>NC_064623.1:186474347-186800483 GCF_023898315.1 Schistocerca nitens
TGGTTTCATGCAGCCCGAAACGAATTCTCCTCCTGTGCCAACCAGTCCATCTCAAAGTAGAACTTACAACCTACGTCCTCAATTATTTGCTAGATGTATTAAACCTCTGTCTTCCTTACAGTTTTTGCCCTCTACAGCTCCCTCTAGTACCATGGAAGTCATTCCCTGATGTCTTAACAGATGTCCTATCATCCTGTCCCTTCTCCTTGTCAGTGTTTTCCACATATTCCTTTCCTCTCCGATTCTGCGCAGAACCTCCTTATTCCTCACATTATCAGTCCATCAGTTTTCAACATTCCTCTGTAGCACCACATCTCAAATGCTTCGATCTTTTCCGGCTTTCCCATAGTCCATGTTTCACTACCACACAATGCTGAGCTCGCAGAAGACGTATATTCTCAGAAATCTCTTCCTCAAACCAAGGCCTATGTTTGATACTAACATTTCTTTTGCCCAGGATTGCCCATTTTTGCCTGTTCTAGTCTGCTTTTGATGTCCGTAATCGGTAATTTTGCTGCCTAGGTAGCAGAATTCGTTAACTTCATCTACTTCGTGAGCATCAATCATGTTGTTAAGTTTTTCGCGTTTCTCGTTTCTACTCATTCTAATTACTTTCGTCTTTCTTCGATTTACTCGCAATATACAACCTGTACTCAATAGCTCTTTCATTCCATTCCCCAGATCATGTAATTCTTGTCTCTCCCAGGATAGTAATGTCATCAGCGAATAGTATCATTGATATCCTTTCTCTTTGACTTTCAGTCCCACTCTTGAACCTTTCTTTTATTTTCATCATTGCTTCTTCGGACGGTAGATTGAACAGTAGAGGCGACAGACTATATCCGTGTCTTACACCCTTTTTAATCCGAGCACTTCCGTCTTTATCGTACACTTTTATTACTCCCTCTTAGCTCTTGTACGTGTTGTAAAAATTCCTTAAGGCCTTATAGCGTACCCCCATTTTTCTCAGAATTTCGAACATCTTGCACCATTTTGTAATGTCGAATGCTTTTTACAGGTCGACAAATTCGATGAACGTGTATTGATTTTTCTTTATTTTTGATTCCATTACCCTCTGGTGCCTCTAACATTCCAAAGCAAAACTGGTCGTCGTCTAAAATAACCCCAATTTTCTTTTGCACTCTTCTGTATCTTTTGGCTGCAAAACTCCCTTTTTTTCAGCATAATATCCGTTCAATGCGACGGCCTTACTATCAGGGCCCGTATGCCCGCATTGGACCACCCTACCGGCCGACGCAGGAACTAAAGTCTTGCTGCACGTTTACCTTTCCCATCACCCACGTACTGCTTACTCCGGAGTGCATCTTTCATTGGATCAACCAGATCGACGTCGGAAGGCTGCAAGGTGGATGAGGAAGAACAGTCCAATTAAGTTTTGTGAGGTACTCTCGGGTGCGTGGATTTGTGAGGCCTTGCGTTGTCATGGAAAAGCAGAGGTTCGTTTGAATTTTTGTGGCGACGAATAAACCGCAGTTGGAGGATGAGGAGCAGATTATTGTTGAACGTCCCGCAGACAGGTAGGTCCTTAGAGACGGAGCACAAGCTCGGGTTAGGGAAGGAAGGGGAACCAAATCGGCCGTGTCCTTTCAAAGGAACCGTCCCACCATTGGTCTGGAGCGATCCAGGGAAATGACGGAAAACCTAAATGAGGATGGCCGGGCGCGACTTTGATCCGTCTTCCTTCCCAATGCGAGACAGTGTGCTAACCACTGCGCCAGAGCTCTATCGGTAACACACTGCAGGAACGACAGCGGTGTGGCTGGCCGGTAACCGAGAGGTCGGACATGTTTGCGCGACCTTGTTGCAATGCTGACAGGAGCCTCGCCCAACGACTCTCCGTGCTTTTGTTCACTGCCAAGTCTCCGTAGACATTCTGCAAGCGCCTATGAATATGTGCGATGCTCTGTTATTCCACCAGAAGTAACTCAGTGACTGTTCTGTGCTTGGAACTCACCGCCGTTACACGCGCCATTTTGAAGGCTACTTACAGCACCTCCGTTTATCGGAATTTCATGAAACTATAGGGGCTGAACCGGAAAAATTAGGCGACGACTCACAACAAATTGTGCATTTTTTGAGCGAAATTGTTCGAGGAAAAAAACGAATCTCGTATTTTTTGAAGGCTCCTCGTGTAATCTCCCTGTTGTATTGTTGAACACGCTGAAGAACTCTACCGATGCGGAGTCCTCTCCGGACCACTCAGTAATGCCCAGTATCTTTTCCGCGCGCATACGGCCGGGCACTTCGACTCACCGGCTGTTCGTGCTGCAGCCTACTTCACGACGTTTCTGCTCCACCGACCCCGTCATTGATTTAAGCGGGCCACCGCTCCCAGAAATCGAATCGGAAATTTCAGGGTTCGCCGCACCAGCACACACCCCCACAGGACGCGAGTCCAGTCCACGTCTACTCGAGCGGCCCACGTTAGCAAACTGCAGTGCTCTGGGTTACGCCCTTCACAGTGAAGTACCGGGTTCTTACAATTAAAGTGCAGCTACACGCAGGAGCCCAGAGTGGGCTGTAATTATGACATTGATATATGGTAGATGCGTTAAAGCAGAACCAATGGACGCTGGGGGAAAAAATTAATTCCAATCTTGACCACCAGGAGCAAATCTCGCGCCGTCAATACAAGAAGGACACACAGAAGAGTTTCCATATATAATGGACTAGGAACGAGTCGTTGGACAGAAAAGGTCAAACAAGAGAGAAAGGCATAATGTTGATATTATTATTAAATCCCACTTACATAATTTGTTCAGTATCAGTACCATAGACGTTGACGACATACTACATACGTAAAACATGATCAGCAATTGTTTGCAGCAGTTCCTGTGGAATCTGAGCAACTTGTTCCTCTACACCGGGTAAAACAGAGACTTAACGCGCCTCTAGTAAGCGCGTACTTTTAAGCCTAGTTTATACGAAGACACTAGGTTGCAGGCAACTGCCCTATAGGCCACTGCGCATGCGCGCCGCGCGTTTGCGCCGCTCGTTGGTGAAACTAAACATTTTCGGCGTGTTCCAACTTTGGTGACACTAGTTACGTGAGTTTTGAGGTTATGTGTGTTGGTAGAGTGTAGACAAACTGAAAGATGAAGTGGCGAGCGGAGAATAATGTTCGCTTTTTGGATATCTATGCTTTGCATGGGTGTTTGTGGGATTTCAGGATGCTAATTACAGAAATAAGCAACATACTGCTGCCGCTGAGACCGTCATGTGCGACCATAACATAGATGGTTTGACAATATATGAGCTGCAGGGCAAAATTTATTGAATTAGGAGCACATTGTTGTTGTTGTGGTCTCCATTCCTGAGACAGGTTTGATGCAGCTCTCCATGCTACTCTATCCTGTGCAAGCTTCTTCATCTCCCAGTACGTACTGCAGCCTACATCCTTCTGAATCTGCTTAGTGTATTCATCTCTTGGTCTCCCTCTACGATTTCTACCCTCCACGCTGCCCTCCAATGCTAAATTTGTGATCCCTTGATGCCTCAGGACATGTCCTACTAACCGATCCCTTCTTCTAGTCAAGATGTACCATAAATTCCTCTTCTCCCCAATTCTATTCAATACCTCCTCATTAGTTATGTGATCTACCCATCTAATCTTCAGCATTCTTCTGTAGCACCACATTTCGAAAGCTTCTATTCTCTTCTTGTCTAAACTATTTATCGTCCACGTTTCACTCCCATACATGGCTACACTCCATACAAATACTTTCAGAAACGACTTCCTAACACTTAAATCTATACTCGATGTTAACAAATTTCTCTTCTTCAGAAACGCTTTCCTTGCCATTGCCAGTCTACATTTTATATCCTCCCTACTTCGACCATCATCAGTTATTTTGGTCCCCAAATAGCAAAACTCCTTTACTACGTTAAGTGTCTCATTTCCTAATCTAATTCCCTCAGCATCAACCGACTTAATTCGACTACATTCCATTATACTCGTTTTGCTTTTGTTGATCTTCATCTTATAACCTCCTTTCAAGACACTGTCCATTCCGTTCAACTGCTCTTCCAACTCCTTTGCTGTTTCTGACAGAACTACAATGTCATCGGCGAACCTCAAAGTTTTTATTTCTTCTCCATGGACTTTAATACCTACTCCGAACTTTTCTTTTGATTCCTTTACTGCTTGCTCAATATACAGATTGAATAGCATCGGGGAGAGGCTACAACCCTGTCTCACTCCCTTCCCAACCACTGCTTCCCTTTCATGCCCCTCGACTCTTATAACTGCCCTCTAGTTTCTGTACAAATTGTAAATAGCCTTTCGCTCCCTGTATTTTACCCCTGCTACCTTCAGAATTTGAAAGAGAGTATTCCAGTCAACATTGTCAAAAGCTTTCTCTAAGTCTACAAATGCTAGAAACGTAGGTTTGCCTTTCCTTAATCTTCCTTCTAAGATAAGTCGTAGGGTCAGTATTGCCTCACGTGTTCCAACATTTCTACGGAATCCAAACTGATCTTCCCCGAGGTCGGCTTCTAGCAGTTTCGTCTGTAAAGAATTCGCGTTAGTAGGAGCACATATAGAACTGAATTAAGAAAGTTACAGGCAAGTGTAATTCTAGCTGTGGCAATGCTCTCGTCTACAAGACAAAAATCCCATCGTTTGAGCCGGCCGTTGTGGCCTATTTGGCCGCGCGGTATTAGCCGAGCGGTCAAGGGCGCTGCAGTCATGGACTGTGCGGCTGGTCCCGGTGGAGGTTCGAATCCTCCCTCGGTCATGGGTGTGTCTGTTTGTCCTTAGGATAATTTAGGTTAAGTAGTGTGTAAGCTTAGGGACTGATGACCTTAGCAGTTAAGTCCTATAAGATTTCACACACATTTGAACATTTTTTGGCCGAGCGGTTCTAGGTGCTTCAGTCTGGAACCGGACTGCTGCTAGGGTCGCAGGTTCGAATCCTGCCTCGGGCATGAATGTGCGTGATGTCCTTAGGTTAGTTAGGTTTAAGTAGTTCTAAGTCTGGAGGACTGATGACCTCAGGTATTAAGTGCCATAGTGCTCAGAGCCATTTGAACCATTTGAACCATCGTTTGAGTTGGCCAACTCTTTGTTAAGGAATATTGTTGACAGGAGGGAAGACTATACAAATTCAAGAAGCTGCATTTTTTACTCAGTATTCATCCATTTAAAACGTCGTTGCAGTGTTCCCCATTCACATATGTTAGAATTTTGAAATTTGCCACTGTACAGATCTGTCTTCAAGAGAGTAGTTTGCAAACCATTCTCTTCTTAATGCGGCCTGCTTCGAATAATTATTGTTGCTTATGTTAATAATTATTTCTGTTAATGTTAATAATTATTGGTGTTAATAAAATAGCGTCATCAACAACTAAAACCGTATATTATAGCGTGCCGAGTGTTCTCGATTGTAATGCGCGCAATGTGATATATAATTTCAGTTCTGGTGACAGTGCTTCGTGCATTACAGTACCTTTATTCCTTATCGCATCATTAACTCTATTTAGAAGAAACGTGAACAGTTCTTTGGACATTCTAAGATTATTGAAAGAACTTCTGGGAACTTCCGTTATAAATTATATCAGCAACCGAACTGACGTCTTTTCTTCTTCCAGTCACGAATCGAAACACGTTTCTTATTTTTTTCTTATGCACCGAGTCCTCGCAACAAACATTAACTCCATCACATCTCGTGTGACGTGCAGCTGCCAAAACTTTCATTTGAGACACGACTCAGGGACCAACAAAAGGACGTAACTGAAGCAAACGCTGGTTTCGCCCTGTCTACAGTGAAATATGAAACCATTTGCGTCGTCGTGTAAACTAGGCTTTAGGTATCCCCAGAGCGAAGAGTCACTTCGATTCACATCAGGTGATCTTGCTGGCCATGTAACCACTGGAAGTAACACGTTAGTGGAAGGTTGCATTAAGCAGATCTTTCACTGGGCGAGCGACTTGCATGAAGACAGTGGTTTCCACACAACTGTGCTCTTCCGAAGCAGGAATCACTCGAAATACAAGGAGGGGTTGGGTTGCTTTTTGGGGGAGAAGACAAGACCGCGAGGTGATCCGTCTCATCGGATTAGGGAAGGAAGTCGGCTGTGCGCTTTCAAAGAAACCATCCCGTCATTTGCCCGGAGCGATTTATGGAAATCACGGAAAACCTAAATCAGGATGACCTGACGCGGGATTGAACCGTCGTCCTCCCGAATGCGAGTTCTGTGTGCTAACCACTGCGCCACCTCGCTCGTACAAGGTGTCCTCGATAGCGTGCAGACGTCATGGTACATTTGACAGGCCCTTTGGGTGTATTCTCTTCAAAGAGGAACGGACCGAGAATACTGGTGTTTCTGAATTCACGCGAAAAAGTCATATATGGCTAGTGAATGGCTATTTGCGCTCAACACACTGTTCAACAGTACCCCGAATTCGGCAGTTCTGTGCAGTTACTGCAACTCGTAGTGTAAAATATGCCTCGTTACTCCACAGGATATTGCCTGGCCACATCTCATCAAAATGGCTCTGAGCACTATGGGACTTAACATCTATAGTCATCAGTCCCCCAGAACTTAGAACTACTTAAACCTAACTAACCTAAGGACATCACACAACACCCAGTCATCACGAGGCAGAGAAAATCCCCACATCAACATCAGTTCGTACCAGAAACCGATGAGCAAATTGAGAGCGTTGCTGCGGAGCATGATGTTTCAGTTGCTGCACCGTCTGGATTTTTTTACGGGTACCAGTGTAAAATAGACCTCAAAAGTTTCCGTACTGTTGACCACGGGATGGACAATGCTCCTGAAGCTACTCGAGCAGCAGCAGTACCCGGGGCACGTCCTCCAAGGTCAGTTACAGTAACAGCAACCTCATCAGTAAATTCCACGAGAATAACTCGCAATCCTTTTCCAGGTGTCACACAAATCCCACTCGTCTTCTAAAATTTCATCTTCTTCTTTAAACCATTTTGTGGTGTCACCGCCAGACACCACACTTGCTAGGTGGTAGCTTTCAATCGGCCGCGGTCCATTAGTACATGTCGGACCCGCGTGTCGCCACTGACAGTGATCGCAGACCGAGCGCCACCACACGGCAGGTCTAGAGAGACGGACTAGCACTCGCCCCCAGTTGTACGGACGACTTAGCTAGCGATGCACACTGACGAAGCCTCGCTCATTTGCAGAGCAGATAGAATAGCCTTCAGCTAAGTCAATGGCTACGACCTAGCAAGGCGCCATTAGCATTACATAGCTTGTATCTAAAGAGTCTCACTTGTATCGTCAAGAGCGATGTACCACAAGGATGGATTAAAGTTAAGTATTCCAGAAGCTACGTACTTTTCTTTATAGCATTCATTACGTATCCTGTTTCAGACCTATCTACGAGCCTGCGTGAGTTAACGCGTGCCTTTCGGCTACTTCCGAGTGGCGTGGCTGCCTTGTTACGCCACAACAGTTGGCGACGAGGATGGGATTAAAGTTAAGTATTCCAGGAGCTACGTACTTTTCTTTATAGCATTCATTACGTATCCTGTTTCAGACCTATCTACTAGCCTGCGTGAGTTAACGCGTGCCTTTCGGCTACTTCCGAGTGGCGTGGCTGCCTTGTTACGCCACAACAGTTGGCGACGAGGATGGGATTAAAGTTAAGTATTCCAGGAGCTACGTACTTTTCTTTATAGCATTCATTACGTATCCTGTTTCAGACCTATCTACTAGCCTGCGTGAGTTAACGCGTGCCTTTCGGCTACTTCCGAGTGGCGTGGCTGTCTTGTTACGCCACAACACATTTAATGACATCAGTCCTCTCTCTAGATCTTCAGTCGGCGACACTCTCTCAATGGAGCACTGCAATTGCTGCCATTCATATAAAAACAGTTTCACTGACAGTGCACGGTCTATCTTATCAATAACCGTACCACTCACTCACGTTATGGCTTTTCAAATGACAGTATGGATGCCATACTGTTATACAAACAGTGTACAGCTCCAAATTTGCAACTGATGGCCAAAATTGGAACTTTTTTCTCGGAGTAAATCGGTTCTGCCTTAATGCATCAGCATGTCAACCAAGTTCTGCTGTATCACGATTACAGTCCACAGTGGACCTTCGTTAGTTTAATTATAACCACATGGTACCCTTTGTCCATGGTTTGGAGCTTCCATAGTGTGTCAAACAGACCGAAGGTTACACAAGGAAACCTGGTACAAAGAAATCCATCAACACTGAAATCCCAATTGTATACAGAAAAGTGGGCTCTGAAATGAAACTCAACCGACATAGGTATTTGAGAGTTTATGAGGATCACTGCCAGGTTCAAATTGTAATGGTCGCCTAGTCGTAGATATTGCTAATTGCTATAATCGCACTATTCCATTTACGGAGCTTGTTAGCACTTGATGTTAGGTTGGCACCATTGAAATGCATTGTGTTGTGGTAATCGCTGCTACTTGCTGGATCGCTGCTGTGTCTCGATGCTGATGCTGGCTCTAAATCTGGTTGTCTAGGGGTAAAAAGATGAGGTCGCGTGTTTTTTATGTGCTTTTGGTGATAAAGAACGAGCGAAACCAACAAACATGTAAACTTCAAATATTTATTACTCTGGTGGCCATCTTAATTCCACTGTCCACCAAAGACCACGACACAACACAAAGTAGTACTTCCTTTACATGTTCTTTGCATTGTTTATCCACCTCAAACAATAACACACAAACACACTTTACCAAAGTGACATTCCGACTGCGCCCCGACCCTTCTTGCTGCTTGTATTTATAACATTGTCAAAGAACTACTAAAAAGAGATATAGTTTATAAGTCACATGTACATTGTTATCATAATTTGTGCAGAAAAGTTATTAATTTGCATCGAGTGATATAATTTAACATGTTATTAAAATGACAGACAGATTTGTTGACTTGACAGAATAATTCTTTGTTACAAAAAGGCCGTTTTATAGAAGTTTGTCAATTGACTTCTCTAATTTGCATAAATAAGTAAATAACATGAATTATTAAGAATTACATTGGTTTTCGTCTAAAATAGGATTGATTACGTGAATACTGAGTGAAAACGCTCCTAGTGAACAAATAGGTTTCACTAGGTGATTTTTATTTAAGGAGATCCAAAATACCTAAGTTGGCCACTATTTTTCGTACTTCATATTAATTATTTAAGATAGTGTTTTTACATGATGACATTTGCTGTATCAGTGATCAAGTGATATTAACTTTTGTGTGGGTCAGTTATTCAGTATAATTTAATGGATTGACTGTTCATGGGGACATGTTATGCAATCATTGTTAACATACACAATAAATTTTCTGTAATCATAAATACTCGTTAAACTGGTTGAATTTGGAGGGTATCGCATACTTCGGTAAAGTAAAGCCTTTAATATGTTCCGTTACAATACCCCCCTCGGGTAATATCATTTACAGAATGTTAATAATATTAGCCGACTAGGAAAAATGTGTCAAATGGTTAAAATTTGGAAAAGTACTACTTTAATAATTTTTTTTGTTTTACTATGCATAATGTGTATGTATACAATGGCTATTACACCATTTCAAAATGACTTTTTCCTGCAAATATTTTAATTGTGTTGCTTCAAATGCACTTTGTGTTGTGTCTCTCAGTATGACAGCATAATAAAAATATTTAGTAATATATGAAAGTAAAAAAATTTCTTAATCTGTGCTCCTAGTGAGCCACATGGAAAATGATCAAAAACAGACACAAATATATCACATGTGATCTTGTTGTTGTTGTTGTGGTCTTCAGTCCTGAGACTGGTTTGATGCAGCTCTCCATGCTACTCTATCCTGTGCAAGCTTCTTCATCTCCCAGTACCTACTGCAACCTACGTCCTTCTGAATCTGCTTAGTGTATGCATCTCTTGGTCTCCCCCTACGATTTTTACCCTCCACGCTGCCCTCCAATACTAAATTGGTGATCCCTTGATGCCTCAGAACATGTCCTACCAACCGATCCCTTCTTCTGGTCAAGTTGTGCCACAAACTCCTCTTCTCCCCAATCCGATTCAGTACCTCCTCATTAGTTATGTGATCTACCCATCTAATCTTCAGCATTCTTCTGTAGCACCACATTTCGAAAGCTTCTATTCTCTTCTTGTCCAAACTATTTATCGTCCATGTTTCACTTCCATACATGGCTACACTCCATACAAATACTTTCAGAAAAGACTTCCTGACACTGAAATCTATACTCGATGTTAACAAATTTCTCTTCTTCAGAAACGCTTTCCTTGCCATTGCCAGTCTACATTTTATATCCTCTCTACTTCGACCATCATCGGTTATTTTGCTCCCCAAATAGCAAAACTCCTTTACGACTTTAAGTGTCTCATTTCCTAATCTAATACCCTCAACATCACCCGACTTACTTCGACTACATTCCATTATCCTCGTTTTGCTTTTGTTGATGTTCATCTTATATCCTCCCTTCAAGACACCATCCATTCCGTTCAACTGCTCTTCCAAGTCCTTTGCTGTCTCTGACAGAATTACAATGTCATCGGCGAACCTCAAAGTTTTTATTTCTTCTCCATGGATTTTAATACCTACTCCGAATTTTTCTTTTGTTTCCTTCACTGCTTGCTCAATATACAGATTGAATAACATCGGGGAGAGGCTACAACCCTGTCTTACTCCCTTCCCAACCACTGCTTCCCTTTCGTGTCCCTCGACTCTTATAACTGCCATCTGGTTTCTGTACAAATTGTAAATAGCCTTTCGCTCCCTGTATTTTACCCCTGCCACCTTTAGAATTTGAAAGAGAGTATTCCAGTCAACATTGTCAAAAGCTTTCTCTAAGTCTACAAATGCTAGAAACGTAGGTTTGCCTTTCCTTAATCTTTCTTCTAAGATAAGTCGTAAGGTCAGTATTGCCTCACGTGTTCCAGTATTTCTACGGAATCCAAACTGATCTTCCCCGAGGTCGGCTTCTACCAGTTTTTCCATTCGTCTGTAAAGAATTCGTGTTAGTATTTTGCAGCTGTGGCTTATTAAACTGATTGTTCGGTAATTCTCACATCTGTCAACACCTGCTTTCTTTGGGATTGGAATTATTATATTCTTCTTGAAGTCTGAGGGTATTTCGCCTGTTTCATACATCTTGCTCACCAGATGGTAGAGTTTTGTCAGGACTGGCTCTCCCAAGGCTGTCAGTAGTTCCAATGGAATGTTGTCTACTCCGGGGGCCTTGTTTCGACTCAGGTCTTTCAGTGCTCTGTCAAACTCTTCACGCAGTATAGTATCTCCCATTTGATCTTCATCTACATCCTCTTCCATTTCCATAATATTGTCCTCAAGTACATCGCCCTTGTATAGACCCTCTATATACTCCTTCCACCTTTCTGCTTTCCCTTCTTTGCTTAGAACTGGGTTTCCATCTGAGCTCTTGATGTTCATAGAAGTGGTTCTCTTATCTCCAAAGGTCTCTTTAATTTTCCTGTAGGCAGTATCTATCTTACCCCTAGTGAGATAAGCCTCTACATCCTTACATTTGTCCTCTAGCCATCCCTGCTTAGCCATTTTGCACTTCCTGTCAATCTCATTTTTGAGACGTTTGTATTCCTTTTTGCCTGCTTCATTTACTGCATTTTTATATTTTCTCCTTTCATCAATTAAACTCAATATTTCTTCTGTTACCCAAGGATTTCTACTAGCCCTCGTCTTTTTACCTACTTTATCCTCTGCTGCCTTCACTACTTCATCCCTCAAAGCTACCCATTCTTCTTCTACTGTATTTCTTTCCCCCATTCCTGTCAATTGTTCCCTTATGCTCTCCCTGAAACTCTGTACAACCTCTGGTTCTTTCAGTTTATCCAGGTCCCATCTCCTTAAATTCCCACCTTTTTGCAGTTTCTTCAGTTTTAATCTACAGGTCATAACCAATAGATTGTGGTCAGAGTCCACATCTGCCCCTGGAAATGTCTTACAATTTAAAACCTGGTTCCTAAATCTCTGTCTTACCATTATATAATCTATCTGATACCTTTTAGTATCTCCAGGGTTCTTCCATGTATACAACCTTCTATCATGATTCTTAAACCAAGTGTTAGCTATGATTAAGTTGTGCTCTGTGCAAAATTCTACCAGGCGGCTTCCTCTTTCATTTCTCAGCCCCAATCCATATTCACCTACTACGTTTCCTTCTCTCCCTTTTCCTACACTCGAATTCCAGTCACCCATGACTATTAAATTTTCGTCTCCCTTCACTATCTGAATAATTTCTTTTATTTCATCATACATTTCTTCAATTTCTTCGTCATCTGCAGAGCTAGTTGGCATATAAACTTGTACTACTGTAGTAGGTGTGGGCTTCGTATCTATCTTGGCCACAATAATGCGTTCACTAAGCTGTTTGTAGTAGCTTACCCGCGTTGCTATTTTCCTATTCATTATTAAACCTACTCCTGCATTACCCCTATTTGACTTTGTGTTTATAACCCTGTA
Organism: Schistocerca nitens; assembly: GCF_023898315.1. NCBI lineage: Eukaryota > Metazoa > Arthropoda > Insecta > Orthoptera > Acrididae > Schistocerca > Schistocerca nitens. Next base: position 186,486,823 of record NC_064623.1, read on the forward strand.
GTCACCCGACCAGAAGTCTTGTTCCTCCCGCCACCGAACTTCACTAATTCCCACTATATCTAACTTTAACCTATCCATTTCCCTTTTCAAATTTTCTAACCTACCTGCCCGATTAAGGGACCTGACATTCCACGCTCCGATCCGTAGAACGCCAGTTTTCTTTCTCCTGATAACGACATCCTCTTGAGTAGTCCCCGCCCGGAGATCCGAATGGGGGACTATTTTACCTCCGGAATATTTTACCCAAGAGGACGCCATCATCATTTAATCATACAGTAAAGCTGCATGCCCTCGGGAAAAATTACGGCCGTAGTTTCCCCTTGCTTTCAGCCGTTCGCAGTACCAGCACAGCAAGGCCGTTTTGGTTATTGTTACAAGGCCAGATCAGTCAATCATCCAGACTGTTGCCCTTGCAACTACTGAAAAGGCTGCTGCCCCTCTTCAGGAACCACACGTTTGTCTGGCCTCTCAACAGATACCCCTCCGTTGTGGTTGTACCTACGGTACGGCTATCTGTATCGCTGAGGCACGCAAGCCTCCCCACCAACGGCAAGGTCCATGGTTCATGGGGGGGACATGTGATCTTAAGATGTGATCTTAAGATGTATAAAAAATATATGTAAATTATTTCAAAGTAAGCTCTCATTGAGTCACAGAATAAGCAAGATAATAGAAGGAACATAAATATATTACATAGATGGATAGGTCAGATGTCCATAGGAAAATATTGCAACTGTCTGCTCTTTCTGAGCCACATAAAGGAAATGAAAACAAAGAACATAATTATAAGTATGGACATGATATATAAACACAAACACTAGAGAAGTCACATGTATGAATATAATATGTGTTTGAAAAAAAAGAAAAGTTTTTTTTTAATATTGTCTCCCATTGAGACACATAGTCAAGATAGTACAAGAACATATGATTACCAAAATTGCACACTTAAATTGGTCACAACATAACACAAACATCAAACTTGGTGAACATCTGATTAGCTGTAGAAAATTGAACACAAATCTTATGCCTAAGAAAAGAATGGTAACAAAATGATAGGTCTTGCACAACAATTTTTACATTGTCTTTTATATTTGGTGCAAGTATGTCCTATATTCAACAATACAAACAGAAAGTAATAAATGTTTGTCACCTCGTTGGGTGCATGGTTAAACTTGCCCCTTGCAAGTAAAGAAGATGTCTCCAAATTTAATATTCAATAGTGACAATAAAAATATAAAAACATTCTCTCAGAGATCTGGAACTTTTCCAGGGTCTATAGGGTGAGTGGTAGTTGCTATCTGACACACTCAGTAAAAATCTTTGCTGGTAAAATGCTTTACGGAAAATGGGTAAGTAACTGTATTCAAAAAGGGAAATGTGCTTAATCATGTTTATATGGTTCCAATTCAGTGATGTTTCTTAATCCAAATAACCTTCTTGATCTGGGAAAGATAAGTCTATACGCATTAGGATGTGGGCTTTCTTTTATTTCAAATGGACCCATGTCAATGTTTACTTTAACATATGGACAACCTAGCTCAACATCTTTGTCTATTTCAGTATTTTCAAACAATAGATCATTTTCAATTTCTTTAGTTCCTAAGTCTAATCCTTCTTTCCTACACTTAGACACATCCCTCTCTGTTTGCAAAGCATTGACATTTAAACATAAACCTTTGTTTTCATCTGTTCCTCCTAACACTGTGTTGTCACTTAACAAACTACTGTTTTCACCCCATTTTTTATAAAGTCCACTACGGATTCTTGTCCACCATGTAGGATACAAGGTTGCTAATTCTTTCCAAAAGGCGTCTTTGTTTATACAGTTTCCATAGTTGTTCCACAAAACTTCTAAAAACTTTTCCCCTTTTTCCTGAAAACACACATTTACATTCCACCCCTTTATATTTTCTTTAATATTGTTATTATTACCATTCTCATAGATTAGTGTTTCATAGTTCCCAATAGGCTATAGCTTGTCCTCAGATACACATTCCCTAGTCTGCATTTCACTTAAATTATCCTCATTATTACCCATGTTTGTCACATCACTTACCTTTACCACATAATCACTTTTCAATTCTACTAATACTTTTATTTCTTCCTCCACACTCTCATCAATAACATCACTTGATTTAGCATCATTATTTAAATGTCCCTCTATTACTTCTTCCTCCTCCTCCTCAACAACCCCATCTTCAGTTTCCCCCTATGTATCTGAATCTCAGCAATTGAGTCTTTGGCTCCATTAAACACTTCGTCATCCCCCTTCTTATCAAATAAACCCCCCAAAATAGATTCTATTTGTGGTGTGTCTGTCTTGTTATTAACACCAGTATCTTTTTCAGCCCAACTATGGAACTCTGCAACACCTTCAACTTCTGCACTTTCACTAACTACCTGTGCTTGAACACTGTTTTTATTAACTGTATCACTTTTACTCATAGTATCCCTAATTCTTTTATTAAATTCTAATTTATTCATTCTAACAACATCAGTATTTTCATGGTACTTACTCTTTACATTGTATCCTCTCCTTTTCAACTTTCGGTTATGTGTTGTCCTGTCATAATATTTTCTAGCCCCAAAACTACGGACATCTAGTGGGACTGTCCACCGTTTCCCCGCTGGTTCCCTCGGTCTGTCCGTTTGTAGTTGTCGTTTTGTTCACTAGTTTCAACAATCCCCCTTCTATCTTGTTCTCTTCCCCAGTACCTATTTCTAACATTCCTGCTATCTCTCCTCCATCCTTCCTCCTGTGTATTGTTTCTGAAATGATTTTCATATCTCCTATCCCCCCTATTTAGAGCATTATTTCCAGAATTTTCAAAGTCTCTCCTACCATAATAATCTCTATTTACATTCCTGTTCCACCCCCCATACTGGTTGTTGCCAGAGCCAAAACTTTGGTTATTTTCTCTTTCCAAGGCCCTATCTAATCTATTTACAAATTTCAGGAACTCTTCCATTGAATCGTCTGGTCCATGGACCAATTCCCACTGCAGTCTCTCTGATAACCTTCTTTTTAAAACATCAATTTGTGTCATAATATCAAAAGAGTTATTCAAGTGAGCAAGTTTTTTCAATTGATCTCTGCAAAATTTTTGTATTCCCCTACTTTCCCTCTATACACTGGTCCATTTAGAAATTCTGACTTTAATCTGGCTTGTATGGATTGTGACCAAAATTTACAAATAAATTTAGCTTCAAACTCTTCAAAAGTATTCCAAGAATCATTATTCTCATTTGCCCAGGATAGGGCCTCCCCTTCTAGAAACCGTTTTACTAACTTAATTTTTATGTTTCTGACATTCCTACAACAAACATATCCTTACATTGGTGAATAAAGTCAATAGGGTGCAGATTTTCACTTGGATGTGCCCATACATTGTATTTTGATTGTTAATCGTTTGTTTGGACATCAATGCGTCCTCAAATTGTGTATATTTAGTGTGTATATTTTCTACTTTTGTATCTACATTAGTGGTATACAGGTTGTATTCTTGTTTAAGGTTTTCTGATGTTTTGTCTATTCTCTGATCTAATCTTTCAACTTCAGTATCTACTCTGTTGTAGATGACAGCAATGCTGTCTGTGTTAGCTTGTATGTTTTCATTTAAACTTTCAACTTTAACTTTAAATTCTTTTCTGAAGTTTATCAACTGCTCTCTAGTGTCCTTACTGAGGGTAGTTTTAATTTCCTCACACTTCTCATTGAGATGAGTACTTAATAGATCAAAATTCAAACTTAACTTATCCAGTCTATCTGTGTTTTCTTTAAGTTTCAAACTTACTTGTTCACTCGATTGTTTAAGTTGTGAGCCTATTTGAGTTGCAAACTCTGCTAGCCACTCTGTAAAGTTTAATTGTTCACCATCTCCTGGTCCAATTTTTACATTTCCTACGATCTCATCACTCTCAGGTAGAGACATGTTAACTATTATTTTTTTTAAAATGACAACAACAACAAAATACCTTGCTTTATGTAGCTATGCTATGATGTCGTGATCGGTGTTCTTGTTGGCTTTCTTCACTTTTATTCGGTTTTATCGAAGCTGAAGTCTTGCTTGATGAATTCCATTGACATAATCCAGATGTTAATCTTCCGAGCGGTGTGATGATAGTTTTTCGTAGTCGCACAAACACACATTTTTTTTTTGCTTTGACATATTTTCACTGTTGCCACACTGCACAAAAAAACGTTTTTGGAGTGCTAAGCACTTACGAAATTTATCGCTGCACTATTATCATCGATGCACTTAAACATCACGGACGAGCCCCCACTTTTGTAATGGTCGCCTAGTCGTAGATATTGCTATTTGCTATAATCGCACTATTTCACTCCCATTTACGGAGCTTGTTAGCACTTGATGTTAGGTTGGCACCATTGAAATGCATTGTGTTGTGGTAATCGCTGCTACTTGCTGGATCGCTGCTGTGTCTCGATGCTGATGCTGGCTCTAAATCTGGTTGTCTATGGGTAAAAAGATGAGGTCGTGTGCTTTTTATGTGCTTTTGGTGATAAAGAACGAGCGAAACCAACAAACATGTAAACTTCAAATATTTATTACTCTGGTGGCCATCTTAATTCCACTGTCCACCAAAGACCATGACACAACACAAAGTAGTACTTCCTTTACATGTTCTTTGCATTGTTTATCCACCTCAAACAATAACACACAAACACACTTTACCAAAGTGACATTCCGACTGCGCCTCGACCCTTCTTGCTGCTTGTATTTATAACATTGTCAAAGAACTACTAAAAAGAGATATAGTTTATAAGTCACATGTACATCTGTTATCATAATTTGTGCAGAAAATTTATTAATTTGCATCGAGTGACATAATTTAACATGTTATTAAAATGACAGACAGATTTGTTGACTTGACAGAATAATTCTTTGTTACAAAAAGGCCGTTTTATAGAAGTTTGTCAATTGACTTCTCTAATTTGCATAAATAAGTAAATAACATGAATTATTAAGAATTACATTGGTTTTCGTCTAAAATAGGATTGATTACGTGAATACTGAGTGAAAACGCTCCTAGTGAACAAATAGGTTTCACTAGGTGATTTTTATTTAAGGAGATCCAAAATACCTAAGTTGGCCACTATTTTTCGTACTTCATATTAATTATTTAAGATAGTGTTTTTACATGATGACATTTGCTGTATCAGTGATCAAGTGATATTAACTTTTGTGTGGGTCAGTTATTCAGTATAATTTAATGGGTTGACTGTTCATGGGGACATGTTATGCAATCATTGTTAACATACACAATAACTTTTCTGTAATCATAAATACTCGTTAAACTGGTTGAATTTGGAGGGTATCGCATACTTCGGTAAAGTAAAGCCTTTAATATGTTCCGTTACAGTTCCGTTACAAAATTCAACTAGGGGTACCACCGACAACACCCTTCTAGGCTCCAAACGATACCATCGACATATTGTGATTGTGTGGAATTTCGGGATATCATTCACATCTTCTGCAGCTACTCACGATGTGCAAGGAAACCAGAGTAACTGATTCTGCAGCTGGTCCACTTGCATCAAGCATTTTCTTCTCATGTGTTCACCTTCTTATTCACGAAGAATTTAGACATTTGTAAATTATTTCGTTCATACGTGGGTCCACAGACTCCAAGAATTTGGTGAAAGAAGAGATTGTCCGTAGCAGGCTGTGTAGATATGTCCTTTATTTGTTGAGTGATAGACCAATAGTTTGAAGCATGTACAAAAATACACGAATTTGGACGACTATTATAAAAAAATAAACAGTGTACAAATTCCACAATCCATAGAGGGAGTATACATAAGAATTATGCAATATGTCATACGTGTTGTGGCATACAATCGATAAAATCATTCCATATTTTCACCTATACGTGGAATAATATATCTGCATTGCATTTTGAGATTCAGTAAATCGTCATACAGGCAAATAAGGCATACATATTTTGTGAATGCGTCTACGATGTGTTCACGTATCATTCATATCCAATTTTTCTTCTCCAGTTATTTCCCTTACATTCTTCATAAATAAATAAATGTGCATTACTTTGCTTTAAATTGTAGGCTCGGCTAACAACTATACTACAGTGAGAAATAACAGGAAAATGTACAGTTGTAAAGCAGGCATTGCACTTTAGCTCAAAAATGTGGCAGTGTCCATCCCTCTCTGATGCCTATCTTTTCCTTGACAAAACTAGGATTAACCATATTATTTTATCACCATGCTATGTCATTCTGATAACCACTGATAACGTTTGTCATTTAAATATTGTTTTATAATGTGTATTTTATGCATACCACCTTCACTTTGAAAGAAATGTTTCATTAACCTCCTTTTTCGTTGTAACATCTGTGTCCTAAAATTTGATTTTATAAATGAGGTTAACGTAGTGCCACTCTCGCAAAGTATGAAATATATAGAGAAGTACGTTATCGACAGTCGTCTATCTCAGCTTCGAATGTATTGTTTGCTAGAAAGTGGAGATGACGGCTTATTTGCTTCTTTGACGATGTGTTTGATCTCAGATTGCAATGCACATGGATTATTTCGCATGTGGATGAACGTGTGGAATGGCTTTTTCGATTCTACACCACAACACGTAGGGCTCAAATTCAAAATTGCTCTAAGCACTATGAGACTTAACATCGAACGTAGACTTAGAACTACTTAAACCTAACTAACCTAAGGACATCACGCATCCATGCCCGAGGCAGGATTGAAACCTGCGACCGTAGCAGCAGCGCGGTTCCGGACTGAACCGCCTCGAACCGCTCGCCCACAGCGGCCGGCAACACGTAGGGCATATTGCGTAATGTTTATGTATAATTAAGTAACATTGCCTGTATGGAATGTAAACACAGTTGCAAGTATGTTTGATGATATTCCACAGTGTATATACTTTTTGTGATACTCGCCCTAAGTTACATATTTTTGTTGGTGCTTCAAAATGACAGGCTCGAAATCAGCCAGTCGCACAACGAATAAATAACTGTACAGCCTATCGTGGACAATATTTTCTTTCACAAAATTTGTAAATTACTCCTGCAATTTGTTTTAAAATTTGGTCCCAAATCGTAACGGTTAGGTACGGTTAGGTTTGTGTGTGTGTGTGTGTGTGTGTGTGTGTGTGTGTGTGTGTGTCTGTGTGGGCGGTTGGGTACGCGGGTATGTGGATACGTGTGGGCAAGTTATGGTGTATCATTTTCTTTGAATGTATGTTTTGTTTACTGCATTAGGATCGAGGAATTGCAGCTTAAGCATACACTGCAGGCTTTCAAGGCCAGTATTTTCCGTTATTGCTGATGTTTGATGTACGGGCACAAGCTCATAGTCTAAGGCATGATGTTTTGCTCTTCCAGTGCTGGAAACTTCATCAGTGTCTTTGACGACTCAGAAAGATGTTACAGGCTCAAACGAGCTCATCAGTCTCAACTGTTTTTGTACGTATCCACGCAACGGTCGGATCGTGACGTCATCAGACTGCTGCCTTTGGGTCTGGCCGCACAGAACCAACACCGACTCAAAGGAAGGCCTCGGCGCTTGTTGGTGACGTCACGTCAGCTAGGCACGGCGAACGCCAGGTCTGTTGCAGGCAGAAACGCCTGGGCGTGCTTATCACTATAAATATCTTATTTTTGGACAAAATGTTTGGTATTGTTTTGGATTCTGCTGTTTTATTTAGATGAAAGATTTTCTTACTATCGTAAAGCTACAAATGAAGATCATAGTTCTGTATTACTTAATCCTGTCAAAACAAACGTAGATCAATATGAGAAGATGCTTTGCCCCATTGCAAGCTTCGGAAATTTTACATGCTAGTAACTATATTTACTTGATCCATTTTATTACCGAAACTCACCCCAACCCCCTTACAATGAACTCGTTTCTTTTATTTATTTATTTATTTATTTTCGTTTGACATCGTCGCTGGAAACGTGAAAAAATGGTTCAAATGGCTCTGAGCACTATCACACACATCCATGCCCGAGGCAGGATTCGAACCTGCGACTGTAGCGGTCGCGCGGGTCCAGACTGACGCGCCTACAACCGCTTTTTTTTCTTTTTTTAATTCACCAAAAACAGTAACAAAATGGCTACAATGAAATGACATAAATAAGGTGACAGATAATTGCAGTCATAAATTACCGCATTCAAAAAATGAGTCTTTAGCAGTAGCACAATTTAGCACCTTCACTGTCACCTTCCGCTGGTGGCAGTTCAGCATGCACATTTTCTTCTTCTGCAGCCTGAGGTTCCTCATCATCATTTCCCAGACCCAAATTAATCATTCAGTAAATCCTTGATGTGTGTTCCTTCCAGGGTAAATTACGTGGACAGAAGAACAGTCCCGAACAGCGACATCGCAAAATACTTCACTGCCTTGTTATTTTTGTCAGTTCCAGCCTTCTAAACGCATCTATAGGGAGTTCAAGATCTTCCTTTATATCAGACACCAGATGTTTGTCGCCATATTCTTGTATCTGCTGTACTACTGATTTATTTTTCATGTGTGACTTGCAAGTGAGGTTAGGGTCGGGAACGTGACCCAACCCATTCCCTCTCTACTAGGAATCCAGTTCCTAACCTATACCCATTCGGTTAAAGACAATTTGGAGCATGTTACCATATTTCTTATTGTAATTCTGATATTTTAGTATTTTCTCGAATTCATTTTCCACACACATCTTGTATTCAATATTTTCAACTCTCCCAATATTGTTAAAAACATAACTTGTATATTTGCCCATTAACCAAATCACTGCGTTATTTTTTGCCTGAGGGTAGTAACTTTCCTCTGGTCTGAAGAAAATGTTAGTCGGTACATTGTTTGCTGAAGTTCTTGTTATTTGAGCAATTTTCTCCCTGGTCCACCTCCAGTTGATAATCCGATCACCACAAGTGTAACGATGAGACACACTGCGCGGCCACCGCCGGCCTGCTGGAAATGTGAACTAATTTACATGTGTAAATGTCCAACTGTTGCCAGTCATTAGATTACAGTCGTTTTCAACGAAAGGAATTCTAAACAGGAGACAAAATAGCTTCATACATCGAAAATAACGCTGAGCTTGAACTTTTTTAAACATGCACATTAGAAAAGATAAATATTCCCCTCTTGCAATTGAAAGGAGAAACTTTATAAGATAAAAAAATTTATTTGGTAAAACAAGTATCTCTCTTTTGCCTCTTCTTCTGTCCCCCACCCCCTCCCCCAACGTGTATAATCGCAAGATATTTCATTAACATTCAGTGCTCCTCACCCCATAGTGAACCAAGATACCTACAGAAGAGCACCAATATGTTCACAGTTTCTTGTAAAAGCAACCCAGTACAAACGTAACTTCCTCAGATTTACAAACAAGGTAAAGAAGCACGAATTCTGTTGCTGCTGGACCATGAAGCTGTTTCTGTATGTCAATCCTTAAAACAGGCGGAAATTTTTCAGCAGTACACTATTTGTTAAGAGGTGTAATGAATTGCACAATTAATTGATTGCAGAAATCTGTCAGAACAATGTGTGTTAGTCAACTACCGCCAATAGTTTCACATTTTCCTGTGTCAGAGAGGGAGACACCACCATTATGAGTATGCCTGCAACAGACCTGGCGTTCGCCGTGCCTAGCTGACGTGACGTCACGAACAAGCGCCGAGGCCTTCCTTTGAGTCGGTGTTGGTTCTAGACAACAACACCCACCACTTGTTATCACACTCGTGAACGGCTGAGGAAACATCAATCCACAAATAACGAACCAATCGTAAGTGTCGAGATTTTAAAAGAAGTCACTCATCAATGAACTTGAGGATCCTGCTTCGGAGGAGAGCGAAACGTCGCCCTCGCAGCTAGCGCCTCCAAATGCAACAGCGCGTGCCCGCCGCCAAAAGCCCCGGCCTGGCTTCGCGCTGTGGAGACGACGTCGCTGCTCAGTTCCGACGAACCAACAAGGTCCAACCACCTCCCGACTCGGAAAATGGTGTTCATCCTGAGGATCCCAGACGTCGTCGACTAAGACGACCGGCCGAGCAAACGACCAACGGCAGCCCGCTTTCGCCGACAGCGGTCCCGGCGACTACTAACACCGTACGGACCCGACTGTCGCTGGCTGCCAACTCTTCCCAACTGGTCCTGGTGTCAGTGCTCAGCAGACCACACGTCGCCATCCGACGACCAGCCGACCGATCGACCCACGACCTTCCGTCTGCGTCGACCACGGCCCCGGCGCCTACTTGCTCCGTGCGGACCTGCCTGCTGCTGACTGCCAACTCGTCCAACCGTGGAGTAACGACGAACCCGACTCAGTCCACAACCCAACAGCGACTGAGACAGAGCCGACCGTGTAACATGCGAGTGTCTGCCTTCAGACTGACTCTGTCGACTCACTGCACCGACTCCCAGACTGACTCCGACTGATTCCAGACTGACCAACTGGCGAGCTCATAGCGCCTCTTAAATGCACGTGAACAGGCAACCCTTCCCCTTTCCCACCAGAGGGAGACACCAAAGCTGCGATTGCCACAGCGGCGCCACCGACAGAAACGGAGGGCGACTGCTTCACACTACGAGCTGCGGCGCGCTCTTCAAAACAGCAATTTTTACCACGGCTCACAGACCCACAGTTTTCTTTTCGAATCTGCAGTATACACACCTCCTACATAGCTCCAAAGCGGCCATGTGTTTTTGTAAGGCGGTGACTGTTATTCTGTGCAGAGAGCTTATTATGTGGTCGCGTTTAAAATGCGCCGAGGTAACGAAGTCATCGGATACGCCCTAATATCGTGTCGGGTCTCCTTTTTCCGGGGACTGTGCAGCAACTCGATGTGACGTGGACTGAACAAGTCCCTGCAGAAATATTGAGCTATGCTGCCTCTATAGGCGCCCATAATTGCCAAACGTTTGTGCACAAACTACCCTCACGATTATGTCGCACACATATCGGGTGATCTGGGTGCCCAAATCATTCGCTCGAATTTTCCAGAATGTTTTTCGAACACATCGCGAAAAATTGTGGTCCCATGACAAGTCATCGTTGTTTGGGAACATGAAGTGCATGAATGGCTGCAAAATGTCTCTATATAGCCGAACACAAGGGGACCACACCGTGGTTCAGATCGAAAATAATCGATTTTGGGTTTCATCATCTTTCGATGAATTAAGGTTTTATTTAAGTACTCTGAAAAGGATTTTGCTGAAAAAATTTTGTTCAAGCATTTAAAGAGTGTTTTCCTATCACGTGTGTTTAAGTGCCACGCCCACATGTCTCTCACCCACTTTTCTGCATACATTATAGATCTTTATATCCCCTACAATGCACGTTAGGGAATAATTTTAACTCCTTAGTGTATTTGGCTATCCTTGGATTGCAACGGTCGGCATTCTTTTGTTTCTGCTGTTTGTAAACAACACGCTTTCAAACATGAGGTTAGTTTTGTTTAAGTGTGATTGCGAGTAGTAGTTATAGAAAACTTGCAGGTGTACTATGGGCAGGCAATTAGGAGAAATAAAGAAAAACTGGAGCCTATGATGAGAGATGTTTGGGCCATATTGTTGCATAAGTCCCCTACTGATGATAGTCCATGCCATGGATTGTGTCCATCAGGAGAAAATTCGTGGTGCAAATACAATCCCGGAAATTGAAATAAGAACACCGTGAATTCATTGTCCCAGGAAGGGCAAACTTTATTGACACATTCCTGGGGTCAGATACATCACATGATCACACTGACAGAACCACAGGCACATAGACACAGGCAACAGAGCATGCACAATCTCGGCACTAGTACAGTGTATATCCACCTTTCGCAGCAATGCAGGCTGCTATTCTCCCATGGAGACGATCGTAGGGATGCTGGATGTACTCCTGTGGAACGGCTTGCCATGCCATTTCCACCTGGCGCCTCAGTTGGACCAGCGTTCGTGCCGGACGTGCAGACCGCGTGAGACGACGCTTCATCCAGTCCCAAACATGCTCAATGGGGGACAGATCCGGAGATCTTGCTGGCCAGGGTAGTTGACTTACACCTTCTAGAGCACGTTGGGTGGCACGGGATACATGCGGACGTGCATTGTCCTGTTGGAACAGCAAGTTCCCTTGCCGGTCTAGGAATGGTAGAACGATGGGTTCGATGACGGTTTGGATGTACCGTGCACTATTCAGTGTCCCCTCGACGATCACCAGTGGTGTACGGCCAGTGTAGGAGATCGCTCCCCACACCATGATGCCGGGTGTTGGCCCTGTGTGCCTCGGTCGTATGCAGTCCTGATTGTGGCGCTCACCTGCACGGCGCCAAACACGCATACGACCATCATTGGCACCAAGGCAGAAGCGACTCTCATCGCTGAAGACGACACGTCTCCATTCGTCCCTCCATTCACGCCTGTCGCGACACCACTGGAGGCGGGCTGCACGATGTTGGGGCGTGAGCGGAAGACGGCCTGACGGTGTGCGGGACCGTAGCCCAGCTTCATGGAGACGGTTGCGAATGGTCCTCGCCGATACCCCAGGAGCAACAGTGTCCCTAATTTGCTGGGAAGTGGCGGTGCAGTCCCCTACGGCACTGCGTAGGATCCTACGGTCTTGGCGTGCATCCGTGCGTCGCTGCGGTCCGGCCCCAGGTCGACGGGCACGTGCACCTTCCGCCGACCACTGGCGACAACATCGATGTACTGTGGAGACCTCACGCCCCACGTGTTGAGCAATTCGGCACCCGGCCGCCCGCATGCCCACTATACGCCCTCGCTCAAAGTCCGTCAACTGCACATACGGTTCACGTCCACGCTGTCGCGGCATGCTACCAGTGTTAAAGACTGCGATGGAGCTCCGTATGCCACGGCAAACTGGCTGACACTGACGGCGGCGGTGCACAAATGCTGCGCAGCTAGCGCCATTCGACGGCCAACACCGTGGTTCCTGGTGTGTCCGCTGTGCCGTGCGTGTGATCATTGCTTGTACAGCCCTCTCGCAGTGTCCGGAGCAAGTATGGTGGGTCTGACACACCGGTGTCAATGTGTTCTTTTTTCCATTTCCAGGAGTGTACAATAGGGCTCTGGCAACTGGAGAATCTTATTCTCACCAGAATTCTCTTCCTGCTGCTGTTATTACAGCAATTAAACCTATTTTCAGAGACTTGGCTCATCCTGACCTTCTAAGGAAATGTCTGCATGGGCAGACACAGAACCCAAATGAATGTTTCAACAGCATAATCTGGAACCGCCTTCCTAAAACTGTATTTGTAGGCATGCATACAATGAATCTAGGAGTTCATGATGCTGTTGTTACGTTCAATTGTGGTAATATTGGGAAGTGTTGGGTACTGAAAAAGCTGGGAATTAATGCTGGTGAAAATATGATCACTGGGCTCCAACACTGCGATAAAAAGAGGATAGCCGATGCAGACAGGTCTGCATCTAAAATGGCCAAGAAAGCAAGAGAAACATCCGGGCGGGTGAAAAAGAAACTGGAAGACCTGCTAGAGGCCAAAGAAGGGCCATCATATGCAGCAGGACAGTTTTAATTAACTGTAAGTAAAAAATTTAAAAAGTTTTTTCTTTAATTTCAATTTCCTGCAAACTAAAATTTTCAGTTCATATGCCCCAACATATCAGAAACTATCATAGATAAATGAATGAAATTTTCAGAGACTCTGCGTAATATAAAAAGTCACATCTGGTACTACATTCATTAATATTAGGAAGTTCACAAAAATATATTTTCTCCAGAAAACCTTAATATTTTTTGTTAATGAGTTTAAAAAAAAATATTTCTTAAAAACTATAAAATGGGTAAAGCAGATTTTAGTACAGTTGACTCTATTAGCATCATGTAACATACAGTAAAAATATTAAGGTCCTGCATCAAATAGTTTTTTTTCAGAAATGGGTAAATACTTGCCTAGATTAACATGGGTTAGATAGGCAGGGTGTCGTCTCCTTAACCATTTCCAGAGAATGATCGGTCCACTTGAACCACCGACCGAGAACAGCGGCATTTTCGTAGAGTTATCAGTGCTAACCGGCCATCAACACTGCGTGAAATAGCCGTAGAAATCAATGTGGGGCGCACGACGAACGTACCCGTTATGAGAGTGCGGCGAGATCTGGCGTTAATGGACTATGGCAGCAGACGACCGACGCGAGTGGCTTTGCTAACATCACGACATCGCCTGCAGCACCTCTCCAGGGCTCGTGACCACATCATCTGGATCCTAACGCCTGGAAAACTGTGGCCTAGTCAGAGGAGTCCCGATTTCAGTTGGTAATATCCGACGTTAGGATTCAACTGTGGCGCAGATGCCATGAAGCAATGGATCCATGTAGTCAACAAGGCACTGTGCAAGCTGGTGATAGCTCGATCACGATGTCGACTGTGTTTACTTGAAATGGACTGAATCCTGTGGTTCAACTAAACCGACCATTGACTGGAAATGGTCATGATCGGCTACTTGGAGACCTTTTGCAACCATTCATGGACTTCAAGTTCCCAAACAACGATCGAATTTTTATGGATGACAATGCGCCATGTCACCCGGCCACAGTTCTTCGCATTTTGTTTGAAGAACGTTTTGGAGAATTAGAGCGAATGAGTTGGCCACTCAGATCGCCCGGCATGAATCTCATCGAACATTTATGACACATAATCGATAGGTCGGTTCCTGCAAAAAGTCCTGCACCGCCTACACTTACATGTTCGGATGACTAATGGGGCAGTATGAGTCAGTATTTCTGCAGGGGACTTCTAACGACTTGTGGAGTCGCTGCCACGTCGAGTTGCTGCAGTACTCCGGGCAAGAGAAGCTTCTACACGATATTAAGAGCCATCCCACCACTTTTGTCTCCTCAGGGCACATTTGTCGTAAGGAGCACTGTGAGTGGAACATGAAAGGAACTGACTATTAGTGCTACAAAGTACCCTTCGCCATGCATAGTATGGTGGCTTACAGAGAATGTATGTATACGCTATCGCTCAGAAGTTTTCGAACATTTGTGAGTTTGAGGGAAAAATGCAAATTGGAACCACAAATGTTAGAAATTGCGAATCATTCTTGCTCTCAGAATCATCAGGATTTTCTCCGTGATATCCCGCCATTCCTCTTACAGTCTGGTCCAGAAATGATGAGCGTTGGTAATAGGCCTTGATTTATCTGCTCCATCCAAGTGCTCTCAAAGCAGCTCAATACGATTATTCGTGGGGGCGCCAGGTCACATTTTTCAGTTTCAACTTTTTACCCAAATTTGCGAAATACGCTTTACACACTTCTGAAGTGTGTAGGACGAATCCCTTGGCAATCGAACGTCTTCCACATGGCTTTGCGTGATACTGTAGAGCCGGCCGGAGTGGCCGAGCGCTTCTAGGCGCTACAGTCTGGAACCGCGCGACCGCTCCGGCCGCAGGTTCGAATCCTGCCTCGGGCGTGGATGTATTCCAAGTTCTTAGGTTAGTTAGGTCTAAGTAGTTCTAAGTTCTAAGGACTGATGACCTCACAAGTTAAGTCCCTTAGTGCTCAGAGCCATTTGAACCATTTTTGATACTGTAGAATGCGATGGTAATGCTCTTCCTTCGTTGTATCATTTATTTCTACAAGATCATCTAATAACCCTACCACAACAAAGATCAAAAATTAATTATGATAGTAGTGTTGCTCACGCTGCTAAATATTGCATTTTCGGGCAACAACAAAGTTATATTATGTGGCAGGTGTCATTAGAGCACAGTTAGTCAATTCATTTCTTGAAATAATAGATAAACTAGGCACTCATCTTTTCGTGTTTCCCACGCTGCTCTCGTTGTGAACTCATGGCTCAATCGTCGAAAATCTAGGTAGTGATGATTCCAAGCTCGGATGCAAAGAGGCCTAGGTGTTATTCTGCGATATTCAAAAGTTTTATAGATGTGTTTCATAAACCATTCTTGAAGATGAAACTTTTGCAAGTTAGGACAATGGTGATGTAAAAAAGTAATCAGCACTCCGAATTTAAGTTACACTTCTTTTTTATTACTTTTATTGCAACATAACGTAACTCGTTCCAAAACATCACAATATAAATCATACTTGAAAATATCTTCCTCACTGTTAAAGTTCACATTTCATAAACTGACTACAATTTGCGTCTTTTTAACATGACGACCAAAGCTTGACTCTGTAATAAGCGCTTACGCGCCCAAAAATCAGAGTTACAAGTACGTCAATCATCATAGTGACAAAAGAAAGAATACACATAAGAATAATATCATTGCAATATATACATATCGATGTATCGAAGTACCTCTACATTAATGAAATCAAATCTGAATGTTGTCACAGAAATATGTTAACTATTTTACAGAAACACAGTAGAATATTGGTGGTATGGAGAGGTTGAGGTGAGGTGGCGTAATGGTTACGTAATTCAAGTACCATTACAAACACCACTCGTACCGCCTCCAAAACGTCCCCAGACCATGAGGGAACCCATTCCATGCTTTAATGTTGTAGAAACATATTAGTGTAACACTCGTTCACCTGGCAACCTGCGAACAAACTTGCGTCGCTTTGTGCACAAAGACCTCAGATTTTGATTCTTCAGTACTGATTTACTGCCCGACTTTAATGTTGTCTTGCCCAGTGTAGCTTCTTCTTTTTTATTCCTTTTGTTGCAACATAACGTAACTCCTGGAAATTGAAATAAGAACACCGTGAATTCATTGTCCCAGGAAAAGGAAACTTTATTGACACATTCCTGGGGTCAGATACATCACATGATCACACTGACAGAACCACAGGCACATAGACACAGGCAACAGAGCATGCACAATGTCGGCACTAGTACAGTGTATATCCACCTTTCGCAGCAATGCAGGCTGCTATTCTCCCATGGAGACGATCGTACAGATGCTGGATGTAGTCCTGTGGAACGGCTTGCCATGCCATTTCCACCTGGCGCCTCAGTTGGACCAGCGTTCGTGCCGGACGTGCAGACCGCGTGAGACGACGCTTCATCCAGTCCCAAACATGCTCAATGGGGGACAGATCCGGAGATCTTGCTGGCCAGGGTAGTTGACTTACACCTTCTAGAGCACGTTGGGTGGCACGGGATACATGCGGACGTGCATTGTCCTGTTGGAACAGCAAGTTCCCTTGCCGGTCTAGGAATGGTAGAACGATGGGTTCGATGACGGTTTGGATGTACCGTGCACTATTCAGTGTCCCCTCGACGATCACCAGTCGTGTACGGCCAGTGTAGGAGATCGCTCCCCACACCATGATGCCGGGTGTTGGCCCTGTGTGCCACGGTCGTATGCAGTCCTGATTGTGGCGCTCACCTGCACGGCGCCAAACACGCATACGACCATCATTGGCACCGAGGCAGAAGCGACTCTCATCGCTGAAGACGACACGTCTCCATTCGTCCCTCCATTCACGCCTGTCGCGACACCACTGGAGGCGGGCTGCACGATGTTGGGGCGTGAGCGGAAGGCGGCCTAACGGTGTGCGGGACCGTAGCCCAGCTTCATGGAGACGGTTGCGAATGGTCCTCGCCGATACCCCAGGAGCAACAGTGTCCCTAATTTGCTGGGAAGTGGCGGTGCGGTCCCCTACGGCACTGCGTAGGATCCTACGGTCTTGGCGTGCATCCGTGCGTCGCTGCGGTCCGGTCCCAGGTCGACGGGCACGTGCACCTTCCGCCGACCACTGGCGACAACATCGATGTACTGTGGAGACCTCACGCCCCACGTGTTGAGCAATTCGGCGGTACGTCCACCCGGCCTCCCGCATGCCCACTATACGCCCTCGCTCAAAGTCCGTCAACTGCACATACGGTTCACGTCCACGCTGTCGCGGCATGCTACCAGTGTTAAAGACTGCGATGGAGCTCCGTATGCCACGGCAAACTGGCTGACACTGACGGCGGCGGTGCACAAATGCTGCGCAGCTAGCGTCATTCGACGGCCAACACCGCGGTTCCTGGTGTGTCCGCTGTGCCGTGCCTGTGATCATTGCTTGTACAGCCCTCTCGCAGTGTCCGGAGCAAGTATGGTGGGTCTGACACACCGGTGTCAATGTGTTCTTTTTTCCATTTCCAGGAGTGTAGTTTCTTAGCCGCCACGCGCCCGTTAAGGTTCACTCTCTGAAGCAGTCTTTTCAACGTACTTACACTCACCGGCTTTTCCTTATTACTTTTGAGTTCTGCTGATAAAACTGGCTCTGTTTTGAAACGATCACGTGACTACCACACTGACGTGCCAAAGAAACTGGTAAACCAGCCTAATATCGTGTGGTGCCCCTGCGAGCACGCGGAAGTGCCGCAACACGACGTGCCATGGACTCGACTAATGTCTGAAGAAGCGCTGGAGCGAACTGACACCATGAATCCTGCAGGGCTATCCATAAGTCCGTAAGAGTACGAGGGAGTTGACATCTCCTCTGAGCAACACGTTGGAAGGCATCCCAGACATGCTCAATAATATCCCTGTCTGGGGAATTTGTTAGCCAGCGGAAGTGTTTAAACTCAGAAGAGTGTTACTGGAGCCACTCTGCAGAAGTTCTGGACGTGTGGCGTGTGGCATTCTCCTGCTGGAATTGCCCTAGTCCGTCGGAATGTACAATGAACATGCATGGTTGTAGGTGATCAGATAGGATGCATTCGTACGCGTCACCTGTCAGAGTCGTATCTACACTCCTGCAAATGGAAAAAAGAACACATTGACACCGGTGTGTCAGACCCGCCATACTTGCTCCGGACACTGCGAGAGGGCTGTACAAGCAATGATCACACGCACGGCACAGCGGAGACACCAGGAACCGCGGTGTTGGCCGTCGAATGGCGCTAGCTGCGCAGCATTTGTGCACCGCCGCCGTCAGTGTCAGCCAGTTTGCCGTGGCATACGGAGCTCCATCGCAGTCTTTAACACTGGTAGCATGCCGCGACAGCGTGGACGTGAACCGTATGTGCAGTTGACGGACTTTGAGCGAGGGCGTATAGTGGGCATGCGGGAGGCCGGGTGGACGTACCGCCGAATTGCTCAACACGTGGGGCGTGAGGTCTCCACAGTACATCGATGTTGTCGCCAGTGGTCGGCGGAAGGTGCACGTGCCCGTCGACCTGGGACCGGACCGCAGCGACGCACGGATGCACGCCAAGACCGTAGGATCCTACGCAGTGCCGTAGGGGACCGCACCGCCACTTCCCAGCAAATTAGGGACACTGTTGCTCCTGGGGTATCGGCGAGGACCATTCGCAACCGTCTCCATGAAGCTGGGCTACGGTCCCGCACACCGTTAGGCCGTCTTCCGCTCACGCCCCAACATCGTGCAGCCCGCCTCCAGTGGTGTCGCGACAGGCGTGAATGGAGGGACGAATGGAGACGTGTCGTCTTCAGCGATGAGAGTCGCTTCTGCCTTGGTGCCAATGATGGTCGTATGCGTGTTTGGCGCCGTGCAGGTGAGCGCCACAATCAGGACTGCATACGACCGAGGCACACAGGGCCAACACCCGGCATCATGGTGTGGGGAGCGATCTCCTACACTGGCCGTACACGACTGGTGATCGTCGAGGGGACACTGAATAGTGCACGGTACATCCAAACCGTCATCGAACCCATCGTTCTACCATTCCTAGACCGGCAAGGGAACTTGCTGTTCCAACAGGACAATGCACGTCCGCATGTATCCCGTGCCATCCAACGTGCTCTAGAAGGTGTAAGTCAACTACCCTGGCCAGCAAGGTCTCCGGATCTGTCCCCCATTGAGCATGTTTGGGACTGGATGAAGCGTCGTCTCCCGCGGTCTGCACGTCCAGCACGAACGCTGGTCCAACTGAGGCGCCAGGTGGAAATGGCATGGCAAGCCGTTCCACAGGACTACATCCAGCATCTGTACGATCGTCTCCATGGGAGAATAGCAGCCTGCATTGCTGCGAAAGGTGGATATACACTGTACTAGTGCCGACATTGTGCATGCTCTGTTGCCTGTGTCTATGTGCCTGTGGTTCTGTCAGTGTGATCATGTGCTGTATCTGACCCCAGGAATGTGTCAATAAAGTTTTCCCTTCCTGGGACAATGAATTCACGGTGTTCTTATTTCAATTTCCAGGAGTGTAGATGTATCAGGAGTCACATATCACTCCAACTAATACGCCTCACGCCATTACTGAGACTCCACCAGCTTGAACAGCCCCTCCTGACATGCAGGGTCTATGAATTCATGAGGTTGTCTCCATACCCGTACACGTCCATCCGCTCGATACAATTTGAAACGAGATTCGGCCGACCAGGCAACATGTTTCCAGTCATCAACAGTCTAATGTCGGTGTTGACAGACCCAGATGAGGCGTAAAGCTTTGTGCCGTGCAGTCATCAAAGGTACACGAGTGAGCATTCGGCTCCGAAAGCCCATATCGATGATGTTTCGTTGAATGATTCGCACGCTTACACTTGTTGGTGGTCCAACATTGAAATCTGAAGCAATTTGCGGAAGCGTTGCACTTCTGTCACATTGAACGATTCTCTTCAGTCGTCGCTGGTCCCGTTCTTGCAGGATATTTTTTTCGGCCGCAGCGATTTCGGAGATTGATGTTTTACCGAATTGCTGATATTCACGGAACACTCGCGAAATGGTCGTACGGGAACATCCCCACTTAATCGCATAACTCGGAGATGCTGTGCCCTATCGCTCGTGCGCCGACTATACCATCACGTTCAAACTCACTTAAATCTTGATAGCTTACCATTGTACCAGCAGTAAGTGATGTAACAACAGCGCCAGACGCTTATTGTCTTATATAGGCGTTGCCGACCCCAGCCCTATTATACCTATTTACGTATCTTCGTATT
Organism: Schistocerca nitens; assembly: GCF_023898315.1. Classification (NCBI taxonomy): domain Eukaryota; kingdom Metazoa; phylum Arthropoda; class Insecta; order Orthoptera; family Acrididae; genus Schistocerca; species Schistocerca nitens. Next base: position 186,507,647 of record NC_064623.1, read on the forward strand.
TGAATACGTATGCCTATACCAGTTTCTTTGACGCTGCAGTGTATATATTTGTCATCATTTTTTGACGTGACTGTTGGTCTACTCTTTCGAGGTTCTTCCATTTTCTGGTCAGTATCCGCATGCCTCTGCAAGGAATAGTAGACACATACCAAGGAAATATGTTCTTGAACTGCTATTTGTCGCATAGCAAGACTAGCTGCTCGTAAAAACATAATTGCAGAACGTTTCCCTGTTGAAAGCTCCTTTATTCGTCCCATTATTTCTGTTTACAGTGAGCACTCACAGAAGTTCACTCTTTGATATCTCGTGCATAACTTCATGCCCCTTTCTAACCTGTAACCGTGTTTACGTCCTATAAACGTGATCTAATGAGGAATCATTATATTATGCCCGCAATATAAAATTAGCGGCATTCAACGCTTGGAACCTGAACAGCATAATGACGGAAAGTTGCGTTTTGCACTATTTGATTTTAAAAACGTGGAACACTACTCTTCAACGTTATGGTGAGCATGACACTGATAAACCGAATAGCTAATTCATGTTTGAATCTGACAACTACACTACTGGCCATTAAAATTGCTACACCAAGAAGAAATGCAGATGATAAACGGGTATTCATTGGACAAATATATTATACTACAACTGTCATGTGATTGCATTTTCACGCAATTTGGGTGCATAGATTCTGAGAAATCAGTACCCAGAACAACCACCTAAGGCCGTAATAACGGCCTTGATACGCCTGGGCGTTGAGTCAAACAGAGCGTGGATGGCGTGTACAGGTACAGCTGCCCATGCAGCTTCAACACGATACCACAGTTCATCAAGAGTAGTGACTGGCGTATTGTGACGAGCCACCATTGACCAGACGTTTTCAATTGGTGAGAGATCTGGAGAATGAGCTGGCCAGGGCAGCAGTCGAACATTTTCTGTATCCAGAAAGGCCCATAGAAGACCTGCAACATGCGGTCGTGCATTATCCTACTGAAATGTAGTTTCGCAGGGATCGAATGAAGTGTAAAGCCACGGGTCGTAACACATCTGAAATGTAGCATCCACTGTTCAAAGTGCCGTCAATGCGAACAAGAGGTGACCGAGACGTGTAACCAATGGCACCCCATACCATCACTCCAGGTGATAACGCCAGTATGGCGATGATGAATACACGCTTCCAATGTGCGTTCACCGCGATGCCACCATCATGATGCTGTAAACAGAACATGGATTCATCCGAAAAAATGACGTTTTGCCATTCGTGAACCCAGGTTCGTCGTTAAGTACACCATCGCAGGCGCTCCTGTGTGTGATGCAGCGTCAAGGGTAACCGCAGCCATAGTCTCGGAGCTGATAGTCCATGCTGCTGCATACGTCGTCGAGCTGTTGGTGCAGATGGTTGTTGTCTTGCAAACGTCCCCATCTGTTGACTTAGGGATCGAGACGTGGCTGCACGATCCGTTACAGCCATGCGGATACGATGCCTGTCATCTCGACTAATAGTGATACGAGGCCGTTGGGATCCAGCACGGCGTTCCGTATTACCCTCCAGAAGCCACCGATTCCATATTCTGCTAACAGTCATTGGATCTCGACCAATGCGAGCAGCATTGTCGCGATACGATGAACCGCAATCGCGATAGGCTACAATCCGACCTTTATCAAATTCGCAAACGTGATGGTACGCATTTATCCTCCTTACACGAGGCATCACAACAACGTTTCACCAGGCAAATCCGGTCTACTGCTGTTTGTGTATGAGAAATCGGTTGGAAACTTTCCTCATGTCAGCACGTTGTAGGTGTCGCCATTGGCGCCAACCTTGTGTGAATGTTCTGAAAAGCTAATCATTTGCATATCATAGCATCTTCTTCCTGTCGGTGAAATTTCGCGTCTGTAGTATGTTATCTTTGTCGTGTAGCAAATTTAATGGCCAGTAGTGTATGTTTACAGTGAGCACTCACGGAAGTTCACTCTTTGATATCTCGTACATAACTACGTGCCCCCTTTCTTACCTGTAACTGTGTTTACGTCCTATAAACGCGATCTAGTGAGGAAATATTATATTATGCCCACAATATAAAATTATCCGAATGTAACGCTTGGAACCTGGACAGCATAATGACGGAAAGTTGTGTTTTGCACTATTTGATTTTAAAAACGTGGAACGCTACTCTTCAACGTTATGGTGATCATGCCACTGAGGAATCCATTAGCTAATTCGTGTTTGAATCTGACAACTAGCTTTTTTTTATCTTACTTTCAGGGCGTCCGAAAGCTTTCGAGCGATAGTGTAGGTGAAGGTTATGTGGGTCTACTAATGCTTTGTACTAATATCGTTCTCCTAGGTACGCGCACATTTGAGACAGAGTGGGATGCATAGTGGGAAAAAATTGCGCAGTGGCGCTGGAGTTTGCAACACAATGTGTATAGTGTTAGAGTGGCGTTGTGTGGGAGGCGGCGGCGAGCGCAGAGCCGGGCGGAGATCGATATATGATAACGGGTCGAGCCCGGAGCGAACACAGAAGCCTGGCTCGCTGATGAGGTTGAGGGGACGGGGGAGGGGGGGGAGGGCACGGGGGAGGGAAAATGGTCGGGGGGAGGGAGGGGGCGAAATGAGCTCGGGGCGGCGTCGGTGACTGCGGATGGGAATTATAACGAAACGGCGGCGGCTGGCGTGTTTTCATAGACATGCTAATAGCGCGGGGACAAAGCGGCCTGCTCTCTGGCCTCTTCCGGGAGGGCCCTTTCTGCTGTCTCTCCCGCCTCTCTCGTCTCCCCCCCCCCCTCTCTCGTCTCCCCCCCCATGCTCCTCCTGCCGTCCCTTTTCTCTTTCCTTTTTTTCTCGTAACTCGTATTTATTTATTTAGAGCGGCCTCACAAAGGGCCCGTGTTTCCACGCTCCGGGAGACACAGAGAGGACTGCAGTGGCAGCGGCAGCGGCTAGCGGCTAGACCACATCTGGTCGCGCCTGCTTTCTCTCAGCGACGACGAGGCCATTGTCTGCTGCCTGTGTACCTGTGTGTGGTGTGTGTGTGTGTGGGCGCCGCCTGTCTCGCTCTCTGCAGTAGCAGACTCACCGAGCCCTCCCGGGATAGTGTCAGTTGCCGCTTGGCTCACGAAACAACGTGTTGTGGCCGACGTCTAAATGGCAGCGCGTGCTAAAAGGAAGAAAAAATAGTCCATTTGCGAGCACTAGCTGAGAAGAGCCTTTTGCTTCGAAGCGGCTATCAAAGCCCGAACAGCAGTTTCTTACACACTGTCCAGTCACGCTAATGTAACCACCTGTCAAATGCCTGAATAACACACTTTTGCAGAACAGACTCCTTTAAGGGGCTCCGGAACGCCCTATACTTGCAATGTTAAAATAACGCTTATAAATTACATCTTTCCTCACAAAGTATTTGAGGTAGGAAGTTGAACTTTTTACAGATTATTTATTGGAATATGGGCTACAACTTAACACAGGGATTTTACAAAATTTTAGTTCAGTTATTAAAGACGATTTTTTTTCAATTGTAATGAAAATTCACAACATTTTTTGCAATTTTTTATTTATATATTCAAAAATATACAGTTTTTTGGAAAAAGGCTGTGTTAAATTATGCAGAAGGTACTGTGTAACATTTACTGAAAGTTTGAAACAAATATGTTTGGAAGATCCTTAGAAAACATGTAATTAGTATGAGAAAATAAAAGTTTTGGGAATCGAGCGACAAAGATTGGATTAACTTTTTAGTGCATTCCAGGTCCATAGGATGGATTATCTTCATTCTCTGCAAACTCCTCCTCCGGCTTACTCTTGTTCCTCCTCCTGTTTACTCTTGCTTGTATTTCTAGACTCTTTACAGCCCTGTCTGCAGCCCGAAGGCGTTCCTTGTGTAAAGCAAGCATCGCTCGTACCATGTTAGAACCTATCTTCATTCCCATATTTCTAAATACCTTGCACCTTACAATGTTGCCATCATTGAAAGTCGCAACAGCATCATACACACCAAAGTGAAGTGTTTCTATTCCAACAAATACAGTCTTGGGGATTCTCGACCATATAACACTATTTACACTTTCATTGGGGTTTTGAGTTTTTCCGTGAATACACTTTTTCAACAGTTCAGGTGCTGCTAAGTCTCTGAAAATAGGTTTTATCACCTCCATTATTGCATGAGGCAGACTATGCTTATGAGTGTACACTTCACCAGTTAGCAATCCTTTGTTATATTTACACCAACTGTCTTCTTCTTTGGGACACAAGCTATGTTGGGGATTTTCATCGGTTGAAGAAGTATGTTTACAGTAATAACACATACCTTTGGCTTTCCAACATTTCTCCTTTTCTTAAAAGCCTTCACAGGATTTCTAATAACTTTACTTTTACTCATTATTATACTTCAACAAAACAGAGACTCAAGAAACAGAATTAATTACGAATATTTTCGAGATAACGACAGAGTAAATAAACATGAAACAATCACACCAGCGATATATATTGAACCACCACAGGTTAGCCACAACACATACTTTATCTCACATCACTAAAATGTACCTGATGAACACGGACGTTAATAATACCATTTGACAGCAGTTTAACAGCGCCACAGTGGGTCACGCCCATGTAGAACACATTTTAAAAAAAATTTAAAAATAGTTGTAGTCTTCGGAATTGAATAAATTATACATCTATTAAAAGGTAATAGTCTACAGATTCAGAAAACGCAAAAAAGTAAAAACTGAACTTTTCATGATTTTGAGCCTTTCCGGAGCCCCTTAAGACGTGTAGGGAGAGATTCAGCGAAGTTGTGGAAGGTACCGACAGGGATGTTCAAAAATGACTCTGAGAATTATGAGACTTAACTGCTGAGGTCGTCAGTCCCCTAGAACACAGAACTACTGAAACCTAACTAACCTAAGGACATCACACACATCCATGCCCGAGGCAGGATCCGAACCTGCGGCCGCGCGGCACCAGACTGTAGCGCCTAGAACCACTCGGCCACCCCGGCCGGCGACAGGGATGTGGAGCTATGCTGAAACTAGTGCTGTGGCCAGTGAAACAAATGAGCAATTCCGAAGTTGAAGACTCGAAATCCAGAAATCCACTACCACGTAGCTATACGAAAATGTTTAAACGTCAATATATACAACTTAATGCAATTACGGTTATGCTTATGGACTTCTTAAAGTGATGATCATGATGAGGTCCCATACTGCAAGTGTTGTGTTGGCAGAAGAGCCAACACCGTGTTACTAGTGGAGGCCGATACGCACGCGTTTTAGCTCACCCAGGCTGGCGTGACGAGGGAAGAACTATACTGACGTGAGGTCTGGAACATGACAAGGAATGAGAATTCAGAAAGCGGACGTAATTAGTTTCATACTTAACTTTAATCCATTAATGATAAACGTCGCTCCTGACGGTACATGATTCACAATATTATCTTTTCAGGATACATAGTAACTGAATATGGCGCCTTGCCAGGTCGTAGCAAATGACGTAGCTGAAAGCTATGCTAAACTGTCGTGTCTGCAAATGAGAGCGTAATTTGTCAGTGAACCATCGCTAGCAAAGTCGGTTGTACAACTGGGGCGAGTGCTAGGAAGTGTCTCTAGACCTGCCGTGTGGCGGCGCTCGGTCTGCAATCACTGATAGTGGCGACACGCGGGTCCGACGTATACTAACGGACCGCGGCCGATTTAAAGGCTACCACCTAGCAAGTGTGGTGTCTCGCGGTGACACCACACCAAGGAGCGTAGGGGACGATGCGGGAGATCCGCACTGCTGACTAGGCAAAGTCCTAGCGGGGATAGTTTACCAATGCCTTCCTCCGACCGTAATGGGGATGAATGATGATGATGAAGACGACACAACAGCACCCAGTCATCTCGAGGCAGGGAAAATCCCTGACCCTGCCGGGAATCGAACCCGGGACCCCGTGCGCGGGAAGCGAAAACGCTACGGCAAGACCACGAGCTGCGGACTCTTAAAAAGATAAGCAATGATGAAAAAATTATTTGTATTTTATTTTTGAAATGTATGTTTCAAAGATGATTTTGCACAAATTGATCGATATAATGGTAGCATTTTCTCTGCTACATATCGTTAGAGGTAAATCTTGGGGCAGCTCGTAGTACGAGTTTGGAGTGCAAGGATGGAGTACAAGTTATGTGTGTTGTGTTAGCGTGGTGGTTGATGTTGATTTGTGTTGTGAAGTGAAATGACACGGTGTATCAAAAAGTGTCAATCAATTTGGCACGTCTATATCCTTGAAACTAATAAACACATACAATTAATTTTGTTTTTTGATGAACGGGAAACTCAATAAGTCTTTTTCTCATGCCTTTTCATATGTGTGCAGTATTCCCGGTGAGATATACGGCATATGTCAATGCGGTATTCAGATTGCTCCCAAACTGCAGCGTGTATGTCTTGAATTACAGCTTCCCCAGCTGCTGTTTGCAATGTTGCATTTCATTCATTGTTGTTGGTAACGGGGCCACTGTCGCGTCCCAGCATAGTTTTGTAGTGCGATCGGAACGATGACGACAATCTGAGGGTTGTTTGAGTATCCACCTTTAGTGTCGGAGATGAGAGGGAGAAAGCTCTCCGAGGAACACTGGGTGGTTATTGGCTACAGTGGTCATCTTTTAGGTTTAATGGCAGGCTGGGTATGCTGAAAAATTCAGTATTCATTTAAGTAATACCTTTATTCTCTTTGATAACTTATAAAAGAGGTGCCAGTTCCTAACCCCTTTCTGTACTACTTGTCACACTCAATTTGCTCTTATGAGCAGGCCACTCGCCTAAGCTTAGAAGAAACAATTGTTCTTGTTAATTACGAAGCTACAAATGCTAGCTGTTCCTTGAGACAAAGACAGTCTCTGTTCAGAGCTATTCCCCAGAATAGATAATGATTACTTATCTTGCAGTTGCTGTGCGTGCCTTCAGATCTGATCACCGACTTCTCGCTGCTAACATTACGCCTGCATACTCACGTTGCACGGCGGATTGGCGTACTACTGCTCTCGGACTCCTCCGTCACACCTCGATTTGATTTCTCTTAGAGGTTTCCGCTCGATGTTACCACTTACGTATACTGGAAAGCTTCCATAGACGTCAGAGCTTGTATCCCTTGGAGCAGTCTCAAATACGAGGTGCGGCTAGAAAAAAACCGGACTGATGCTGGAAAAAACATTTATTTACAATTATTTACAATTTCATGTTATCTCCTTCAATGTACTCTCCTCCTCGGTCTCTACACCGCTCCATACGAATTTTCCACTGTTCATAGCAATGCTGCAGATCATTTTCGGTAAGTCCATACATTACTTCCGTCGCTTTTTCTTTTACTGTTTCAACAGTCTCAAATCTAGTTCCTTTCAAAGCTGACTTGACTTTAGGGAAAAGAAAAAAGTCACAGGGGGCCAAATCAGGTGAGTAGGGTGGATGATCTAAGATGGGAATGTTGTGTTTTGCCAAAAACGTCTTCACTGACAACGCACTGTGAGCTGGGGCATTGTCTTGGTGAAGGATCCATGACTTTTTTCTCCACAAATCGTTCCGTTTTCTCCGTACTCGCTCACGTAGGGTAGCCAGGACGCTAATGTAGTAATGCTGATTCACTGTTTGTCCCTCTGGTACCCAATCAATGTGCACAATCCCTTTGATGTCAAAAAAAACAATCATCATTGCCTTGAATTTCGATTTTGACATTCGTGCTTTTTTTTTGTCGTGGAGAACCAGGAGTTTTCCAATGCATCGATTGGCGTTTAGTTTCGGGATCGTAAGTAAAAAACAACGATTCATCGCAAGTAATAACATTTTGTAAGAAGGTGGGATCACTTTCAATGTTTTCCAGGATGTCAGAACAAATCATTCTTCGGCGTTCCTTCTGTTCAATTGTGAGACACTTTGGAACCATTTTTGAACACACTTTGTTCATGTTGAAACTTTCATGAAGAATCTGCCTAACACTTTCCTTGTCAACTCCTGTTAACTCAGACACTGCTCTGATTGTTAAACGGCGATCTTGTCGAACAAGTTTACCGATTTTTTCAATGTTTGCATCAGTTTTTTCTGACAATGGTCTGCCAGTGCGAGTGTCATCACTGGTGTCTTCGCGGCCATCTTTAAATCGTTTAAACCACCCAAACACTTGTGTTCGCGATAAACAATCATTGCCGTACACTTGTTGTAACATTACAAACGTTTCACTTGCAGATTTTCCTAGTTTGAAACAAAATTTGATGTTAACACGCTGTTCTTTCTGTACACTCAACATTTTCCGACGCACAGACAAAACGTCAACTACTTATAACAGACGCCACGGGCAGACTGAGTGCAGGAGGCAGATGAAACTCGAGCAGTAGGCGGAGCGAGAGTCACGTGACAGGCCACGCGACTTTCAGCCTTATTGCATTCGTTTTATTGTTTCACCAGTACTAGTCCGGTTTTTTTCTAGCCACACCTCGTAGTTCCATCACGAGTTTAGTCTGTGATCTGACGGGCTACTGGAGGTCCCTACTTTACACAACATACGGAAAACTTCGGTTGTCGTCCAACTGCGGTTCAACTAATGTCTTAACGTGCGTGTTTTGATCGTATGCATCTTCTCTCTCTCCCCTTCACAAATATCCTCCACTAGGGTTTCTCGGTGCTTAAACTCGGAGGCTTCAAACTTCATGAAGTGATAATTGTTCTCCGCTCATTTCATCTGACAAATAGTGCTTAATAAAATCATTTTTAATTTGTTATTTTCTTGGGGCTGGACAGCACTTATACAGAATCTTTTATAAACCCCCTCCCGACAAGTAATAATCAAACACAGTCAGGTCTGGTGACGTTGGAGGCCAGTAATGTAAGGCGGAATCATTTGGTCCAGTGCGGCCGATCCGTCACTCAGTAATCCTTTGATTTAAAAATATCCGCACTTCCAGATTCCAGTGTGGCGGTGCTCCATCCTCTTGGTAAATGAAGTCGTTCAAATCAGTCTCCAATTGTGGGAAAAGAAAGTTCTCAAGCATATAGAGATATGTGCTTCCTGTAACAGCATTCTCGGCAAGGAAAAATATACACCTTTTCCCGTGAAACTGCACAAAAGACGTTACATTTTGGAGATTCGCTCTCATATTGTACAACTTCATGTTGTTGTTCCGTGCCCCTTATTCTCACCGTGGCCCATATACTCACCTTTCCATTTAAATGGAATGTTATCTCGTCATTAAAGACTAAGCTTGGAAAAAAACTGTCATCCTACATCAGCCCAAGAATGAAATTAAAGAACTGCACACGTTGCTGTTTGTCACCTTCACGAAGAAAAAAAAAATGGCTCTGAGCACTATGGGACTCAACTGCTGAGGTCATTAGTCCCCTAGAACGTAGAACTAGTTAAACCTAACTAACCTAAGGACATCACAAACATCCATGCCCGAGGCAGGATTCGAACCTGCGACCGTAGCGGTCTTGCGGTTCCAGACTGCAGCGCCTTTAACCGTACGGCCACTTCGGCCGGCCCTTGACGAAGAGCTTGCAGTAGCTGAATTCTGTACGGTTTCATGTGTAAACGTCGTCGCAACACAAGGCAGACGGACATCGGGGGCATGTTGAGCTGTGGAGCTACACAGCGAACGGATTTCTGCGGACTCGTTGTGAAACTATGGCGGATGCGATCGACGTCTGTGTCAGACACTGCGGACGGCCCTGCGATTTGTCTTTGTATAAACATGTTTCTCGGAAGAGTTCATGCCATCGTGTAATGCTGTATGCTGTAGGAGCATTCAGACCATGCGTAGTACGGAAGTCACGCTGAACAATTATTACTGACCCGCACTGTGCAAAACATAAAACAAAAAAACGCTTTCCGTTGTCCCGACACCATTTTTACTAGAACTGAAGTGGGCGCACACTGCTGCTACCTAGCGGGAACCATGTAAAACTTGACAGTTTGCTCTCTCCAACAGTACGTTGTTCCCGCTCATTTCTCAAATAACATAATAGTTATGAATTTTTTTAAATCGGATGGTTCTTTTTGATACAACTTGTATATCTGTTCGACAGCATAAGTCCACCAGTGTTCATATTATTTAACAAAATGAGGCCGAGCATCATGCACACCAGTATAGAAAGTTCCATTTCAGAATGGACTAACAGCCTACACCTTTCAACAACGAAGTACAATTATACAGGGTGAAAAGTATTTAAACCGACAAACTTTGGGAGGTTGTAGAGGACATCAAAACAAATATTTTTCCCCTATGTCATTTTATCCTATGAGGATTATTTAAACCGGTGGAGGCATTATTACGTTCTTCACTTGTTAGAGGCCGTATTACGATCTCCAGTTGTTAGAGGGCGTATTACGCTCTTCAGTTGTAGGCAACTGCTGTCCACCAGTGTAGTAGTGCATTGTCTCTGTTTACTAATGGAGCGACACACCTGGAGTGAGTACACTGATACGGTTGGTGCGTACTACGTAGCGCACCACAACGGACGAGCTGCACAGCGGGTTTATCAACAACAATATCCTAATCGCCGTATCCCGCATCATGCGACCTTTGCTGCTGTGCACCAATACCAATACCTGCGTGAGAGTGGATCATTTAGCAGGTTACCTGGACATCGACGCCGTCGCACGGTAAGAACGCTGCAATTTGAGGAAGCTGTCTTGCAGCATGTGGGGCGCGATCCTTCAATCAGCACTCGTGCAATTGCACATAAAATGGGGACGAATCAGACGAGTGTAAGAACAGTCCTTCGAGAGCAGTTGTCACGTCCATTTCACTTACTGCGTCTCCACAACCTGGAACCAGTTGATTATCCATACAGAGCACAGTTTTCGCAGTGGTACCTGGAACAGTGTGAAATGCATCCTACATTTCCATCCTCTGCGTTGTTTACCGATGAAGCAACGTTCGGGCGTGATGGAGTCTTCAACATGCACAACTCGCATGTTTGGAGTGAGGATAACCCACATGCTACAGTTACCAGCGCTCATCAAGTGCGGTTCTTCGTTAATTTGTGTGTCGGTGTTGTTGGGGACTGTTTAATTGGGCTGTATCTGCTACGTAGGCCATTAAATGGCAGGCATTATTACTATTTTCTCGCTAGATCATTGCCAAAATTGCTGGAAGACGTCCCGCTCCCTACAAGACAACGCATATGGTTCCAACATGAAGGGGCGCCGGCACATTTCAGTCGTCGTGTGCGTCGATTCCTGGACCGACATTTCGCAGACACGTGGATTGACAGAGGTGGTCCTGTACCGTGGCCTACTCGATCCCAACTTTTTTGTGTGGGGAACAATTCAGGATACTCCTGACGTTTCTGCCCGTGTGAGACAGAACATGATCCGACAGTGTATCCTTTGTCTACGTGTCAATGGAGACATTTTCGAAAATCTACTGTAATTGAAATTGGGTTGTGTTAATGTGTTGTCTCTTGGTCATAAGAAAATGGAAAAGTGTTTGTTGGTTTAATTAATTTGCCGCCAGAGAAATCTTGCTCTACCGGTTTAAATACTCATCATAGGAAAAAATGGCATTAGGGAAAAATATTTGTTTTGATGTCCCCTACAACCTCCCAGAGTTTTTCGGTTTAAATAATTTTCACCCTGTAGATGAGTATTATCGAAAGTCTTCAATCAGATTCTACCGTTGCTACCTGTCTCTGCAGTGTGTCACTATCTCAGCGTGCCAAGTGCTGTGAAAATGTGAAAAGATGCCCAAATTTAAAATTACTTCAGAAGTAATAAATCGTCGTTGGGTGTTGACGGTTAGACCATCTGCCCTAGTTCTCTCTGTTGAGAATCCATGGAGCGAACAGCCCGATCCACGTGGTCCCACACATCCTCGATTGCGTCAAAATCTGAGGAGTTTGGCGCCCAGGGGACTACGATAAATTCATTCCGCTACTCTTTGAATCACGCACGTACAGTGCCAGCTGTGTCACGCGTTGCTTTGGCATGCTGGTAGATAAAATAGTAACGAGCAAAAACAAATTCCATGTAGTGGTGGGGATGGGCCCTCAGGATGCATACTTGTGTTGACCCAGCGCAACTTTGAGAACGACGATGTCACCCAGAGACTGCCGCGACATTGCCCTGACCGTAACACGTGCAGGGTGTTCACTTTGAGGGGTTACACGCCGTACACGCTGACAGTCATCTGTTGGATGGACCAGACAATGTCGTTCATCTGAAAGGGCCACCTGCCACCAGCAAGTGCGGTACTGAGGCCGTTTGCGGATGAGGCTGTGGTGTATCGAGAGATTGTAACAATGGAAAATTGTATTCAAATGCAGGAGGATCTGCAGCGAATTGACGTGTGCTGCAGGGAATGGAAATTGAATCTCAATGTAGACAAGTGTAATGTGCTGCGAATACATAGAAAGATAGTTCCCTTATCATTTAGCTACAATATAGCAGGTCAGCAACTGGAAGCAGTTAATTCCATAAATTATCTGAGGTTACGCGTTAGGAGTGATTTAAAATGGAATGATCATATAAAGTTGATCGTCGGTAAAGCAGATGCCAGACTGAGATTCATTGGAAGAATCCTAAGGAAATGCAATCCAAAAACAAAGGAAGTTGGTTACAGTACGCTTGTTCGCCCACTGCTTGAATACTGCTCAGCAGTGTGGGATCCGTACCAGATAGGGTTGATAGAAGAGATACAGAAGATCCAACGGAGAGCAGCGCGCTTCGTTACAGGATCATTTAGAAATCACGAAAGAGTTACGGAGATGATAGATAAACTCCAGTGGAAGACTCTGCAGGAGAGACGCTCAGTAGCTCGGTACTGGCTTTTGGTGAAGTTTCGAGAACGTACCCTCACCGAGGAGTCAAGCAGTATATTGCTCCCTCCTACGTATGTCTCGCGAAGAGACCATGAGGATAAAATCAGAGAGATTAGAGCCCACACAGAGGCATACCGACAAACCTTCTTTCCACGAACAATACGAGACTGTAATAGAAGGGAGAACCGATAGAGGTACTCAAGGTACCCTCCGCCACCCTCCGCCTGCAGAGTATGGATGTAGATGTAGATGTACTCGCGTGCAAATTCCAGCCTTCGTCCTCTATGAATAGCAATGAGCGTGGGTGCATGAACAAGGCGAGAGCTGCAGAGACGACTAAGCAGCAACGTTCTCTGAACAATCATTGAGAAGACACTGTACCCAACATGGAATATAAACGGAAATGCCGTGTGGCTAGGGCTTCCAGTCGGGTTGACCAATCGGCTGGTGCAAGTCTCTCGAGTTGACGCCAACCACTTCTACATCTACATCTACATTTATACTCCGCAAGCCACCCAACGGTGTGTGGCGGAGGGCACTTTACGTGCCACTGTCATTACCTCCCTTTCCTGTTCCAGTCGCGTATGGTTCGCGGGAAGAACGACTGTCTGAAAGCCTCCGTGCGCGCTCTAATCTCTCTAATTTTACATTCGTGATCTCCTCTGGAGGTATAAGTAGGGGGAAGCAATATATTCGATACCTCATCAAGAAACGCACCCTCTCGAAACCTGGCGAGCAAGCTACACCGCGATTCAGAGCGCCTCTCTTGCAGAGTCTGCCACTTGAGTTTGTTAAACATCTCCGTAACGCTATCACGGTTACCAAATAACCCTGTGATGAAACGCGCCGCTCTTCTTTGGATCTTCTCTATCTCCTCCGTCAACCCGATCTGGTACGGATCCCACACTGATGAGCAATACTCAAGTATAGGTCGAACGAGTGTTTTGTAAGCCACCTCCTTTGTTGATGGACTACATTTTCTAAGCACTCTCCCAATGAATCTCAACCTGGTACCCGCCTTACCAACAATTAATTTTATATGATCATTCCACTTCAAATCGTTCCGCACGCATACTCCCAGATATTTTACAGAAGTAACTGCTACCAGTGTTTGTTCCGCTATCATATAATCATACAATAAAGGATCCTTCTTTCTATGTATTCGCAATACATTATATTTGTCTATGTTAAGGGACAGTTGCCACTCCCTGCACCAAGTGCCTATCCGCTGCAGATCTTCCTGCATTTCGCTACAATTTTCTAATGCTGCAACTTCTCTGTATACTACAGCATCATCCGCGAAAAGCCGCATGGAACTTCCGACACTATCTACTAGGTCATTTATATATATTGTGAAAAGCAATGGTCCCATAACAATCCCCTGTGGCACGCCAGAGGTTACTTTAACGTCTGTAGACGTCTCTCCATTGATAACAACATGCTGTGTTCTGTTTGCTAAAAACTCTTCAATCGAGCCACACAGCTGGTCTGATATTCCGTAGGCTCTCACTTTGTTTATCAGGCGACAGTGCGGAACTGTATCGAACGCCTTCCGGAAGTCAAGAAAAATAGCATCTACCTGGGAGTCTGTATCTAATATTTTCTGGGTCTCATGAAAAAAAAACGCGAGTTGGGTCTCACACGATCGCTGTTTCCGGAATCCATGTTGATTCCTACATAGTAGATTCTGGGTTTCCATAAACGACATGATACTCGAGCAAAAAACATGTTCTAAAATTCTACAACAGATCGACGTCAGAGATATAGGTCTATAGTTTTGCGCATCTGCTCGACGACCCTTCTTGAAGACTGGGACTACCTGTGCTCTTTTCCAATCATTTGGAACCCTCCGTTCCTCTAGAGACTTGCGGTACACGGCTGTTAGAAGGGGGGCAAGTTCTTTCGCGTACTCTGTGTAGAATCGAATTGATATCCCGTCAGGTCCAGTGGACTTTCCTCTGTTGAGTGATTCCAGTTGCTTTTCTATTCCTTGGACACTTATTTCGATGTCAGCCATTTTTTCGTTTGTGCGAGGATTTAGAGAAGGAACTGCAGTGCGGTCTTCCTCTGTGAAACAGCTTTGGGAGAAGGTGTTTAGTATTTCAGCTTTACGCGTGTCATCCTCTGTTTCAATGCCATCATCATCCCGGAGTGTCTGGATATGCTGTTTCGAGCCACTTACTGATTTAACGTAAGACCAGAACTTCCTAGGATTTTCTGTCAAGTCGGTACATAGAATTTTACTTTCGAATTCACTGAACGCTTCTCGCATAGCCCTCCTTACGCTAACTTTGACATCGCTTAGCTTCTGCTTGTCTGAGAGGTTTTGGCTGCGTTTAAACTTGGAGTGAAGCTCTCTTTGCTTTCGCAGTAGTTTCCTAACTTCGTTGTTGTACCACGGTGGGTTTTTCCCGTCCCTCACACTTCGGGGACTTGCGTGTCGATGGTGATGAAATGATGATGATACGGACTTTTTTTTTTCTTCGTTAAACCTGGCGGGTGACCAGCCGCCTGTGGGTATATGGCTGGTCCTTTTTTTACCACAAAAAATACTTTTGTGATTTACCCAACAAGGTTTTCTGGACTCTTAGCCAACGTGAGTGGCCGCAAGTTTGTTAGCTTCCGGCCCTCTCGATGTTGCCCTTCCCTGCCACGTGCAGGCGGGCCAGTTTCTGCGTTGTTCACCTTTATCTTTTATTGTTGAGTGATATCACATTTCTATGTACAAGCTTTAACAGTTTAGATACAATTTGCAATTCAATCTCGATATGTTTTACGAAAAATGCTTTAAAATAAAGAAAGGAAACAAATTATAGAAAATCATGCAGGGAATTCTTAATCTAACTTATCTGCTATACTTAACCTAATGAAACTTTGAAATGTGAGTTTGATTTGTGGATTTGTGAGGGTAGTGGAGAGGTTTTGGAGGTGTTCGGGGAAAGAGGTCTGACTCTGCCCGTCTAGCCAACAGGGGATGGAGGGCTCGGAATGTACTTCGAGCCGTCCATTCCCTGTCCGCATCGCACGTTTAAAGCGTTATTCGTAATTGACTGTGTTGGGTTAGTGGTTAGCTAGGCAAGATTCTTGGTGTTGAGTGTCGTCATTGAGTTTGAGTGAGTGACATATTGTTGCTGTTTTCCGAATCTGTGTTTTCCCCAACATCTGTATCATTCTCTTCATCAGAGCTGGTAGTCTCCCACTGTTTCGTTTCCCGTGTGTTTTGTGTCTCTGGTCGCAATCTGTGGTACGGCCTTAATTGCTTAAAGGATTTGTGCAGTGCCTGGGATACTTCGTTTGTCACCCGATTAATCTCCTCCCATATGTCTTTATACCTGATGGCTGTATTTATGTCATCCTGCGTTTCTATTTGTAGTTGTGTAGGTGTTATGTCTTCGATGTGTAATGGGCAGTGAAAAACTATGTGTTGTGATGATCCATTTACGCCACATGTGCAGGTATCACTTTGAGTGCGTCCCATGCGGTGCAGGTACATGGGGTATGCGCCATGACCCGAGAGAAAGTGAACCATGCACCTACTTGGGTTTAGATGATTCATCTTGAGACGTTCCCTGATGTTGGGAAAAATTGGTAGACTCTACGGCCCTTGTCGTCTGTGTCCCATTCCCTCCACTCGATAAGTTGGCGTCTATCATTCAGGTTGTGCCCTGTGATCTCTGTCACCTTGTCGTGTCTTCCTTTCTTTAGCCAGTACATGGCTGCCCGCAGTCTGATTGTTAGGTCAATGGGAAAGATTCCAAGGATCACACATAGCGCTGCCAATGATGTGGTACCGTAGGCCCCAGATAACCCAACCAGTGCACTCCTTTGCCCTCTCCTAACTGTGTTCCTATAAGTTACTAAGTGCAACCTGTGTGCCCATGTACTGGCCGCGAAGCAGACCACGGACTCAAAGAGTGCACAGTGATAGGTCCTGAGTGTTGACAATGGTAGTCTGTACTGTGCGGCGTTTAGTCTGGCGAGTTTATGCATTATCTTGGTTGCTTTGTCGGTCGCAACTTTTATGTGCTCGTTGAACGTCAGTCTTCCGTCTATATGTACACCTAGGTATCGTGTTGTGTGTTGTCTGCGTATGTTGTTATTGTTTATTTTAATTATTGGATGTGTTGCTAGCGAACCTTTCATTAGCATATAGACTGTTTTGTGCAGAGCCATTTGTAGTTTATTGTTGTTGCACCATGTGCTGTTAAGGACAACACGACACCCCGTCCCTGAGCGGAGAAAATCACCGACCCTGCAGGGAATCGAACCCGGGCCGTTGGATATGACATTCCGTCGCGCTGACCACTCAGCTACCAGGGGCGGACAGATGGAATGTGATCAACTTATAAACTTAACCGTTTCAGAGATGCTCCCACTTTTGGCCAGGAAGCCAATGATAATGGCCTTTTGAAAGTCAAATAAATCGTTCCGTTTCTTCATTACGACAACGTCTACACCGCTCTACGCAGCCCCCGCAACACGCCTTATATACCCTCCATTGCTAGTGCTGCCACCTGTCGTTTGTGAGTGGTTATTGCAAGCTGACTTGGCACATACACTACGTGATCGAAAGTATCCGGACACCCCTCAAAACATACGTTTTTCATATTAGGGGCATTGTGCTGCCACCTACTGCCTGGTACTCCATATCAGCAATCTCGGTAGTCATTAGACATCGGAATGGCGCGCTCCGCGGAACTCACGGACTTCGAACGTGGTCAGGGGATTGGGTGTCACTTGTCTCACACATCTACACGCGAGATTTCCACACTCATAAACATCCCAGGGTCGGCTGTTTCTGATGTGCTAGTGAAGTGGAAACGTGAAGGGACGCGTACAGCACAAAAGCGTACAGGCCGACCTCGTCTGTTGACTGACAGAGACTGCCGACAGTTGAAGAGGATCGTAATGTGTAATAGGCAGACACCTATCCAAACCATCACACACGAATTCCAAACTGCACCAGGATCGACTGCCTGCAATTATTATGTCAGTTAGGCAGGAGGTGATAAAAACTTGGATTTCATGGTCGAGCGGCTGCTCATAACCCACGCCGGGTAATGCCAAACGCCGCCTCGCTTGGTGTAAGGAGCGTTAACATTGGACGATTGAACAGTGGAAAAACATTATGTGGAGTGATGAATCGCGGTACACAATGTGGCCATGCGATGCCAGGATGTGGGTATGGCGAATGACCGGTGAACGTCATATGCCAGCGTGTGTAGAGCCAACACTAAAATTCGGAGGCAGAGGTGTTGTGGTGTGGTCATGTTTTTCATGGACGGGGATTGCATCCCTTGTTTATTTGTGTGGAACTATCACAGCACAGGCCTACATTGATGTTTCAAGCACCTTCTTGCTTCCCACTGTTGAAGAGGAATTCAGGGACGGCGATTGCGTCTTTCAACACGAACACGTTTTCATAATGCACGGCCTGTGGCGGAGTGGTTACGCGACAATAACACTTCTGTAATGGACTGGCCTGCACAGAGTCCTGACCTGAATCCCACAGAACACCTTTGGGATGTTTTGGAACGCCGACTTCGTGCCAGGCCTCACCGACCGACATTGATACCTCTCCTCAGTGCAACACTCCTTGAAGAATGGGCTGCTATTCCCCAAGAAACCTTCCAGCACCCGATTGAAAGAATGCCTGCGGGAGTGGAAGCTATCATCAATGCTAAAGGTGGGCCAACGCCATATTGAATTCCAGCATTACCAATGGAGGGCGCCACGAACTTGTAAGTCATTTTCAGCCAGGTGTCCGTATTCTTTTGATGACATAATGTAAGTTGTGCTCACATTACTCTTAATGGATCGTGTAGAAAGAGCCACTTATCAAAGACATTTGGAAAAATGGATAATTTGGGGGAAGTCATTCTCCTACGTAGGATGTTGTTTTGTTGAAGCAGTGTTGACGAGGACCATATTGACCACAGAAGCGTTGGCGTCAACGTGACTTCAATACAGGTACAATACCGGGCTATTTTGTGCTTTGGCCGGGCAGTATTGTTGATTTTTCAGGTAGTTGCCGACGTATTCTGGTCCTACCGGTGTTGTCCACAGAGGGTGCAGATTCCTTTGAATTTCAGAGGAATACCTATCCCTGTTCTTGTCTGTAAGGTGCATCCTTCTTCTCTCACCGTGTTTCCTACTTCTCTCACCGACAGCGCTGCTGTCACGCACTGAGCCATTCGGGAGGACGACGGTTCAATCCCGTCTCCAGCCATCCTGATTTAGGTTTTCCGTGATTTCCCTAAATCGTTTCAAAGGGCACGGCCGATTTCCTTCCTCATCCTTCCCTAACCCGAGCTAGCGCTCCGTCTCTAATGACCTCGTTGTCGACGGGACGTTAAACAACACTAACCTAACCACTAACCTAACGCACTGAGCGAAAACAATATCGTTTCGCTTTTGGTCAAAACTTTATGCGCGCGGGCACATAGCCATCCGTTTTGGTAGCTCTTCGTCGCTGCGAGTGTGTTTTGTACGGCAGTGGAGAAGTGAATAAACGAGAGAACTATGAATTTTATAAATGAGAGACATCTAGGGCCAGAGGTATGCCTGGCGACAGTAATCTGACTATGTCTTCGAGGGACATTCGATAACTAATGTAACCCATTTTATTTTCTCCGCCAGTACTGGTTGGAAAAAGGCGTTTCTGTGGTGAGACATCGCGGAGTCCGCTCGCTTCAGCCCTTCTAGTTTCATGAAGTTCCGATAGGTTAGGTTCAAAATGGCGTTCAAAATGGCGTCTGTAGCGGAGGTTCGTTCCAGTGAGAGGACTGTCACTGAGTCTCTTTTGGCAGAAAACCGGAGCATCGCAGGTATTCAGGCGCTTGGAGAAAGTGTACAGAGATCTGGTAGCGAACAAAAGCACGGTGAGTCGTTGGGCGAGGCGTCTGTCGTCACCACAGTAAGGTCGCGCAAACCCGTGCGATCTCTGGCGCGCTGGCCGGTCCACACGGTTGCGACTCATGTAATGATGGAACGTGTGGACACTCTCACTCGAGGTGATCTACAGACTACAAACATCTCGCTGTACAACTGGACGCCTCTGTCGGCAGTGCTGACAACCATCCGCCAGTTGGTGTACACGACACGGCAATCAATGGAGCGGCGCCACACCACCTCTCCGAAGACAAAGTTCAAAGACGCACACTCAGCCGGTAAATTCTTCTGGTATTCTGAAGGGGTTACTCTGTTTGACGTCACCCCCTCGTTGTGCAATGACCAACCCTAAAGTGTATTGCGCTACCCTCAGGAAATTAATAAAACGGCTTTACTGAGTTCATCACTACAAAAAATGCAAACGAGCTTTTCTTTCTCTATGACAACGCTAGGCCACACACAAGTGTACGCACCCAAGAGGACCTCACAGTACTTAATTGGACTGTTCGTCCGCATCCACCCTACAGCCGGGATCTTGCAGCTTCCGACTTCCCTCTGTTTGGCCACATGAATGATGTACTGCGCGGGAAAACCTACGTGAATGATGGGGAATTTTTTGATGCCAGGCGTTGGCTCCGACTTCGAGCCGTACCATGCGGGTATACAGGCACTCCGAGTAAGGTAACCTAAGACCGCCGCATTGGACGGAGATTATTGTGAAAAACTGCACTTGTAGCCACAAGAATGAGGAATAATACGGTGTACTGGTACAAGACTGGCCTGATTTGAAAAAAAATGCATTATTTATTAAACGCCCTTCGTATCACTACGAATCAAGTGCACTCTTTGTTTACAGTGAGCCATTAAATAAGACAAGGAATCATGATATGATCAGTACAGGTTATGAACATGCATAGCCATGTGCTTTCAAATGCAAACAAAGAAAGTTTCAACATAATAAGCAGACGCATATGGATTTTTTTTTTTGTAGACGTAGTTCATTGTCCACTATTCTAGATGCAGAATAGACAGCTGTGCATCAGCCTCTGGACACAATGTGAGTAATTACATAAAGGACCTATATCATGTTGTTAACATAACAGTAAAAATAATATTACCAAACCAATTTTTTTCGCTTGTCGTTGAACGAGAGAGGAACTGGATACCATGAATACTCACGGAGGATGCAGAAAGTACGATTGGATATTGCTATCCCTTGAATACACGATCCTCAACTGAAAAAAAAAAAAATTGCTAGGGTCCGAAGAGGCCTTGAAGCCCAGCAGCACGGTCGCCGTGTCATCCTCAGCCCTTAGGCTTCACCGGATGCGGATATGGAGGGGCATGTGGTCAGCACACAGCTCTCCCGGCTCGTGGTCAGTTTTCGTGACCGGTGTCTCTACCTCTCAATCAAGCAGCTCATCAATTGGCCCCGCAAGGGGTGAGTGCACCCCGCTTGTCAACAGCTCTCGGCAGATGCGGTTACTCATCCAAGCATCCGAAAGCGTTTAACTTCGGTGACCTAACAGGAACCGATTTTACGACTGGTGCAAAGCCGCTGGCTCTAAGCTGATCACAAAGAGAAGTTAAGTTCTGTTATCAGTTCGAACAAGCATCATGTACAAGAATTTACGCTACAGAACCATGACTTCTTTAAACTAACACGTCCTACTGTACTGCAGAGAACTGCTCTTGCGAAGTTTTTTGGGTTGTGACCTTACCCAACAAATGTAATGCAGCATTATGTAACTGCAACCACCATCTCCGTCCGAAAAGGAATCAGCCCCAGCGTGAAGCTTTCGTCTGACGCCGCGCTACAACAAACTGAAAATTCACGGCAACCCACTTGGTTGGCTCGTGTTAGCCAAAGTGGCTGACTAGTGCCAGATGTGTCACGTGTCCTTCGTGCAGGGAATGCAACAGCGTCTACGTGCCTCTTTGGCAGTGCCAGACTACCTACGTAGCCGGAGGAAACGCCAGGCAAAAAAAAAATAAAAAATAAAATAAAATAAAATAAAATAAAATAAAATAAAAAAATAAAAAAAATCAGTCGAATTAGAAACAAAATGGCAATCCCTTATTGTTCAATGGAACGAGGGTGGTGTCCCAATCTACAATGACTAGTAACAAGTTTTGCTCATTTCTGAAAGTGAGGGACGGCTACACTATACACTGATGTGGCAAAAGTCCTAATATAGAGTCGGAGCTCCTTTCCCACGGTGTAGGGCAGCAACTCGACGTGGCATGGTCTCAACAACTCGTTGAAAGTCCCCTGCAGAAATACTGAGCCACGCTGCTTCTGCAGCCGTCCATAATTACGAAAGTGTTGCCAAAGCTGTATTTTGAGCACGATTATGTCCCCATGGAAATAAAAGAAAGGTTCAGCAGTGGAATTAAAATACAAGGTGAAAGGATATCAATGATACGATTCGCTGATGACATTCCTATCCTGAGTGAAAGTGAAGAAGAATTAAATGATCTGCTGAACGGAATGAACAGTCTAATGAGTACACAGTATGCTTTGAGAGTAAATCGGAGAAAGACGAGGGTAATGAGAAGTAGTAGAAATGAGAACAGCGAGAAACTTAACATCAGGATTGATGGTCACGAAGTCAATGAAGTTAAGGAATTCTGCTACCTAGGCAGTAAAATAACCAATGACGGACGGAGCAAGGAGGACATCAAAAGCAGACTCGCTATGGCAAAAAAGGCATTTCTGGCCAAGAAAAGTCTACTAATATCAAATACCGGCCTTAATTTGAGGAAGAAATTTCTGAGGATGTACGTCTGGAGTACAGCATTGTATGTTAGTGAAACATGGACTGTGGGAAAACCGGAACAGAACAGAATCGAAGCATTTGAGATGTGGTGCTATAGACGAATGTTGAAAATTAGGTGGACTGATAAGGTAGGGAATGAGGAGGTTCTACGCAGAATCGGAGAGGAAAGGAATATGTGGAAAACACTGACAAGGAGAAGGGACAGGATGATAGGACATCTGCTAAGACATGAGGGAATGACTTCCATGGTACTAGAGGGAGCTGTAGAGGGCAAAAACTGTAGAGGAAGACAGAGATTGGAATACGTCAAGCAAATAATTGAGGACGTAGGTTGCAAGTGCTACTCTGAGATGAAGAGGTTAGCACAGGAAAGGAATTCGTGGCGGACCGCATCAAACCAGTCAGTAGACTGATGACGAAAAAAAAAAAAAGTCCCAGAAATGTTCGATGGAGTTTGTGTCGGGTGATCTAGGTGGCCAAATCATTCTGTGGAAATGTCCACAATGTCCTTCAAACCAATCCCGAACAATTGCGGCCCGGTCACGTTGCACTATGGGACTTAACATCTGAGGTCATCAGTCCCCTAGAACTTAGAACTACATAAACCTAACTAACCTAAGGGCATCACACACATCGACGCCCGAGCCACGATTCGAACCTGCGACTATAGCGGTCGCGCGGTTCCAGACTCAAGCGCCTAGAACCGCTCGGCCACAACGGCCGGCTCAGCAAATCGATGAGGCATGGACTCAGCAAGTCGTTGGAAGTCCCCTGCAGAAGTAGTGAGCCATGCTCCCTCTAAACGCACCCATAATTGCAAAACTTTTGTGCAGGAACTAACCTCACGATTAAGCCTCATAAATGTTGGATGGCATACATATCGAGTGATCTGGACCGTCAAAACATTCGCTCGAATTTTCCAGAGTGTTCTTCAAACATATCACGAACAATTGCGGTCCCATGACAAGTCATCGTTGTTTGGGAAGATGAAGTGCCTGAATGGCTGCAAAATGTCTCCAAGTAGCCGAACTTAACCATTTCTGGGCAATGATCGGTTCTCCTGAACCAGAGGACCCAATCCATTCCATATAGACACAGCCCCCACCGTTGTGCAGCCACCAGCAGCTTGCAACTTGAGTCCATGCCTCAGTGGGGTCTCCTCCACGCTCGAACCCTACCATCAGCTTTTACCAACTGTAATTGGGACTCATCTGACCAGCCCACGGCTTTCCAGTCGACCAGGTTCCAACCAAAGTCTCCAGAATGAGATTTTAACTCTGCAGCGGAGTGTGCGCTGATATGAAACTTCCTGGCAGATTAAAACTATGTGCCCGACCGAGATTCTGTGGCTAAGCCATGTCTCCGCAATATCCTTTCTTTCAGGAGTGCTAGTTCTGCAAGGTTCGCAGGAGAGCTTCTGTAAAGTTTGGAAGGTAGGAGACGAGATACTGGCAGAAGTAAAGCTGTGAGTACCGGACGTGAGTCGTGCTTCGGTAGCTCTGTTGGTAGAGCACTTGCCCGCGAAAGGCAAAGGTCCCGAGTTTGAGTCACGGTCGGGCACACAGTTTTAATCTGCCAGGAAGTTTCATATCAGCGCACACTCCGCTGCAGAGTGAAAATCTCATTCTGGAAACATCCCCCAGGCTGTGGCTAAGCCATGTCTCCGCAGTATCCTTTCTTTCAGGAGTGCTAGTTCTGCAAGTTTCGCAGGGGAGCTTCTGTAAAGTTTGGAACGTAGGAGACGAGATACTGGCAGAAGTAAAGCTGTGAGGACCGGGCGTGAGTCGTGCTTGGGTAGCTCAGTTGGTAGAGCACTTGCCCGCGAAAGGCAAAGGTCCCGAGTTCGAGTCTCGGTCGGGCACACAGTTTTAATCTGCCAGGAAGTTTCATATCAGCGCACACTCCGCTGCAGAGTGAAAATCTCATTCTGGAAACATCCCCCAGGCTGTGGCTAAGCCATGTCTCCACAATATCCTTTCTTTCAGGAGTGCTAGTTCTGCAAGGTTCGCAGGAGAGCTTCTGTAAAGTTTAGAAGGTAGGAGACGAGATACTGGCAGACGTAAAGCTGTGAGGACCGGGCGTGAGTCGTGCTTCGATAGCTCCGATGGTAGAGCACTTGCCCGCGAAAGGCAAAGGTCCCGAGTTCGAGTCTCGGTCGCGCACACAGTTTTAATCTTTCCAACCGAAGTGCTCACGATCCCAGGAAGGCAGCGCAGTCGGTGTCGTGCTGTTAGGGAAGGCACCCCCGTCGATCGTCTGCTGCCACAGCCCAGTGACGCCAAATTTCGGAACGCTGACGTAACCCAGACGTCACACATTGCTTTTACGGTCATTTCACACAGTGGTGATGGCCGCATGACATTTTCATCCATAAAAATTCCATCGTTGTTTGAGAACTTGAAGTCCGTTAATGGACGGAAATGGTCTCCAAGTAGTCGAAAATAGCCAATGGTCTGTTCATGTGGACGAGAGCACCCAGTCCATTCCATATAACCACATACAGGTATGGAGAAACCCCCAAGTTGAACGCTGCGTTGTCGACATCTTGGGTTCACGGCCTCGTGGGGTCCGTGCCACACTCGAGCCGACCGTCAACGGGACTACGCCGAGGATTCCCAGTCGTCTTGGATCCAACCGACGTGATGACGAGAGCCCAGGAGAAGCGCTGCAGGTGACGTCGTCTGCTGCCACAGCCCATTCACGCCAGAGTTCGCCGCACTGTCCTGATGGACACTCGTCGTACGCCGCACACTGCTTTCTGCGGCTATTTTACGCAGTGTCGCTTGCCTGTTAGCACTGACAACCCTACGCAAATGGCGCTGCTCTCGCTCGTAAATAAAAGGCCGTCGGCCACTGCGTTCTCCTTGGTGAGAGGTAATGCCTGTCTACACTGATGGTTCCCTGGTTGATGGTCGCACTGCCTACGCTTTTGCTCACGCTGCCCATGTTGAACAGCGCTCCTTGCCGGCTGGCTGCAGTATTTTTACAGCAGAGCTGGTGGCCATATTGCGCGCTCTTGAGCATATGCGTTCCTGCTCAGGTACGTCCATCGTCATCTGCAGTGACTCCCTGAGCAGCCTCCAGGCCATCGACCGCTGCTATCCCTCTTCTCCTCTGGTGTCCTCTATTCAGGAGTCTGTTTCCGCCATTACCCGCTCTGGTCGTTCGGTGGTCTTTGTTTGGACGCCAGGTCACGTTGGCATCCCGGGGAACGAACGTGTTGACAGGCTGGCCAAAGGGGCGATCGACGCCCCAGCTTTGGAAATCGGCCTCACGGCTCGCGATCAGCAGTTGGTGTTGCGCCGTAAGGTGCTTGGGATGTGGACTGCTGAGTGCCGTGGTATGACATCCCCGAATAAACTGCGGGCTGTTAAGGAGACGACCGATGTGTGGCGCTCCTCCCTGCGGGCTTCTCGCAGGGACTCTGTCATCCTGTGTCGGCTGCGCATCGGCCATACCTACCTGACGCACGGCCATCTTTTGCGTCGGGAGGATCCCCCCCCCCCCCCCCCCCCCCTGTGTCGGTGTGGGTCCCGGCTGACGGTCGCCCACATTTTATTGGAGTGTCCCCGACTGCGCACCCTCCGGCAGTCTTTTAATCTCCCGGGCACTTTGCCTTTGGTTTTAAGCGACAATGCCTCCGTGGCTGATGACGTTTTAAATTTTATCCGTGGTAGTCCTTTTTATGGTTCCATTTAGGGAGGTCCTGCTCCTTTCCCTTTGTGTGTCTCTTGTCCTCGAGTCTCTCATATTTGGTTGCAGCTTTTAGTGTGTAGTCGGTTGGTTGACTCCTTCCCTTTTTTGTTGTCGTGGTCAGTCAACCAGTCTCCGGCCATCTTCTTTTCTTCTGTTTCTTTTTGTCTGGTGTTCATCTGTACTCTTCGTGTCTGTGGTGTTCGTTACCGCATTTGTGTTGTTTTAGGACCTGGGGGGGGGGAGTCTCCTTCCCCTTGGGGTTTTACCTGCTTCGTGCGTTTATGTCTCGCCTGTTTTTGGAATGGGGGACTGATGACCTTAGCTGTTTAGTCCCCCTTAAACATCCCAACAACCACAACCACCGCCAGAGGTAATGCCTGAAATTTTATACTTTCTGTACAGTCTTGACTCTGTACATCTCAGAATACTGAATTCCTTAACCATTTCCGAAATGGAACGTCCCATACACAATTCTCAAACTATCATTCCGCGTTCAAAGTCTGTCAATTTTCGTCGTTCGACCATAAACACGTCGGAAATCTTTTCACGTGAATCACGTGAACACAAATGACAGCTCCGCCAATGCCCCGTACAACTAATACTGCTAGGAAAAAAAGGAGGGAGAACCGAAACATATCGGAACAGTACTGAATGTAAGCCTGAGGACGCAGAGAAAAGTGGGCATTACTGTGACTCAGTGGCGTTTTCTTGTCAAACAGCACACAGAGTATAGATCATTGACATACCAAAATAAGCAGAAAATACCTCTGGACAAGCTCTGAAATTTTGTCGAAGTTGTTCGGGTTCATCCTGTAGATTACTTTACCTTTTTTCTGGCTTCAGCATCGTTTAGTGAGGCGCTCCAAGATTTCCTCTACAGCCACATCTGTACTCCAGGAACCACATGTGGTGTGTGCGGGATGGTATTTCGTGTACCACTGACACATTTATCCTTTCCTCTTCCAGTCGCTTACGGTCCGCAAGTAGAACATTTCTTGGTAAGTCTCTTACCTTCCTTATCTTTACGCGAGATGCGCTTAGGATGAAGCAATAGACGTTGTATCTTCCAGTTACGCACGCTCCCGGAATTTTAACAGTAAACCAGACCGTGGTGCCTCTCTTGTAGCGTATGCCACAGGAGTAGGGTGGGCCTCTCCGTCAGGCATTTGCGTTCTGTGTCACTTCTTCGCGGCAGAGTACGCCTTCCACTTGTTTTCAAATCGGGCACTGTCTAATAAAGTGAGAAAAGATGGTTTAGTTGCTAGTTTTGGAGGACATACATTGAAAGTTTATTGTAATACTTAATCCCGTGTTTGTAAGTCTCTGGTTGGTATCTGAGAAATGTACAAAAATTAGACTGATAGCGAAATACATAAATCTCAATGCAGGATAAAAGAACTGCGTTGGAATTTAATTTTGAATGGAAATACGTGGAGCTCAGACTAGCCGGTACATCTAACAATTTGTCTGCGAGAGCGCAGTCCGTTGTAATGAGATACAGAGTATATGCCATCTAACTGCGAAACAAAATGTCTCAGATTAAAATGGTGGCCCTGATTGTTTTTGACCTTTATCTTCAAACTTACCAACAATCACAGGGTAGTACCGCCATCTCTTCATATGCATATCGCTAACCCGTGACTTCCCTCACCTCATTGTACATTATGCGTCGTAACGTGCAAGTTTTGCGGTGTGGTCATGTTACGACAACACCGAAAAAGTTGCATGGAATTCCCTAATGTTATCCGAGCTATTCGTAGTAACCCCATCAATTAGAACAGGGTTCTACTGATTACCAATAAGAAAGTAATTACTGGATACTGTGTTAATTTTTGTAAGCCTCCTGTTACAGTCGTTCATTCCTTCTACAGCGTATTTACTTTTCTTCCAGTACTTTTGATACGAGCCGTCTAGCGTGAAGGTTGCTTTTCTATTGATGGATTATTGTTGTATAGCGTGTTGCAGTTTCGCGATTCCATGTTTTTTTTGTGTTGTTTCTTTACCAGCCCCTGTGGTCTAATAGGATAAATTACTACTTTTTGATAGCAGTTGAAAAGACTGAGAGACTGAAATATAATTGTATCTAGTGATTGCGAAATATGTCGAGAGGAAAACGAGAAGCACTGAAGAATAAGGTAAGCTTATTGGTTCTGTATGGATACGTTACCGAGTTAAAAAAAAGAAGTAGATTCTACGTGCAGCGATGTAACAATGTAGGTATCAATTATCTGTGTTTGATCTAGTAAGAAAAATTTTTCGTTATAATTCATTTACTTCCGAATACAATGAAGATTTATTTGCCGGTGAGACACCAGGGGCGAGTCTCACTTTGTGAAACGATCCGTACAGTTGCCTAGGACTGGTTCCCGGGTTTCACACCGAGCTGACACACTCCTTGGTGGACCCTTGTTTGTGAAAATGTGACGAAAATAACTGCTCGCGAAACCCTGAACTGCTGGCTCCTGTGGCCGAGCGGTTCTAGGCGCTTCAGTCCGGAAAGGCGCTGCTGCTACGGTCGCAGATTCGAATCTTGCCTCGGTCATGGATGTGTGTGATGTCGTTAGGCTAGTTAGGTTTAAGTAGTCCTAAGTCTAGGGAACTGATGACCTCAGATGTTAAGTCCCATAGTGCTTAGATCCATTTGAACTATTTTTGAAACCCTGAACTGTTAAAACTAACGTGAGTTTACCCAGTAGCTCCTTGGAATAATGGCTAAAGATCAGTGCTCGTGGGCTAAGGTTGCATGTTCAGCACTTACAGAACAATATTTCTTATAATCCTTATCAAAATGATTGTAGTCACTATTGCTATTTTTTTTTTTTTTTTTTTTTTTTTTTGTCATCAGTCTACTGACTGGTTTGATGCGGCCCGCCACGAATTCCTTTCTTGTGCTAACCTCTTCACCTCAGAGTAGCACTTGCAACCTACGTCCTCAATTATTTGCTAGACGTATTCCAATCTCTGTCTTCCTCTACAGTTTTTTCCCTCTACACCTCCCTCTAGTACCATGGAAGTCATTCCCTCATGTCTTAGCAGATGTCCTATCATCCTGTCCCTTCTCCTTATCAGTGTTTTCCACATATTCCTTTCCTCTCCGATTCTGCGTAGAACCTCCTCATTCCTTACCTTATCAGTCCACCTAATTTTCAACATTCGTCTATAGCACCACATCTCAAATGCTTTGATTCTCTTCTGTTCCGGTTTTCCCACAGTCCATGTTTCACTACCATACAATGCTGTACTCCAGACGTACATCCTCAGAAATTTCTTCCTCAAATTAAGGCCGGTATTTGATATTAGTAGACTTCTCTTGGCCAGAAATGCCTTTTTTGCCATAGCGAGTCTGCTTTTGATGTCCTCCTTGCTCCGTCCGTCATTGGTTATTTTACTGCCTAGGTAGCAGAATTCCTTAACTTCATTGACTTCGTGACCATCAATCCTGATGTTAAGTTTCTCGCTGTTCTCATTTCTACTACTTCTCATTAACTTCGTCTTTCTCCGATTTACTCTCAAACCATACTGTGTACTCATTAGACTGTTCATTCCGTTCAGCAGATCATTTAATTCTTCTTCACTTTCACTCAGGATAGCAACGTCATCAGCGAATCGTATCATTGATATCCTTTCACCTTGTATTTTAATTCCACTCCTGAACCTTTCTTTTATTTCCATCATTGCTTCCTCGATGTACAGATTGAAGAGTAGGGGCGAAAGGCTACAGCCTTGTCTTACACCACTATTGCTAGTGGTTTAATTAGGTTTTAAACAGAATTTTTGCTTAAATTTAATTTCTGATCCTTGAATGCCTCATTTAAATCATTGTACTGACTTCATTATTTCGCACAATTTAATTATGTAAAGTTCTTTAAAAAGTATGATTGCAGTAAGGTAGCGTTTATATTTTCTCATGGTGCAAAAAGAATTTATGTTATAAATGTTTGTATGATGATAACCCTACAAGAAAATGTACATACTGTTTTGGGAGCAAAGTAAAATGCTGTTTTATTTAATATCCTAAAATTTGACCCCTAAATTAAACCAAGGATCTCTTCTTTGTATTTACTGCAGGATCCACTCTGGCTTAATCCGCCACTTCTCTTTCGAGGAAACAGAGTGTTGTGCCGGACAAAATAACGCTCGTCGGCACTGCGGTGGGTTCATAAATTTACTTCGGGAGGGGGCCAAATTGATACCATAACACACGCAAAATTTTGCATCACTTTATTATAACTTGTACGCTATGAAATAATTAATTTAGTAACAAGCCATGTCGACAAGAATGTCATGTGTATTTATTACTGTCACTGTACACCAACTTGTCACTTGACATAGTACAGGATAATCGTCTCTTCTCTCATGGAGTAACTGACTATAAACTTTGCTACACTGTTCTATCTAACGCAACTCTGGCGCTGCTGACCTCCGTAGTGAGACGATGCGCTGTCGTCTGTGGTGATGACTACAAACTTCTTCTTTTTTTTGTGTGTGTGAAATCTTATGGGACTTAACTGTTAAGGTCATCAGTCCCTAAGCTTACACACTACTTAACCTAAATTATCCTAAGGACAAACACAAACACCCATGCCCGAGGACTCGAACCTCCGCCGCGAACAGCCGCACAGTCCATGACTGCAGTGCCCTAGACGGCTCCGGCTAATCCCGCGCGTTTTTTTTTTTTTTTACTCCTACTGCAGTTGGGGCAAGGCGGACACACGGAGTCCCTAATGTTCTTTGGTGACTTAGTTCAACTTAAGTATTCTATTAAGATAACTTAACGTATTCTGTTGAGATACGATGGTTATTCGGAAAGTAAGGAATGATCGGTCGCGAAATGGAAAATACCGTGAAAATCTGATGAAGCTTTGCACAGATGCTTTGGGCACTGTGTCTAGTATGCTCGTCGATCGCATCATTTCGCTCTTTTCAGTTCTGAGCACCAGTTCTGAGCACACAGTGAGAACGTAAAGATGGCTAGAAATTAGCGTCTCCCGCCAAGTATGAGGTCCTGGCGAAAGATTTCGCCTGAAGCTATGCAATCCACATGACATAACTTTCATGCGGTTAGTTCTACACGACAATTCTCGGCCACACTCTGCAGGGGCAATGATGACGCTCCTGCAGCGTTTTCGATGGGAAGTGTTTGATCACCCACAATACAGCCCGTAATTGGCTATCCCTGAGGTTCATCTCTGCTCAAATGAACCGTTGGCTATGAAGACAATATTTTGACACAGCCAACGAGCTGCAGTCCAGAGTAGAAAATTTTTGAAAAGCACTGGCGGCTGCGTTCTATAACGAGGAAATTAAAAAGTTAGTTCAACGCTACGACAGATGTCTAAGTCTGCGCGGCGACTGTGTAGAGAAGTAGCTGGAAGGTGTAGCTAACTGTTGCAAATAAAACAGTTTTATTTTCACTGTGGTTTCCATTTCGCGACGTATCGTTTCTGACTTTCAGAATAGCCCTCATAACACGTACTCGACCGTCTGGGAATTCTTTCCTGTTTTTCCTGTGTGATCTTGTGTTTTGTAAGGAGAGGGTGTGTTGACGCCAGCATTTGCCCAAGTGCTGAAGGGCAACTCTCAAAAACCTCGACAAGGGTGGTTGTGTTCGTTGTTGTTTTCCTTCAGCCTTTGTTTTTTTTAAAAAAAAAAAGAATTGTGTTTACGTCTTACGCTTCTGTTAGATGGCTGATTAATTCTGTTCTCTTGTCGTTTTTTGATCTTCGAAAGTGATGCATTCCTTGATTGTTTTTTGGAGGGAACGCATATTTGTGTTCCAGATAGTAGAACTCTGTTGATGAGTAATCCAGTAGATTTGTCGTTAGGGTTTTATTGATGATTTTGTGTTTTATTAATTTTGCCGTTAATTCTAACCATCGGTCCTTTATATGGAAGACTTTGTGCTCTGGTTGGTTTCTGGCCAGTCTCGCTCGTATGTGGAAGATTTTCCTTTCGAGTGGAAGTAGTTTTTCTGTATAATTCCTGCCTGCTATCCAGTGTGAGGCAACATATTCTATGGCCGGCTTATAAATGATTTGTACGTATGGATTAGCGTGCCGTTATTGGCCGTGTTCGCTTTTCCGCTTATACATTTGATTACGATGCATCTCTTGTAGGCCTTAGTTGTTATTTTCCGGATATGTGGAATGCAAGACATCGTTCTATCTTTATTTTTTATTTAGACGTTCGTGTCTTCAGGTTGAATTGTTTTTCAAGTGTTATGGGTTGTATTTTTCGGACGCTTGTTTTAATTATCTGTTTCTTTATCACACTTCTAGATGGTTGACGTAACTGATGCTTTTCCTGTTGACGTACTCGATAGATGTATATGGATATAGTGTCTATTCTTTCGGACATCTCCGAAAGAACAGGCAGCATATCCATATACGTATATAGTTCTGGCAATACCGGCCATGACCTTCTTCTTCTGTGCGGATGCACACATATCCCCCGAACTCTTACGGGGCTTGGTAAGAATGTCTTTCACGAGTAATGAGTGTCTTGCGGTGGGACACTACGGACGTAGTGTGTGGACATACAAGGTGAGAATGTGGGTCTCACGGGAGGCGTGCGCGAGATAGTCCCTGCAGTCGCACTATCCTCTGTGCCCTCGGTGGCTCAGATGGACCAGCCAGCACGGTAGCTCAGCGTGTTGGGTCAGAGAGCTCGTTGGCCTCTGTAATAAAAAAAACTGAGTGGAGGGATCAACAAATGAACTTGACCGGATGTCATGTGACGTCCACAACGACAAAACACAACGATAAAAAAAAATTATGGATAGAGCGTCTGCCATGTAATCACGAGATCCCGGGTTCGAGTCCCGGTCGGGACACACATTTTCACCTGTCCCCGTTGATATATATCAACGCCCGTCAGCAGCTAAAGGTATTAATATAATTCTAATTTAGTTTTTACGCTACAGACTTTGCACGGCACCAGTACGCTGAGTCATCAGCGTATAGGGCCATCCCTACACTCCAGTGGTTAGGGACGTCAAATGGGTACAAATTCTGTAGTAGAGGCGATAGGGTTGCAACCTGCAGTACCCCTGTGCCTGGGAGAGACGCTTCAGAGTGGGTTTCATTAACAAATGCCCTATGTGGCTTGTTATCTAAAATGTTTAGTAGAGTTGTGGCTAGCAGGGACTGGTATCTCCAGCTGGTGAAGTTTATAGTATGGTCCCTTGTATCACATTTTGTCAAACGCTCTTTCTGTACTGAGAAAAAAGGCAGAGGCGTAATTTGTTAACTTTATACCTTCAGTAATTCCACTGCCGATTCTTAAGTGTTGGCTCTATGGTGACCCGACGTCTTCTGAAACCCGGTCTGCGGAAAAGCCTTTTCCTATTGTCGACAGCAGTGTTACTGGCCGGTAGGATCTGGGGTTATTTGGAGACTTTCCTGGTTTTGGAATTGTTATTAGTTTCGCATCCTTCCACCAGCTCGGTATAGTTTGCAGTTTCAGAGCGGTGTTGTAAACGAGTTAAGGTAGTCTAGCATTTGTTCTCGTGGTACTAATGGCAATTGTTTAGCCCGGCCGCTGTGGCCGAGCGGTTCTAGGCGCTTCAGTCCGGGACCGCTTCTGCTACGGTCGCAGGTTCGACTCCTGCCTCGGGCATGGATGTGTGTGATGTCTTTAGCTTAGTTAGGTTTAAGTAGTTCTACGTCTAGGAGACTGATGATTCCAGATGTTGTCCCATAGTGCTTAGAGCCATTTGAACAATTTTTGCAGTTGTTTGCTTGCTATGTTGTCTAGTCCAGGGGCACTTACGTAATTCTGGTGCATTGTTGTTGCCTTTAGTTGGGATTATTCGATCTCTTCTCGTGTTATTGTATCCGTCAGTTTGGTCTCTTCTCCAGGGCCTGAGCGGATCCCGCTCTGACGTAAGTAGCCCTTCTTCAGCGTGGCGTATGGATACTCTTAAGGGCGTGTCCAGGGCGACGTCCTTCATTGGTCGTTGCTCAAGGCAACGCCTGTGTTTTCTTGTGGTTCCATCGCGAGGTACCAACATTGTCGTTGGACCTCGTTCTTTGGGCAACACCACTCAGAGAAGTAATGTTTTATATCCTTGGGAACGACAGCCAAGTTGCGGTGCCACAGTGCATTGCAAAGTTCCACTCACCTTACCGTGAATCTCTTCTCAGACGCACACCTTCTTGAAGTCAGTGCAATGTAGTTCTCAGCCGGAAAATGCTATAGAAAAACAGCTGTACATTACGTATCCAGCCGGCCGAAGTGGC
Source organism: Schistocerca nitens (assembly GCF_023898315.1). Taxonomy (NCBI): domain Eukaryota; kingdom Metazoa; phylum Arthropoda; class Insecta; order Orthoptera; family Acrididae; genus Schistocerca; species Schistocerca nitens. Next base: position 186,542,038 of record NC_064623.1, read on the forward strand.
CGTGCGGTTCTAGAAGCTGCACTCTGGAACCGCGAGACCGTTACGGTCGCAGGATCGAATCCTGCCTCGGGCATGGATGTGTGTGATGTCCTTAGGTTAGTTAGGTTTAACTAGTTCTAAGTTCGAGGGGACTAATGACCTCAGAAGTTGACTCTAATAGTGCTCAGAGCCATTTCAACCATTACCTATCCATAAGTCACAATAAAATTGTTTTGTCGATGGAAGGAATACTTAGATGAAAGTATTTATGTGAGTAAAATTTCACTCTATTACGGTAAGCTTGTAGTCACTACCAAGTCTTATTCTAAAATATACAAAGTCTGAAAAGTCCGCACGCGTACATCATTGAAAACCGTAGCCAGTTTATGGTTATTATCAATTTTTCTTCAGCGAAAGTTTACAGACAGATTGTTTCTTTTAGAATAGCTCGCTCAAATGTTGCTATAATCAATCGCACGAGGCAAAATGTACAAGTTCGCGAGTAATCAAGACGCCACGCTGAATTTAGTCATTTAAAACGTCACGAAAAGTTCTGAATTTCACACCGTGTTTTAAATCGATCTCCCTTCCACTCTGTACGGCGCTTCTCAAACATTTTGGCACAGAAATATGACAATATTAATAGTTTTCATCGGAGCACGTATCAGTGGGTCTGATCACCATGTGTTTCAATCCCCGACACACTCTCCCTCTCTCTCTCTCTACACAAAAAAGTTTCTAGTTCCCCAAATAACGCGCTAATGTGCTAATTTCTGATAGGCAGAGAAACATCACAGCCAATCGGAAAGCAGCATCAAGCCCACTCAATCCCGCGCACATATACACAAGCAATCAAAAGTTGTCACTGAATCAGAGCAGTAAATTAACATAAATAAGTTTTGAAAACGCAAAAATATAAAATTAATCCCCCCTTCACAAAACTGCTTTACCGAAATCATAATCTCATTTCCCCAATACCATAATCTGACTAAGTAGTTTATAACAAATTCCCCGATACGAATGACTAACACACACGTCATTGTCGAACATCCCTCACGTGAACAGTTACTTCACTGTAGAGTATAGGAACTTTATATGAGACAGTTATTCATATTCACACCTTCATGCACTGTCATAACTAAGCACAATTATAGTAGTAATTAATAAACAATTAGGTATTCTGATGGCACCTGTCCTGCACGTGACTCATACTGCATGTCTGATGGCTGCTGTGATGTCCCATCTGATTAGGTACGATGTAGAGGTGCTGTGCTTCAAAGTCCCAAGAGTTAATAGCAGGGGAAAGCTTCACGAGTATAACAAGGGTAAAGGTACAGGACAGGCAAGCAGTAATAAGCACCAGAACACGACAACCGTCTAACGTAAAAAGTCAGGTGCTTGGAGTCACTTACAAGGGAACCTCCCCATCGCACCCCCCTCAGATTTAGTTATAAGTTGGTACAGTGGATAGGCCTTGAAAAACTGAACACAGATCAATCGGGAAAACAGGCAGAAGTTGTGTGGAACTACGAAAAAATAAGCAAAATATACAAAAATGAGTAATCCATGCGAAGATAGGCAACATCAATTATGATCTAAGCTCAGGAGCGCCTTGGTCCCGTAGTTAGCGTGAGCGACTGCGAAACGGGAGGTCCTTGGTTCAAGTCCTCCTTCGAGCATAAAATTTTATTTTTTATTTTCAGACAATTATCAAAGTTCAGGCACTCACACATAATCAAGTTCGCTCTCCAAAATTCCAGGACATGTTCAGATTTGCTTGGACATATGCAGAATTTGACGGTCTACACACGGAAAAATTTGAAAACGTTAGAAACATATGTTCTGACAGAGCACAGGGAAAACTGTGCGACTGTGATACTGTTGCATTCATTTGTTGCAGTTTATGTGACCAACTCTTATGTTTTCATCACTTTTTTGGGAGTGTTTATCACATCCACAAGAAAACCTAAATCGGGCAATGTAGAAGAATCTTTTTACCCATTCGCCAAGTGTACATGTTAGGTGGGTCGACAACATATTCCTGTCATGTGACGCCCATGCCGTCACCAGTGTCGTATAGAATATATCAGACGTGTTTTCCTGTGGAGGAATCGGTTGACCTATGATCTCGCGATCAAATGTTTTCGGTTCCCATTGGAGATGCACGTCCTTTTGTCTACTAATCGCACGGTTTTGCGGTGCGGTCGCAAAACACAGACACTAAACTTATTACAGTGAACAAAGACGTCAATGAACGAACTGACAGATTATAACTTTGCGAAAATAAAGAAAAATTTTTCACTTGAGGGGAGACTTGAACCAAGGACCTCTCGTTCGGCAGCTGTTCACGCTAACGACGGGACCACGGCGCTCCTCAGTGCAGATCATCGTTGATGTTGCCTATCTTCGCATGGACTACTCAGTTTGTATATTTTGCTTACTTTCTGATAGTTCCACACAACTTCTTCCTGTTTTCTCGACTGATCTGTGTTCAGTTTTTCAAGGTCTATCCACTGTGCCAACTTATAACTAAATATGAGGGGGGTGCGATGGGGAGGTTCCCTTGTTAGAATGGAATCCTTACAGCAAGTGGCGGCATAGAGATGCCATCTGCAGTTCATAAATAACGCTGCAAGCGGGAAAGAGGCGCTGAAAAGGGTACATCCACGTCATGAAGGATCTACAGCAACTGCAAGACATGTATTTACAACCGCCCCCTCCACTTATTTTCCGAAAAACAGTCCATAATTACAGTGAATGGGATGGCGAGAGGCACTTAACGTTACGTCAAGTCGGGAGCTGGCGGGGGTGAAGGGGAAATTGATTAAAATCCGGATGCAGACGCTCCGAAGAGAGAGTTTACTGCAGTCAGAGCAGAGAATAGAGGACAGATAGGCAGGCAGGATGTCGGTGGGGACGTAGCAGTATTGGCGCAAGCAGTCCAAGTTATCGGCCGAGCAGGGTTAGGCAGAGTAATCGGCAGTAGCTGGGTGGCTGATGACTCCTGCGTGTCGTGTTGTGAGTGCAGACACGGTTACCACTGACGGCTTATTTCAATAGACTGAACGAGTATTCTCTGAACAAAGTCAGAATCTGGAAGACACTAATAATGTTTGTCATTTCAGTACTTATTCCGATCCTTACCTTTTGTAATAAAGGCATTTTAACAACATAGTAAGCTCATGACTCCCTCTCACTTAGGCCGACTGACTATTCTCCTTTCTCTCCGAATCTTGTCACCCTATCTCAAGCAACAATAACGTTTCGGACGCGACAGTAACAAGTTGCAGAAACGAAACGAGCTGATTCGAATAGGAGACGCCTTCCAGAATGTCCTTAGAAATAAACGTTCTTTGGTTTCAAAATGACCCATGTGCACTAAGAAGAGAGAAGGTTTCTGCTACAAACGAAGGAGGAAATCATGTACTTAGTTATTCCTCTTCATGTCTTTCATTTATGTAACTACTGATCTATTTATTTAGTATGCTGAAACAGCACATCACTTACCGGGCAGTATTAGTGAGGCTGTGAATAGGCTCCACAACTCCGAAAACCATTTCTATCCTACAGTTCAAATGGCTCTGAGCACTATGGGACTTAACATCTGTGGTCATCAGTCCCCTAGAACTTAGAACTACTTAAACCTAACTAGCCTAAGGACAGCACTGCACACCCAGTCATCACGAGGCAGAGAAAATCCCTGGCCCCGCCGGGAATCGAACCCGGGAGCTCAAATGGCTCTGAGCACTATCGGACTTAACAGCTGTGGTCATCATTCCCATAGAACTTAGAACTACTTAAATCTAACTAACCTAAGGACATCACACACATCCATGCCCGAGGCAGGATTCGAACCTGCGACCGTAGCAGTCTCGCGGTTCCGGACTGCGCGCCTAGAACCGCGAGACCACCGCGGCCGGCCCGGGAGCCCGGGCGCGGGAAGCGGGAACGCCACCGCACGACCACGAGCTGCGGACTATCCTGCAGTGTTTCCCCTCTTTCTTTTATCCTCTATCTATCACTTCCCTAAAGAACTTTTGATGTAGAGGATAAAAGAAAGAGGAGAAACACTGTAGGATAGAAATGGTGAAGAAGACATAGCCAAAGAATGTAAACATGGCGAAGGAAAAAAATGGTTCAAATGGCTCTGAGCACTATGGGACTCAACTGCTGTGGTCATAAGTCCCCTAGAACTTAGAACTACTTAAACCTAACTAACCTAAGAACAGCACACAACACCCAGCCATCACGAGGCAGAGAAAATCCCTGACCCCTCCGGGAATCGAACCCGGGAACCCGGGCGTGGGAAGCGAGAACGCTACCGCACGACCACGAGATGCGGGCCATGGCGAAGGAAGAACTGATACGACGAAAGGAAGAAGGTCGTAAACAGAAATGATGTAGAGGCTGTAACTCTCTCTCTCTCTCTCTCTCTCTCTCTTTAATAATAAGTATCCAAAAGTCAAACTGATACGGGAGATGAGAGGAAGTTACACTAAAATAATACATTACCTGTTGTTTTTCTTGCTGCTTCCACCTTGTTGAATTCTTATTTTGAAATTTGCCTGGATCTGGATTTGTATGTGGCAACTACGGAAATAAGAGATTCAGGTGCATTTTCAATTTTATTGTCGTTTATTTGTTCACCACAAGATATAAGAAGCATTTTCGAAAGACCGACTGTCCATAGTACATCAATATACGCTGAGATAAAACACTGAGAATGACACAAAAGACTGAGGCAAATAAATGAAGCAAAGCAGCACTGCTGCGTTCCTTTATGTAGACTTTTAACAATGAATTTCAAAATAATCCATTATTAATTTGGTAAGATTTCTATGTTACAATTAAAATTTACAAACTGATATTACAGGCGAATAAGGTATAAAATACAAAATCGAATGACGTAATTTTTGTACTATCAACTGTATTTCTGAATATGAAAATCAATCTTAACTTTAATTACAATAATGTCTTTCGTAATATTTTAGTTTCGTAATTAGTGACAGTATGGATTTTGTTACTATCATTTAATGACAGTACAGGACTCATGCTCTATCTGATTACATACGTAAAAGTCAGAAATATGCCCTCAAATTCTAGAAATCGTGAAGTTCAGTGGTGTAAACAATGTAGTGTTAATTAGGAGTGTAATTACAAAGAATATCAATTACAAAAGTGGACATAAAAATGAATAACGAATAAAAATACATTGCTTGGTAATTCATTCTAAGCTTTTTCACAAAGTAATGAGGTTTTCTGTTATCATATTCCTAAATTACCGTTTTGTTAGTTAAAAGTATTGATTTTTCATGCTAACATTTCTGCAGTTTCTAATTATTAACTGTTACAGAATGATCACTACAATTTTACGAAATGACGATTAATTTGGCATAGGCACGGGTTCTGATTAATGGTGTCAGACAAGTTATAATTAGGAATGTACTTGGAGATAAATCCGGAACGTTACATTTACTTATTTGGACTTTAGGATTTACAGAACTATACGATACGCACTTAACTACACTCCTGGAAATGGAAAAAAGAACACATTGACACCGGTGTGTCAGACCCACCATACTTGCTCCGGACACTGCGAGAGGGCTGTACAAGCAATTATCACACGCACGGCACAGCGGACACACCAGGAACCGCGGTGTTGGCCGTCGAATGGCGCTAGCTGCGCAGCATTTGTGCACCGCCGCCGTCAGTGTCAGCCAGTTTGCCGTGGCATACGGAGCTCCATCGCAGTCTTTAACACTGGTAGCATGCCGCGACAGCGTGGACGTGAACCGTATGTGCAGTTGACGGACTTTGAGCGAGGGCGTATAGTGGGCATGCGGGAGGCCGGGTGGACGTACCGCCGAATTGCTCAACACGTGGGGCGTGAGGTCTCCACAGTACATCGATGTTGTCGCCAGTGGTCGGCGGAAGGTGCACGTGCCCCTCGACCTGGGACCGGACCGCAGCGACGCACGGATGCACGCCAAGACCGTAGGATCCTACGCAGTGCCGTAGGGGACCGCGCCGCCACTTCCCAGCAAATTAGGGACACTGTTGCTCCTGGGGTATCGGCGAGGACCATTCGCAACCGTCTCCATGAAGCTGGGCTACGGTCCCGCACACCGTTAGGCCGTCTTCCGCTCACGCCCCAACATCGTGCAGCCCGCCTCCAGTGGTGTCGCGACAGGCGTGAATGGAGGGACGAATGGAGACGTGTCGTCTTCAGCGATGAGAGTCGCTTCTGCCTTGGTGCCAATGATGGTCGTATGCGTGTTTGGCGCCGTGCAGGTGAGCGCCACAATCAGGTTTGCATACGACCGAGGCACACAGGGCCAACACCCGGCATCATGGTGTGGGGAGCGATCTCCTACACTGGCCGTACACCACTGGTGATCGTCGAGGGGACACTGAATAGTGCACGGTACATCCAAACCGTCATCGAACCCATCGTTCTACCATTCCTAGACCGGCAAGGGAATTTGCTGTTCCAACAGGACAATGCACGTCCGCATGTATCCCGTGCCACCCAACGTGCTCTAGAAGGTGTAAGTCAACTACCCTGGCCAGCAAGATCTCCGGATCTGTCCCCCAATGAGCATGTTTGGGACTGGATGAAGCGTCGTCTCACGCGGTCTGCACGTCCAGCACGAACGCTGGTCCAACTGAGGCGCCAGGTGGAAATGGCATGGCAAGCCGTTCCACAGGACTACATCCAGCACTTCTACGATCGTCTCCATGGGAGAATAGCAGCCTGCATTGCTGCGAAAGGTGGATATACACTGTACTAGTGCCGACATTGTGCATGCCCTGTTGCCTGTGTCTATGTGCCTGTGGTTCTGTCAGTGTGATCATGTGATGTATCTGACCCCAGGAATGTGTCAATAAAGTTTCCCCTTCCTGGGACAATGAATTCACGGTGTTCTTATTTCAATTTCCAGGTGTGTAGATAGCCAGTATATGATATTTGACTGGTATCGTAATGCTGGCTTGAAATTTTGGGAAGCAGTAGCATTATACAGTCGCTGGCTGACGTCGCACGGGTCGCCTATAAAAGAAATAAAAGTAAACAGAAAGAAGGCAATAAGCGGCAGCAAAAGTCTGCAAAGGTACGGGAGTCTGTCTCCAGTCATCAAATAAAATCGTCGTGAATCACCTCTGTCAATGTTTGTTGATGCGAAAAATGCCGAGTTACACCGTGGTTCGGAATCCACTTTAAACAATAGGACCCCTGTAACTGGGTGGGATAACTAGTTGCCGGCCATTGTTGCCGAGCGGTTCTAGGTGCTTCAGTCCGGAACCACGCGGCTGCTACGGTCGCAGGCTGGAATCCTGCCTCGGACATGGATGTGTGTGATGTCCTTAGGTTAGTTAGGTTTAAGTAATTCTTAGTCTAGGGGACTGATGACCTCAGATGAGATGCTAAGTCCCATAGTGCCTACAGCCATTTGAAAACCAGTTCAAAGATCAAAGGAAGGTAACGACGTAGCACCCCCTGTAGTACACACAGTATATACAGTTCCACACAGTACATGGAATGACTCCATTAATAAATATAGACTTCGATCAGAAATCGGTAGCTAAGGTGGAATATTGAAAATTTCTAGGTGTATGCATTGATGAGGGGTTGAACTGGAAAAAACACACTGAGCATCTGCTGAAACGTTTGAGTTCAGCTACTTATGCTATTTTGGCGATATACATCTGTGTTAATTAGCTTACCATGCCTATTTTCATTCTCTGCTTTCATATGGCATCATATTCTGGGGTAACTCATCATTGAGTAAAAGAGTGTTCATTGCACAAAAGCGTGTAATCAGAATAATTGCTGGAGATCATCCTGCAGACACTTATTTAAAGAGCTAGAAATCTTCACTGTAGCCTCACAATATATATATATATATATATATATATATATATATATATATATATATATATATATATATATATATATATATACACTTATGAAATTTGTTGTTAACAATCCGAACGAATTCAAAAGTAATAGCAGTGTACATGGCTACAACACTAGGAGAAAGGATGATCTTCACTACTCAAGGTTAAATCTAACTTTGGCTCCGAAGGGGGTAAATTATGCTGTCACAAAAGTCTTTGGTCACTTACATAATAGCATCAAAAGTCTGACAGACAGCCATATAGTATTTAAAAGGAAATTAAAAGAATGGCTTAATGGCAACTACTTCTACTCATCAGATGAATTTTTGGATATAGTAAGTGCGTAATTTCACAACACCCCCCCCCCCCGACCAAAAAAAAAAATGAGTGTCATGTAATATTTTGTCTAACGTAATATCTTTTATAGACACCTTTTATTAACCTGACACGTTCCACATCATTACGAAGTCTCGTATTCATGATCTTTGGAACAAGTACTAATCTAATCTAATCTAATCTAGCACACAACCTTCGAGATGCTGACAGCTTTGCTTCAGACTTATTCTTATACCGAGGTGACAAAACTCATGGGGCAGCGATATGGAGACACGGCTAAGATAACTGACTCTGAACGCGGAATGACGGTTGAAGCTAGAGGCATCGGACATTTCTTTTCGGAAACCGTTAGATAATTCAATATTCCGAGATCCACAGTGTCAAGAGGGTGCCAAGAAAACCAAATTTCGGGCATTATCTCTCAGCACGGACAACGCAGCGGCGTTTACGTAGCGTTGTCGTGCTAAACGGCCATCACCACTGTGTGAAATGACCGTAAAAAGCAATGTGGGACGCACGAGTAACGTGCGGGTTATGTCAGTGTGGCGAACTTTGCCGTTATTGGGTTGTGGCAGCAGACGAGCAACGGGAGTCCCTTCCCTAACAGCACGACATCGACTGCACCGCCTTCCTGGGATCGCGACCATATCGGTTGGAACCTAGGCAACTGGAAAGCCGTGGGCTGGCCAGATGAGTCCCGATTTCAGTTGGTAAGAGCTGATGGTAGGGTTCGAGCATGGGGGAGACCCCACTGAGCCATGGACTCAAGTCGTAAACATGGGACTGAGCAAGCTGCTGCTGGCTACATACCGTTGTGGGCTGTGTTTGCATGGAATGGATTGGGTCCTCTGGTTCAAGTGGACCGATCACTCTCTGGAAATGGTTAAGGGGACGACACCCTGCCTATCTAACCCATGTTAATCTAGGCAAGTATTTACCCATTTCTGAAAAAACTATTTGATGCAGGACCTTAATATTTTTACTGTATGTTACATGATGCTAATAGAGTCAACTGTACTAAAATCTGCTTTACCCATTTTATAGTTTTTAAGAAATATTTTTTTTAAAATTCATTAACAAAAAATATTAAGGTTTTCTGGAGAAAATATATTTTTGTGAACTTCCTAATATTAATGAATGTAGTACCAGATGTGGCTTTTTATATTACGCAGAGTCTCTGAAAATTTCATTCATTTATCTATGATAGTTTCTGATATGTTGGTGCATATGAACTGAAAATTTTAGTTTGCAGGAAATTGAAATTAAAGAAAAAACTTTTGAAATTTTTTACTTACAGTTAATTAAAACTGTCCTGCTGCATATGATGGCCCTTCTTTGGCCTCTAGCAGGTCTTCCAGTTTCTTTTTCACCCGCCCGGATGTTTCTCTTGCTTTCTTGGCCATTTTAGATGCAGACCTGTCTGCATCGGCTATCCTCTTTTTATCGCAGTGTTGGAGCCCAGTGATCATATTTTCACCAGCATTAATTCCCAGCTTTTTCAGTACCCAACACTTCCCAATATTACCACAATTGAACGTAACAACAGCATCATGAACTCCTAGATTCATTGTATGCATGCCTACAAATACAGTTTTAGGAAGGCGGTTCCAGATTATGCTGTTGAAATATTCATTTGGGTTCTGTGTCTGCCCATGCAGACATTTCCTTAGAAGGTCAGGATGAGCCAAGTCTCTGAAAATAGGTTTAATTGCTTTAATAACAGCAGCAGGAAGAGAATTCTGGTGAGAACAAGATTCTGCAGTTGCCAGAGCCCTATTGTATTTGCACCACGAATTTTCTCCTGATGGACACAATCCATGACATGGCCTATCATCAGTAGGGGACTTTTGGAACAATATGGCCCAAACATCTCTCATCATAGCCTCCAGTTTTTCTTTATTTCTCCTAATTGCCTGCCAATAGTACACCTGCAAGTTTTCTGTAACAACTACTCGCAATCACACTTGAACAAAACTAACCTCATGTTTGAAAGCGTGTTGTTTACAAACAGCAGAAACAAAAGAATACCGACCGTTTCAATCCAAGGATAGCCAAATACACTCAGGAGTTAATTATTCCCTAACGTGCATTGTAGGGGATATAAAGATCTATAATATATGCAGAAAAGTGGGTGACAGAAATGTGGGCGTGGCACTTAAACACACGTGGTAGGAAAACACACTTTAAATGCTTGAACAAAATTTTTTCAGCAAAATCCTTTTCAGAGTACTTAAATAAAACCTTAATTCATCAAAAGATGATGAAACCCAAAATCGATTTTTTTCGACCTGAACCACGGTGTGGTCCCCTTATGTTCGGCTATATAGAGACATTTTGCAGCCATTCATGCACTTCATGTTCCCAAACAACGATGACTTGTCATGCGACCACAATTTTTCGCGATGTGTTTGAAAAACATTCTGGAAAATTCGAGCGAATGATTTGGGCACCCAGATCACCCGCTATGTATGCGACATAATCGTGAGGGTAGTTTGTGCACAAAAGTTTGGCAAATATGGGCGCCTATAGAGGCAGCATAGCTCAATATTTCTGCAGGGACTTGTTCAGTCCACGTCACATCGAGTTGCTGCACAGTCCCCGGAAAAAGGAGACCCGACACGATATTAGGGCGTATCCGATGGCTTCGTTACCTCGGCGCATTTTAAAAGTGACCACATACACTCCTGGAAATGGAAAAAAGAACACATTGACACCGGTGTGTCAGACCCACCATACTTGCTCCGGACACTGCGAGAGGGCTGTACAAGCACGCACGGCACAGCGGACACACCAGGAACCGCGGTGTTGGCCGTCGAATGGCGCTAGCTGCGCAGCATTTGTGCACCGCCGCCGTCAGTGTCAGCCAGTTTGCCGTGGCATACGGAGCTCCATCGCAGTCTTTAACACTGGTAGCATGCCGCGACAGCGTGGACGTGAACCGTATGTGCAGTTGACGGACTTTGAGCGAGGGCGTATAGTGGGCATGCGGGAGGCCGGGTGGACGTACCGCCGAATTGCTCAACACGTGGGGCGTGAGGTCTCCACAGTACATCGATGTTGTCGCCAGTGGTCGGCGGAAGGTGCACGTGCCCGTCGACCTGGGACCGGACCGCAGCGACGCACGGATGCACGCCAAGACCGCAGGATCCTACGCAGTGCCGTAGGGGACCGCACCGCCACTTCCCAGCAAATTAGGGACACTGTTGCTCCTGGGGTATCGGCGAGGACCATTCGCAACCGTCTCCATGAAGCTGGGCTACGGTCCCGCACACCGTTAGGCCGTCTTCCGCTCACGCCCCAACATCGTGCAGCCCGCCTCCAGTGGTGTCGCGACAGGCGTGAATGGAGGGACGAATGGAGACGTGTCGTCTTCAGCGATGAGAGTCGCTTCTGCCTTGGTGCCAATGATGGTCGTATGCGTGTTTGGCGCCGTGCAGGTGAGCGCCACAATCAGGACTGCATACGACCGAGGCACACAGGGCCAACACCCGGCATCATGGTGTGGGGAGCGATCTCCTACACTGGCCGTACACCACTGGTGATCGTCGAGGGGACACTGAATAGTGCACGGTACATCAAAACCGTCATCGAAGCCATCGTTCTACCATTCCTAGACCGGCAAGGGAACTTGCTGTTCCAACAGGACAATGCACGTCCGCATGTATCCCGTGCCACCCAACGTGCTCTAGAAGGTGTAAGTCAACTACTCTGGCCAGCAAGATCTCCGGATCTGTCCCCCATTGAGCATGTTTGGGACTGGATGAAGCGTCATCTCACGCGGTCTGCACGTCCAGCACGAACGCTGGTCCAACTGAGGCGCCAGGTGGAAATGGCATGGCAAGCCGTTCCACAGGACTACATCCAGCATCTCTACGATCGTCTCCATGGGAGAATAGCAGCCTGCATTGCTGCGAAAGGTGGATATACACTGTACTAGTGCCGACATTGTGCATGCTCTGTTGCCTGTGTCTATGTGCCTGTGGTTCTGTCAGTGTGATCATGTGATGTATCTGTCCCCAGGAATGTGTCAATAAAGTTTCCCCTTCCTGGGACAATGAATTCACGGTGTTCTTATTTCAATTTCCAGGAGTGTACTTCCACTCTCACATAGTATGATTAAATGTGTTAATGTTCTTGATGGATCGCTAGTAAATAAAAAAAATTTTAAGAACATTCTTTGAAATTAAATCCACGTTTCAGTCTGCTAGATGGCGATCAATTTGGCTTTAGAAAAAGTAAAGGCATCAGAGAGGCACTTCTGGAGTTGCGGTTGGTAATCGAAGCAAGACTGAAGAAAAATACAAACACGTTTATAGGATTTGTCGACCTGGAAATACGTTCGACAATGTAAAATAGTACAATAAATGTTCGAAATTCTGTGGAAAGTACGGTAAGGTATACTGAGAGACGGGTGATATACAATATGTACAAGAACCAAAAACGGAACAATAACAGTGGAAGTCCAAGAATGAAGTGCTCGGGTTAAGAAGGTTGTAAGATACGCTTGTAGTCTTTCGCCCACACTGCTCAATCTAAGATTCGCTGATGACATTGCTATTCGCAGTGAAAGTGAAAAAATGTATCGGATCTGCTGGATGGAACGAATAGTCTACTGACTACAGAATACGGATTGAGAGTAAATCGAAGAAAGACAAAATAATGAGAAGTAGCATAAAGGAGAACCACAAGCAACTTAACATCAGAATTCAGGATGACGAAGTAGACGACGTTAAGGAATTCTGCTAGCTAGACAACAAAATAGCCCTTGACGAACGGGGCAAGGAAGACGTAAAGAGCAGACTAGCACTGACAAAAATAATTGTCAAAGAGAAATCTAATAGTATTAAAAATAGGCTTCAATTCGAGGAAGAAATTTCTGAGAATGTACGTTTCGAGCAATTTATTGTATGGTACTGAAACATGGGTTGTGGATAATCGGAACGGAAGAGAATCGAAGCATCGGAGATGTTGCGCTACAGAAGAATGTTGAAAATCACGGGGACTGATAAGGAATGAGGTGTTTCTCCACAGGATCGATAAGGAAAGGAAAACGCTCACAAAAAGGAGGGATAGGATGAAAGTACATCTGTTAAGACGTCAGGGAATAACTTCCATGGTATTACAGGGAGCTCTAAAGGGTGAAAACTGTAGAGGGAGATAGAGATTGGTATATATCCAGCAAATAATTGGGGACGTGGGTTGTAGGTCATACTGTGGGATGGAAAAGTTGGCACAGAAGAAGAATTCGTGGTTGGCTGCATCAAACCAGCCAGAAGACTGATGATTTAAAGTAAAAAGAGAAAAAGATTGTGGAACTAGTACGAAGCGACAATGGTGGTGGCCGTCCAGCTCTTATGTAATGCATGGCAATAAAGTGTCGTGTGTTTGATAATCTGTTGTATAGAATTACCGAAATACGATGGGTCCATGTGGAGATGTGACATAAAGACGGTATCGTATTTGGACATGCCAATGACCGTATCATGGATAAAGTTCCCCGACTTGTTGGTGTATCATTGCTGTTTGTTTCACACCTCTATTATTGCAGGTAAGATGAAATCGCCAGAAATCAGTGAAGCTGCTAGTTGGGCTGTGCGTTGCGACACTCAGACGGATCAGTGTCGTTATAAAAATTCATTGACGGGAAAAATCGCAACACCAAGAAGAAGTTGTACGACGTAAATAAAAGTTGTTTGGTGTGTTTGTAAGGCATCCGGATTTTACAGACCTTAGATGAGCTTGATCCATAATGACAGGAGAATATGGTCTGACATCCTCAGAAAATAATAATTATATTATATCAACAAAAGGTAATTGTAGTTAATATCACGCACTGAAAACTAACAAAACAATATCTACCAATATATGAGCTAGCATGAACAAACAAGTTAAGGGGCTCCGAAAATGCTCAAAGTCATGAAAAGTTCAATTTTTACTTTTTTGCGTTTTCTGAATCTGCAGACTATTACCTTTTAATAGATATATAATTTATTCAATTCCGAAGACTACAACTGTTTTTAAATTTTTTTTGAAATGTGTTATACATGGGCGTGACCCACTGTGGCGCTGTTAAACTGCTGTCAAACGGTGTTATTATTAACGTCCGTGTTCATCAGGTACATTTTAGTGATGTGAGATAAAGTATGTGTTGTGGCTAACCTGTGATGGTTCAATATATATCGCTGGTGTCGATTGTTTCATGTTTATTTACTCTGTCGTTATCTCGAAAATATTCGTAATTAATTCTGTTTCTTGAGTCTCTGTTTTGTTGAGGTATAATAATGAGTAAAAGTAAAGTTATTAGAAATCCTCTGAAGGCTTTTAAGAAAAGGAGAAATGTTGGAAAGCCAAAGGTATGTGTTATTACTGTAAACAATAAAGACGATGAAAATCCCCAACATAGCTTGTGTCCCAAAGAAGAAGACAGTTGGTGTAAATATAACAAAGGAATGCTAACTTGTGAAGTGTACACTCATAAGCATAGTCTGCCTCATGCAATAATGGAGGTGATAAAACCTATTTTCAGAGACTTAGCAGCACCTGAACTGTTGAAAAAGTGTATTCACGGAAAAACTCAAAACCCCAATGTAAATAGTGTTATATGGTCGAGAATCCCCAAGACTGTATTTGTTGGAATAGAAACACTTCACTTTGGTGTGTATGATGCTGTTGCGACTTTCAATGATGGCAATATTGTAAGGTGCAAGGTATTTAGAAATATGGGAATGAAGATAGGTTCTAACATGGTACGAGCGATGCTTGCTTTAGACAAGGAACGCCTTCGGGCTGCAGACAGGGCTGTAAAGAGTCTATAAATACAAGTAAGAGTAAACAGGAGGAGGAACAAGAGGAAGCTGGAGGAGGAGTTTGCAGAGGATAAAGATAATCCATCCTATGGACCTGGAATGCACTAAAAAGTTAATCCAATCTTTGTCGCTCGATTCCCAAAACTTTTATTTTCTCATACTAATTACATGTTTTATGAGGATCTTCCAAACATATTTGTTTCAAACTTTCAGTAAATGTTACACAGTACCTTCTGCATAATTTAACACAGCCTTTTTCCAAAAAACTGTATATTTTTGAATATATAAATAAAAAATTGCAAACAAATGTTGTGAATTTTCATTACAATTGAAAAAAAATCATCTTTAATAACTGAACTAAAATTTTGTAAAATCCCTGTGTTGAGTTGTAGCCCATATTCCAATAAATAATCTGTAAAAAGTTCAACCTCCTACCTCAAATACTTTGTGAGGAAAGATGTAATTTATAAGCGTTACTTTAACATTGCAAGTATAGGGCGTTCCGGAGCCCCTTAAAGTGAAATGCATTTTGGAGATGACCGAGCAGGTTGTTAACGATATCGCAAAACTCCCATTTAGCAAGAGAAAGGCGAGCTTCAGCGCAGAAAGGGATAAGGCCAGAACAATACATGTAAGTGGCTGCATGTCAATAACAGGGCTAGGCTGCAACCCAGCAAGAAAAATAAAAATGTTTATTCACCTCTAGCGGGACGGTGATTGGCTGAAGCCATACTTGGCGACGCAGACGCGACATGTGGGGGAGATCCCCATTATATAAAAGCATTTTAAGACCTAAAATTTCGCTCTCTCTCTCTCTCTCTCTCTCTCTCTCTCTCTTCGCGCAGCGTACTGCACAAGTGTGTGGAAATAAGTGAGGGCGTTGAGAGTTCTGCTATCTGCGAAGTGAGGATGACACGTTTCATGTATTGTGGCAACAGATAGCAAAGTGGTAGTTAATTATCCCTGCCGGAGTTTTTGCGAGCAAAAAAACTGTGCATGTCACTCCAACCTGTAGCGAGTGTGCAATAGCCATTATTTCGAATAGGGAAAGATTAACGTTCTACGGAATGCAGGTACAGGAAAGTTGTGACTGAGTGAATTCAGTCAAGGACAGAGTAGAGAATTTGCGTTTCAGATCCAGCATGGAGACAACGCCGTTGCAGATGCCGCTTGGTAAAGTACCATCGCGCATTAGGCCACAGTAAATGTTGAGTCCAGATTTTGCTCACTCCAACTTGTGTACGCTTTGACCATTGAATATCAAAAGTTAGGATACTCATGTAGCCTCACACTGAGTACATGAGAGTTTTGTATTCATTGTTTCAAAAAGTAAATATACTCTCCACCAACACAGTGCATTGACCAGCTATGACAACAGATTTAAATGAGCTGATGAGGATTTTTAATAGTCATTCTTTCGTGTGATAAAAAATTTTCATTTCTAGAGATAACGATTTTAATAATCGTCACTTCAATGTGTCCTAGACTTAAATATTTTGTTATTGAGTGTGAAAAGTATTTGAACATGATTGCTGTTTATCATTTGACCCCTGAAAGCAACAGTTGATAAATTATATGTAGAATAAAAAAGGGAACAGGTGTTTTGTCTTTCTAGAATAGACCCCAAACTTTCAGTTTTATTAATTCATGCATTCTAGGTACATGACAGCAGCAGTTCTAATTATTTTTGTTATGATCTGCGCCTGATATTAGGAATGATATTTAGAATGTCTGTTTGACACCCTGGGTTTGAGAAGAAGTTCAGATGTTTTGTCCATTTGCGTGTTAAGTGGTAAGCTAAGTTTGCACTCATTAGTACACTCATTGTGCAGATACAAAGGTTGGACATACGACATGTTTGTAATTCTGAAAGTTGATGTCCATTCAGTTTTCATGGCCGTTGCCTAAGAGTGGCACTAGTATCGCCACTAGGAGGGTGCAGATCAGGTCTGCTTTAAATACACGATGTAGCGCTCGTGAGCATTGCTTACCTTTCAGATTGGACTGTTGTTGATTATAGTCAATAATGTCGTTCAGGTGACACCGATGGTGTTGTCAATACCTCACTGATCTTGAACGAAGTCTTTAATGAGGCTACGACACACTGGATGGTCTTTCTGCGTTATTGACAGGAATGTAGCCACTGTACATGATTGCTGAGAGTGACGGGCACGGTAATGTGCGGTCACAAGAAAAACGGTCTCCGTACGACCTCGTGGCACGACTGAGAGGGAAGACATCGTGTGCCGGCCAGGGTGGTCGAGCGGTTCTAGGCGCTACAGTCTGGAACCGCGCGACCGCTATGGTCGCAGGTTCGAATCATGCCTCGGGCATGGATGTGTGTGATGTCCTTAGGTTAGTTAGGTTTAAGTAGTTCTAAGTTCTAGGGGACTGATGACCTCAGAAGTTAAGTCCCATAGTGCTCAGAGCCATTTGAACCATTTTTGTAGACATCGTGTTCGGCGTGTGGCTTTGACTCATTGTACTGCATCTGCAGCATCATTCCGAGCAGCAATTGGCACTGCGGCGACGCAACGAATTATCACAAATCGGTTACTTCTAGTACAGTTCCGAGCCAGACTCCCTATAATGTGTGTTCTATTGACTGCAAACCACCACCATCTGCAATGGCAGTGGTGTCACGCGAGAGTTTACTAGAGGTCCGTTTTCTGATGAAAAAGGGTCCTGCGTCGGTGCAAGTGACCGATGTGTAATGAGTGGAATGAGATCAATTGAAAGCCGCAACCAATCGGCCTGCGTGCTAGACAGACTGGAGTTATGGTCTGGGGAGTGAATTCGTATGATAGCAGGAGCACTCTCATGTTTATAAACAGACTCTGATTGGAAATTTGAGCATCAGTCTGGTGAAATGACCTGTTGTGTTACCATTCATGAACAGCTCTCCAGGGGCGTTTTCCAACAGGCTGCACGGGGTAGCCGCGCGGTCTGTGGTGTCTTGTCACGGACTGCGCGGCTTCCGCCGTTGGAGGATCGAGGTCTCCCTCGGGCATGTGTGTATGTATTATCCTTACCGTAAGTTAGGGTAAGTTAGATTGATTAGGGTGTAAGCCTTGGAACCAATGACCGCAGCAGTTTGATCCCATAGTCCTTACCACAAATTTCCAAATTTTCCAACAGGATAACGCTCGTCCACGTACAGCTGTTGTAACGCAACATGCTCTACAGTGTGTCTATATGTTGCCTTGGTCTCCTCGATCTCCAGATCTGTCTCCGATCGGGTACATGTGGGACGTCATCGGTCGACAATTCCACCACCATCCGCAAACAGCATTAACTGCCACTGTATTGACTGACGAACAGGCATCGGTCTTCATACCACAAAATGACATCCGGTAACTGTGAAAAACAACGCGCGTACGCTTGCAAGCTTGCATTCAATATTCTGGTGGTTACACTTCTTATTAATGTACCAGCATTTCACATTTGCAATGACCTATCTAGCGCTTACATTAACCTGTGATCTTGCAATGTTAATCAGTTAAATATGTTACCTAGGCATAAGTGTGCCTGAAATTTCATTACTCTGCATTAAGTATTTTTTGGAGCTGCGATTAATTTTCCATCATTGTAGTTCCATGTCTGCGATTACGTCAATGTCACATTTGTGACACTCGTGAAGAGGTTCCAGCGATATAAACACAGGCTGGTTTAAAAAACAAAGAGAGTGCCACATAGAGAGTGATTAAGGAGGAAAGATGTATGCTTTGAGGGGTGATAGTGGCTCTGAAGATGAAACGTCACACCAACATACGTCAAATACAACAAATGTCGCTGATAGTGTGTTTTGTTTAATTGTGTATATTTCCTCACAAAAGAAGTTCAAAAAGTCCATCGTCAACTGCAGTGCATTTTGCAGCTGTTGTAGATAGACGTTGTTCAGCTCCAGCGAGCGACATTAACAGAAAGTCATCGAAGGTGTAGGCTGCAGGCTATGACGTGATTCATTATTTGCCGTGTGATTCACGTTTATCAAAAAATTTTAGAAAAACAGTAAAACGTTTGCCGAGTCGTATCTTAGGAGTCCCTGGTTTGTCAATAAAAGGTGGGACTCCGCCACCTCCAAAGGTCCGAGGCATTTTGCTCTGATTGTTGCCAGCATCATAATTAAAGTACCAGGGAAGCAGGTTGCTAGCCTTACTTGCCCCGAGTCCCATTGAGTTTTACCCCTAAAGGTTGAGGGACTAACCAGTGGATTTGGTAGACCTTGCCGTCTGAGCACAAAGGTGACCACGACTCAGAATATGCCCGAGATGCGCAGCCTTATTCCAAAGTAACTGGTATCCCGACTGTCAGGACCACTTACTTGGCCACTCATACGTTGCCCGTGGTTCATGAACTAGGACATGACGACAGGAACCCAGACCATGACCAACTTTGTTGTATTGGAGCGAAAGCTGGGTGCATTCAGGTTACCTTATCAATAAGGTTGAGGTTACGGATATGAAAGTAGCTAGGATGATTGCAGGTACTAGTAGATGGGCACAATGGCAGGAGGGTGTCCACAATGAGGAAATCAAAGAAAAACTCGGAATGAACTCTATAGATGTAGCAGTCAGGGCGAACAGGCTTAGATGGTGCGGTCATGTTACACGCATGGGAGAAGAGAGTCATGGGTTCAGCAGTAGAGGGTAGGAGGAGTCGGGGTAGACCAAGGAGAAGGTACCTGGATTCGGTTAAGAATGATTTTGAAGTAATAGGCTTAACATCAGTTGAAGCACCAATGTTAGCACTGAATAGGGGATCATGAAGGAATTTTATAAGGGGGCTATGCTCCAGACTGAACGCTGAAAGGCATAATCAGTCTTAAATGATGATGATGATGATGATGATGATGATGATGATGATGATGATGAACAGATAAACGTGATGGAATAATCTTTTAGAAACCAATAGTTCTTAGAATAATGAGTGGAATGCTTTAAATTCAAAGGAGCATATTGGCTTAACCAATTTAACAACGATAGCAAAATGATATCGGGTTAACATAATGATTTTAAATTACAGAACCAAGATGTAACACTGTCCTTTAAGAGACCTGAAAAAAAGCAAAAAATTTGGAGGTCAGGTGTAACAACGACTAGCAGAAACTTAGTAACAGGTAAAATATTTAAACAATTTAAATGTCTCAAGCTAACAGAATGATATTAAATTACAGACCAAAATTTTACATGGTACAACATTTCAGAAAATTTAAATGTCCGCACTAACAGAAAGGTTTTAAACTACAAATCAAAATTTTATACGCTCTTTTCAGAAAGTTGACAAATTTAAACGATACAAGGGCTATCAAGGGGCCCAGCTGACCAGGGAAAACTTGATTAAGAAAGGACACTGCACCAAAGGGATCCAAGCCAAAAAAGGCCCGTGCCGAACCAGAGAAGAAAAAACTTTAACAGCAGCCACTGTGCCGTACAGCTGCTAGTCAAATGGCACCGGCAGCGGTGAATCCCAAACGCTGTCCAGTAATATCGTGCCGCTGGTGCGCTCGCCCTTCTCAGACCGGGCCAATTATAATACACGGATAGACTGCGAAAACCGTACCTGACCCATCAGGGCGCTCGAAAAAGTAAGCATCATGCGACGAGAAGATGCCTAGAAACAGCAACAGATCGACTAGTGCGATAACACACTTTTAATAAGTAGCTGCCTGAACAACCAGAATAGAGTACGTACAACTCCCGGCAAATGGCGGTTAACAGATTAAACTGAAGTTGCTTCAAACTTCCTGGCATATTAAAACTGTGTGCTGGACCGAGACTCGAACTCGGGACCTATGCATTTCACGGGCAAGAGCTCGGTCCGGCACACAGTTTTAATCTGCCAGTAAGTTTCGTATCAGCGCACACTCCGCTGCAGAGTGAACATCTCGTTTTGAGGTTGGTCGGCTGATTTGGGGAAGGCGACCAAACAGCGATATCATCGGTTCCATCGGATATGTGAAGGATGGAGAAGGAAGGCGGACGTGCCCTTTCAAAGGAACCATCCCGGCATTTACCTGGAGCGATTTAGGGAAATCATCGAAAACCTGAATAGAATGGCCGGACGCGGGTTTGAACCGTCGTCCTCCCCAGTGCGAGTCCAGTGTGCTGACCACAGCGCCACCTCGCTCGGTATTAAACCAAGAATTACACGAACAGTGCAATTTAAACACTGGCGAGAACCAAGAATAGGTATATGGATATAACCTAGCTACAAACGTAGTTTAAGTAGTTTTAAAAAAATAATTTTTAACTTCCCTTCTGGGATGAAATTCTGCTTCTATTTATAATACAGGGTGATTCAAAAAGAATACCACAACTTTAGGAATTTAAAACTCTGCAACGACAAAAGGCAGAGCTAAGCACTATCTGTCGGCGAATTAAGGGAGCTATAAAGTTTCATTTAGTTGTACATTTGTTCGCTTGAGGCGCTGTTGACTAGGCGTCAGCGTCAGTTGATGCTAAGATGGCGACTGCTCAACAGAAAGCTTTCTGTGTTATTGAGTACGGTAGAAGTGAATCGACGACAGTTGTTCAGCGTGCATTTCGAACGAAGTATGGTGTTAAACCTCCTGATAGGTGGTGTATTAAACGTTGGTATAAACAGTTTACAGAGAATGGGTGTTTGTGCAAAGGGAAAAGTTCTGGACGGCCGAGAACGAGTGATGAAAATGTAGCACGCATCCAGCAAGCATTTGTTCGCAGCCCAGGAAAATCGACTCGCAGAGCTAGCAGAGAGCTGCAAATTCCACAATCAACTGTATGGAGAGGCCTACGAAAAAGGTTAGTTATGAAACCTTATCGTCTGAAATTGGTTCAAGCACTGTCTGCAGCTGATAAGATTAAAAGAATCGATTTCTGTGATTTTATCCTTGCTCAAATGGAAACAGATGAATCTTTCGTTTCAAAGATTGTGTTTAGTGATGAAGCAACTTTCCATACTAACGGGAAAGTCAACCGTCACAATGTCTGTATATGGGGCACTAAGAATCCGCGGGAAACAACTCAGTATGAACGTGACTCGCCTAAGGTGAACGTTTTCTGTACCATTTCAGCCAATAAAGTATTTGGTCCCTTTTTCTTCGAAGGTGCTACTGTAACTGGACTACAGTATCAGTTGGCTGTTCCCTCAGCTCGAACAAGAAGCACAACAATTCATATTTCAGCAGGATGGAGCGCCACCACATTGGCACTTATCTGTCCATAACTACCTGAACGTCAACTACCCGAGGCGATGGATCGGCCTCCAGGCAGCCCGTGACAGAGCACTTCATCACTGGCCTCCAAGAAGCCCTGATCTTACCCCCTGCGATTTTTTCTTATGGGGGTATGTTAAGGATATGGTGTTTCGGCCACCTCTCCCAGCCACCATTGATGATTTGAAACGAGAAATAACAGCAGCTATCCAAACTGTTATGCTTGATATGCTACAGAGAGTGTGGAACGAGTTGGAGTATCGGGTTGATATTGCTCGTGTGTCTGGAGGGGGCCATATTGAACATCTCTGAACTTGTTTTTGAGTGAAAAAAAAACCTTTTTAAATACTCTTTGTAATGATGTATAACAGAAGGTTATATTATGTTTCTTTCATTAAATACACATTTTTAAAGTTGTGGTATTCTTTTTGAATCACCCTGTATAACGGTCAGATATCAGTACAAAACTGTCTGCAGACCCGATCAAGCTCCAAGAATCAGGTACGTAATCTCGCCTTACAACACCCAAGGGGTCCCAGCACAGAAATATCTCACAGTTCTCCGGCAGTGCAACCGGTATAATAATAGAAGTGGGCAGATCGGAATCCGAAACATAATCAGAAGAGCATATTAACCATAAATGATCGTGATAGCACCAGCACTACATGCGACCGCCGGCGCTTTCCCACCGCTTGCACAGACGGTGACAATAATGATGTTGGTCATCGCTTGGCGACGGGAAACACTATTAAAAACGAACAATAAAAAACTATCACCACAGTCGTCGCATCCGGCGATCGCGACTAAGTTACTTTTCAGGAAAGCAACATAATGCGCTCAGCGAACACAGAGGTGGGTAGGTTCTACCAGCGATAAGAACTACTTAAACCTAACTAACCTAAGGACATCACATACATCCATGTCCAAGGCAGGACTCGAACCTGCGACCGTAGCAGCAGCGCTGTCCCGATCTGAAGCGCTCGGCCACAGCGGCCGGCTGTAAGTATGCTTTTTAGGTTTTTATGTTGGTAACGCCACGTAGCACTCTATATGAAAATCACTGATTGTGCTGTGTGCAGTCTGAGGCTGGTCGGCATTGTTGTAATATTTGCTATTGTAGTGTTGGGCAGTTGGCTGTTAACAGCGCGTAGCGTTGCGCAGTTGGAGGTGAGCCGCCAGCAGTGGTGGATGTGGGGAGAGAGATGGCGGATTTTTGAGAGCGGATGATCTGGACGTGTGTCCATCAGAAACAGTACATTTGTAAGAATGGATGTCATGAACTGCTATATACAGAGCGAGTCACCTAACGTTACCGCTGGATATATTTCGTAAACCACATCAAATACTGACCAATCGATTCCACAGACCGAACGTGAGGAGAGGGGCGAGTGTAATTGGTTAATACAAACCATAAAAAAATACACGGAAGTATGTTTTGAACACAAACCTAGGTTTTTTTAAATGGAACCCCGTCAGTTTTGTTAGCACATCAGAACATATAAACAAATACGTAATCAGTGCCGTTTGTTGCATTGTAAAATGTTAATTACATCCGGAGATGAGTAACACTCCTCCGCTGTTCGATAGTGTGTATCGGAGACCACCGCATTACGTAGGGATCCAAAGGGAACGGTGATGGACCTTAGGTACAGAAGAGACTGGAACAGCACTTTACGTCGACATGCTAACACCTTTTTATTGGTGTTTTTCACTGACGCACATGTACATTACCACGAGGGGTGAGGTACACGTACACACGTGGTTTCCGTTTTCAATTACGGAGTGGAATAGAGTGTGTCCCGACATGTCAGGCCAATAGATGTTCAATGTGGTGGCCATCATTTGCTGCACACAATTGTAATCTCTGGCGTAATGAATGTCGTATACGCCGCAGTACATCTGGTGTAATGTCGCCGCAGGCTGCCACAATACGTTGTTTCATATAAAAAAAAAAAATGGTTCAAATGGCTCTGAGCACTATGGGACTCAACTTCTGAGGTCATTAGTCCCCTAGAACTTAGAACTAGTTAAACCTAACTAACCTAAGGACATCACAAACATCCATGCCCGAGGCAGGATTCGAACCTGCGACCGTAGCGGTCTTGCGGTTCCAGACTGCAGCGCCTTTAACCGCACGGCCACTTCGGCCGGCTGTTTCATATCCTCTGGGGTTGTAGGCACATCACGGTACACATTCTCCTTTAACGTACCCCACAGAAAGAAGTCCAGAGGTGTAAGATCAGGAGAACGGACTGGCCAATTTATGCGTCCTCCACGTCGTATGAAACGCCCGTCGAACATCCTGTCAAGGATCAGCCTGGTGTTAATTGCGGAAAGTGCAGGTGCACCATCATGCTGATACCACATACGTCGACACGTTTCCAGTGGGACACACTCTATTCCACTTCGTAATTGAAAAACGGAAACCATGTGTGTACGTGTACCTCACCCCTCATGGTAATGTACATGTGCGTCAGTGAAAAACACCAATAAAAAGGTGTTAGCATGTCGACGTAATGTGCTGTTCCAATCTCTTCTGTACCTAAGGTCCATCACCGTTCCCTTTGGATCCCTACGTAATTCGGTGCTCTCCGATACACACTGTCGAACAGCGGAGGAGTGTTACTCAAGCGTCAACTTTAGGTTACAATATCTCCGGATGTAATTAAGATTTTACAATGCAACAAACGGCACTGATTACGTATTTGTTTATATGTTCAGATGTGCTAACAAAACTAACGGGGTTCCATTTAAAAAAACCTAGGTTTGTGTTCAAAACATACTTCCCTGCATTTTTTTATGGTTTGTATTAACCAATTACACTAGCCCCTCTCCTCACGTTCGGTCTGTGGAATCGTTTCGTCAGTATTTGATGTGGTTTACGAAATATATCCAGCGGTAACGTTAGGTGACTCACCCTGTATATTATGACTTTTGAACACTATTAAGGTAAATAAATTGTTTGTTCTCTATCAAAATCTTTCATTTGCTAACTATGCCTATCAGTAGCTAGTGCCTTCAGTACTTTGAATCTTTATTTAGCTGGCAGTAGTGGCGCTCGTTGTATTGCAGTAGTTCGAGTAACGAAGATTTTGTGAGGTAAGTGATTTGTGAAAGGTATAGGTTAATGTTAGTCAGGGCCATTCTTTTGTAGGGGTTTTTGAAAGTCCGCTTGCGTTGCGCTAAAAATATTGTGTGTCAGTTTAGTGTCGATCAGAATAGGTAAAGAGCGAAATGTCTGAGTACGTTCAGTTCTGCTCAGCTGTTTGAAAATCAAATAACGTAAGGGATTTACCAGCACAGTAATTCAATAATATTTCTAAGGGGACGTTTCACGGCTTCCTACAATTACTCAGCTTCGACACCTTACCGAACACCACAGCACCATCAGCGAACAACCGCATATTGCTGCCCGCCCCGTCCACCAAATCATTCATGTATACAGAATCATTACCAGGAATTATTTCCTCGTCGGTGGATTGGAAGAGGAGCTCCCATTCCATGGCCTGCGAGGTCACCTGACAAGAAACCACTTGATTATGATTTATTATCTAAAATCACTTGTGTATGAGACTCCAGTATATATAAGGAGAGGAAATTAATTGCCAGAATTGTAGCTGCTTGTGATGTGATTCCAAACACACCAGGCACATTTGTCAGGTGGGCGTCAGAATCTTGTTCGCCAAAGTCATGTTTGCATTGAGGTTGATGGCCGACAGTTTCAGCATAATTTGTGAAATACAGTACAAATGGTACGTTCATTGCGTCAATGATAGTATTTTGAATTAACTGTAATTCATGTAAATAAAGAAGTACGCAGTAGCCTCATTTCTACGTAAATTGGCTTCTCCGGCGCCCAGGTTTCCTACCTCAAATTGTTCAGTGCGATATCCTCTATGTGTTGTTACATTTTTACACACTTTTACGGAAACACGCTGTATATATATATATATATATATATATATATATATATATATATATATATATATATATATATATATATATATTCCTGGAAATGGAAAAAAGAACACATTGACACCGGTGTGTCAGACCCACCATACTTGCTCCGGACACTGCGAGAGGGCTGTACAAGCAATGATCACACGCACGGCACAGCGGACACACCAGGAACCGCGGTGTTGGCCGTCGAATGGCGCTAGCTGCGCAGCATTTGTGCACCGCCGCCGTCAGTGTCAGCCAGTTTGCCGTGGCATACGGAGCTCTATCGCAGTCTTTAACACTGGTAGCATGCCGCGACAGCGTGGACGTGAACCGTATGTGCAGTTGACGGACTTTGAGCGAGGGCGTATAGTGGGCATGCGGGAGGCCGGGTGGACGTACCGCCGAATTGCTCAACACGTGGGGCGTGAGGTCTCCACAGTACATCGATGTTGTCGCCAGTGGTCGGCGGAAGGTGCACGTGCCCGTCGACCTGGGACCGGACCGCAGCGACGCACGGATGCACGCCAAGACCGTAGGATCCTACGCAGTGCCGTAGGGGACCGCACCGCCACTTCCCAGCAAATTAGGCACACTGTTGCTCCTGGGGTATCGGCGAGGACCATTCGCAGCCGTCTCCATGAAGCTGGGCTGCGGTCCCGCACACCGTTAGGCCGTCTTCCGCTCACGCCCCAACATCGTGCAGCCCGCCTCCAGTGGTGTCGCGACAGGCGTGAATGGAGGGACGAATGGAGACGTGTCGTCTTCAGCGATGAGAGTCGCTTCTGCCTTGGTGCCAATGATGGTCGTATGCGTGTTTGGCGCCGTGCAGGTGAGCGCCACAATCAGGACTGCATACGACCGAGGCACACAGGGCCAACACCCGGCATCATGGTGTGGGGAGCGATCTCCTACACTGGCCGTACACCACTGGTGATCGTCGAGGGGACACTGAATAGTGCACGGTACATCCAAACCGTCATCGAACCCATCGTTCTACCATTCCTAGACCGGCAAGGGAACTTACTGTTCCAACAGGACAATGCACGTCCGCATGTATCCCGTGCCACCCAACGTGCTCTAGAAGGTGTAAGTCAACTACCCTGGCCAGCAAGATGTCCGGATCTGTCCCCCATTGAGCATGTTTGGGAGTGGATGAAGCGTCGTCTCACGCGGTCTGCACGTCCAGCACGAACGCTGGTCCAACTGAGGCGCCAGGTGGAAATGGCATGGCAAGCCGTTCCACAGGAGTACATCCAGCATCTCTACGATCGTCTCCATGGGAGAATAGCAGCCTGCATTGCTGCGAAAGGTGGATATACACTGTACTAGTGCCGACATTGTGCATGCTCTGTTGCCTGTGTCTATGTGCCTGTGGTTCTGTCAGTGTGATCATGTGATGTATCTGACCCCAGGAATGTGTCAATAAAGTGTCCCCTTCCTGGGACAATGAATTCACGGTGTTCTTATTTCAATTTCCAGGAGGATATATATATATATATATATATATATATATATATATATATATATATATATATATATATATATGTAATGTGTGTGTGTGTGTTGTTATTTTGCATTCAGTGGAACGTTCTTCATCAGGATCAAAGGCAATAATTTGCTGTTAATATTGGTAAATGCAAAAGTTGTTTGTGAACAACAAGAAACAGAAACATGTTCATATAAGTTCGACGAAGTGATGATCAGTAGAGTTTTGTTTTACGGTATTTTTTATTTTATCTTTTTGTTCACGAAGCTTCATGTTCTAGCTCTATATGATCTCTGTATTGTTTTTCTTTATTTTTACCACAACATCCCTCTCTTTCAAGTTAGGAATCAACAGTGGTCGCGAAAAACAGGAGTTAAAGTTTGAGAATTAGAATTTTGCTATACATACTGTTTACATTTAAGTAATAGATGTAAGGACAACTATGTAGAATAAAAATGTTATGTAGGTTACCTGCCCTTTATACATCCTCATTCAGTTTCTAGACGGTTCACAGCTTCCGGTTTTTAGGGGAATCCAGTAAGATACTGATCGCACATCTGAAGGAAGTGACCGCTTGAGGTAACGCCCGATAGGTATGCAGCACACGAAATATACGGGGAATGCTAGTGTGTCCTCAACTGACCAAAGCTACTGAAACAACTGACGCAGTCTACGTTTTCTTATGATAGTGTACGGTAGCCTACCCTAGTTTTAAACCTCTACTATAACCCCTCAAAGCATGCACATTTGTTCCAGACTTACTGCGCATTTTTACGAGAAGTAATGTTGGCACAAACTAGAACAAAAGATCCGATATATCTGGAAACCAATAGCTGTATATGGACCTTTTTAACTGTGACAAGTGGCGTGTACCATTCATACTGTTGCAGTTCATTTCGCATGTCTGAGTGGATGTAACTTGAGAGCTCTTCGGCCTAGCAATGATTTCTGCAAGAAGTTGCCGAAGATCTGCAGTCTACAATGTCATGTATCTAAGTTACTTTTAGCCAAACAACGTGGCACTTACCTCTGAGTGTGTCCAGCGAGCGGTTTGAAGACGTCAGCAAACAGAGATGGCATAGTCTCTCCGTCCAAAACTCCGACTGAACAGGCCTCGAAAGACCGAGCGGTACCGACCGACCGCCTTGTCTTCCTAGGCCAACTGGCGTCGCTGGATGCCGTTGTGGAGGAGCATGTAGTTAGCACACCACTCCCCCAGCCGTTGTCAGTTTTCGTGACCGGAGCCGCTACTTCTAAATCAAATAGCTCCTCAACTGACCTCGAAAGAACTACACCCCACTAGCCAACAGCGCTTGAGATACACCCGGAAAGCCACCCATACAGGTACTAGCCAAGCTAGACAGCGCTGTTACCACTGCAGCAAGGCTGTTATTTATCGGGGATGCCACTGCAAGCTGAAGTTCACAAGGCTCAAACCAGAACTCTGAATTTATAACCGCATGGAACTTAGCAGACTCTGAAGGTTCTTTAAGAGGAGATCTATGTTTGATGTAGCATGTTTTAATACACGAAACGATTGTTATATTTTGGTTTCGCATAGTCGCTCCACTATTAACAACGGGGCCTCAAGGCAATTGGAGTTTTGTAATTATTTGTTTTAATGTTACGCGAGGAGCTAGAGTCTCGAACCGCGCGACCGCTCCGGTCGCAGGTTCGATACCTGCCTCGGGCATAGATGTGTGTGATGTCCTTAGTTTAGTTAGCTTTAAGTAGTTCTAACAAGGGAACCTCCCCATCGCACCCCCCTCAGATTTAGTTATAAGTTGGCACAGTGGATAGGCCTCGAAAAACTGAACACAGATCAATCGAGAAAACAGGAAGAAGTTGTGTAGAACTATGAAAAAAATAAGCAAAATATACAAACTGAGTAGTCCATGTGCAAGACCGGCAACATAACAGAAAATTGTGAGCACAGGAGCGCCGTGGTCTCGTGGTTAGCGTGAGCACCTGCGGTACGAGAGGTCCTTAGTTCAAATCTTCCTTCGAGTGAATTTTTTTTTATTTTCGGACAATTATCAAAGTTCAGGCACTCACACATAACTTCGCTCTCCAAAATTCCAGGACAAGTTCAGATTTGCTTGGACAAATGCAGGATTTGACGGTGTACGTAAGGAAAAATTTGAAAACGTTAAAAACATATGTTTTGACAGAACACAGGGAAAACTGTGCGACTGTGAAACTGTTGCATTCATTTGTTGCAGTTTATGTGACTAACTCTTATGTTTTCATCACTTTTTTGGGAGTGACTATCACATCCACAAGAAAACCTAAATCGGGCAAGGTAGAAGAATCTTTTTACCCATTCGTCAAGTGGACAAGTTAGTTGGGTCGACAACATATTCCTGTCATGTGACGCACATGCCGCCACCAGTGTCGTATAGAATATATCAGACGTGTTTACCCGTGGAGGAATCGGTTGACCTATGACCTTGCGATCAAATGTTTTCGGTTCCCATTGGAAAGGCACGTCCTTTTATCTACGAATCGCACGGTTTTGCGGTGCGGTCGCCAAACACAGATACTAAACTTATTACAGTGAACAGAGACGTCAATGAACGAACGGACAGATCATAACTTTGCGAAAATAAAGAAAGAAAAATTTTTCACTCGAGGGTAGACTTGAACCAAAGCCCTCTCATTCAGCAGTTGCTCACGCTATCCACGGGACCACCGCGCTTCTGAGCTCTCAAACTGCTGTTATATTGCCTATCTTGCGCATGGACTACGCAGTTTGTATATTTTGCTTATTTTTTTCATAGTTCCACACAACTTGTTCCTGTTTTCTCGACTGATCTGTGTTCAGTTTTTCAAGGCCTATCCACTGTGCCAACTTATAAGAGGGGGATGCGATGGGGAGGTTCCCTTGTAAGTTCTAGGGGACTGATGATCTCTGAAGTTCATAGTGCTCAGAGCCATTTGAACCATTTTGAAGTTCGGAACTCAAATACTTTCCCCTCAAAACAGTTCATGCAGTACAACTCGCAAAAATTCCGCAGAAAATCGACTCTGAAATTTTACGACCGTCTTTTATATGGTAAAGCAAGGTCAGTTTTTTCTCGACGTTAACCCAGCTTAAATGTGTTACACCGCCAAGGGACTGTAGACCTTAGTATTTGACATAAACTGCAACGTGATACCTGTATATCTACATCTACATAGATACTCCGCAAGCCACTGTATGGTCCGTCGCGGAGGGTACCTTGTACCACTACCTATCAGTTCCTGTCCCGTTCCACTTGTTAACAGAGCAAGGCAAAAACGATTATCTATGTGTCTCCGTATGAGCCCTAATTTCTCGGCCGGCCGGAGTGGCCGAGCGGTTCTAGGCGCTACAAAACGGTTCAAATGGCTCTGAGCACTATGAGACTTAACATCTTAGGTCATCAGTCCCCTAGAACTTAGTTCTACTTAAACCTAACCAACCTAAGGCCATCACACACATCCATGCCCGAGGCGGGATTCGAACCTGCGACCGCAGCAGTCCCGCGGTTCCGGACTGCAGCGACTGGGCGCCAGGTTAGTTAGGTTTAAGTAGTTCTAAGTTCTAGGGGACTGATGACCACTACAGTTAAGTCCCATAGTGCTCAGAGCCATTTTTTGAACATAATTTCTCGTATCTTATGTTCGTGGTCCTTACGCACAATGTATGTTGGCGGTAGTAGAATCGTTCAGCAGTCAATTGAAATGCCGGTTCACTAAATTCTCCCAATAGTGTTTCTCGAAAACAACGTCGCCTTCCCTCCAGGGATTCCCACTTGAGTTCCCGAAGCAGCTCCGTAATACTAACGTGTTTTTCCAACCTACCGGTAATAAATCTACCAGTCCGCCTCTGAATTGCTTTGATGTCTTCCTTCAATACGACCTGGCACGGGTCTCAAACACTCGAGCATTATTCAAGAGTAGGCCGCACCAGCGTCCTGCTTGCGGTTTCCTTTACAGGTGAACCACTCTTTCTTAAAATTCTCCCAGTAGACCGTAGTCGACCATTCGCCTTCGGTACCACAGTTCGTACGTGCTCTTTCCACCTCTTATCGCCTTGCAGCTTCATTTTAATACATTTACACGACTTAACTGTGTCAAGCAACTCAAATCGCTTGATACGGGCAAGTTTCAGGTCCAGATTGTATACCGATTAGGTTCCTTTCAGATTACGCTGATACAATAGCTCCCTACTTAGCACTCATATACAACCTCTCGCTCACCGATAGATCTGTACCTACACACTGGAAAATTGCGCAGGTCGCACCAGTGTTTAAGAAGGGTAGTAGTAGTAATCCATCTAACTACAGACCTATATCATTGACGTCGGTTTGCAGTAGGGTTTTGGAGCATATACTGTATTCAAACATTATGAATCACCTCGAAGGGAACGATCTATTGATACGTAATCAGAATGGTTTCAGAAAACATCGTTCTTGTGCAACGCAGCTAGCTCTTTATTCGCACGAAGTAATGGCCGCTATCGACAGGGGATCTCAAGTTGATCCCGTATTTCTAGATTTCCGGAAAGCTTTTGACACCGTTCCTCACAAGCGACTTCTAATCAAGCTGCGGGCCTATGGGGTATCGTCTCAGTTGTTCGACTGGATTCGTGATTTCCTGTCAGGAAGGTCGCAGTTCGTAGTAATAGACGGCAAATCATCGAGTCAAACTGAAGTGATATCAGGTGTTCCCCAGGGAAGCCTCCTTGGACCTCTGCTGTTTTTGATCTATATAAATGACCTGGGTGACAATCTGAGCAGTTCTCTTAGGTTGTTCGCAGATGATGCTGTAATTTACCGTGTAGTAAGGTCATCCGAAGACCAGTATCAGTTGCAAAACGATTTAGAAAAGATTGCTGTATGGTGTGGCAGGTGGCAGTTGACGCTAAGTAACGAAAAGTGTGAGGTGATCCTCATGAGTTCCAAAAGAAATCCGTTGGAATTGGATTACTTGATAAATAGTACAATTCTCAAGGCTGTCATTTCAACTAAGTACCTGGGTGTTAAAATTACGAACAACTTCAGTTGGAAAGACCACATAGATAATATTGTGGGGAAGGCGAGCCAAAGGTTGCGTTTCATTGGCAGGACACTTAGAAGATGCAACAAGTCCACTAAAGAGACAGCTTACACTACACTCGTTCGTCCTCTGTTAGAATATTGCTGCGCGGTGTGGGATCCTTACCAGGTGGGACTGACGGAGGTCATCGAAAGGGTGCAAAAAAGGGCAGCTCGTTTTGTATTATCACGTAGTAGGGGAGAGAGTGTGGCAGATATGATACGCGAATTGGGATGGAAGTCATTACAGCAAAGACGTTTTTCGTCGCGGCGAGATCTATTTACGAAATTTCAGTCACCAACTTTCTCTTCCGAATGCGAAAATATTTTGTTGAGCCCAACCTACATAGGTAGGAATGATCATCTAAATAAAATAAGAGAAATCAGAGCTCGAACAGAAAGGTTATGTGTTCATTTTTCCCGCGCGCTGTTCGGGAGTGGAATGGTAGAGAGATAGTATGATTGTGGTTCGATGAACCCTCTGCCAAGCACTTAAATGTGAATTGCAGAGTAGTCATGTAGATGTAGATGTAGTAATACTGTTCTACTCATCCGCATTAACTTACATTTTTCCACATTTAGGGCTAGCTGCCATTCGTCACACCAACTGGAAATTTAGTCTAAGTCGTCTTGTAACTTCCTGTAGTCACTCCCCACGCCATCATCAGCGAACAACCGCAGATTATTCCCCTCCTTGTCAGCCAAATCATTTATGTATATGGAGAACAACTACGGTCTTATCACACTTCCTTAGGCCACTCCTGACGATACCCTTGTGTCTGATAAACACTCGCCGTCGAGGACAACATAATGGGTTCTATTATCTAAGAAGTCTTCAAGCCACTCACATATCTGTGCACTTATTCCATATGGTCGTACCTTCGTTAAGAGCCTTCAATGGGGCACCGTGTCAAATGCTTTCCGTAGGCCTAGAAATACGAAATGTGCCTGTTGCCCTTCATCCATAATTTCCAGTGTATCACGTGAGAAAAGGGCAAGCTGAGTTTCGCAGGAGCGATGATTTCTAAAATCATGCTGATTCGTGCCCATAAGCTTCTCAGTCTCAAGAAAATTTATTACCTTCAGACTGAGAATATGTTGAAGGATTTTGCAGCAGACAGAAGTTAGGAATATTGGTCTGTAATTTTGTGGGTCCGTTCTTTTACCCTTCTTATATACTGGATTCCCTGAGAAAAAGGGATCTTAAGAGACGGACAGACAGACAGACAGAAAGACGTTCAACAAAGTGATCCAACAAGCGTTCCGTTTTTACCGATTGAGGTACAGGATTCTAAAAACGATAGGTATAGTTGTTGGTGGAATTACTGTCAGTTCTGAGTCTACAAATTAACACCCAATGCTTAGAAGACTCGAACCCCATATATAAAACGAATACGAGCTTCTTGTTACATTCCAAATGAGTCAATGTGTTAAATATTTGACTTAAACCGTATAAGCGAGAAAAATATTAGGAAGGGTTGAAATTGTACTTGAAGATTGTTTGAGGTCTCTAAGTGCTGTCATGATGGAACACTGGTTGAATGTAGTCTGGATAATTTGCGCTTCATTTTAAGCAAAAAGTAGTTCCACTTAGCTAAATGTTTATGACATCGTATCATGTGAACTATGCGTCGTACAGTGATAGAATTTTGCAGGTACGTTTAGTGATATGTGGAGATAGTGTCTGCAAAGTGTGTTGCCAGTAGAGTTAGTAGTAAAGAAGTAAAAATTAAAACATCATGCGTGAAGTTGAAGTTTTACTTAGC
The DNA here is from genome assembly GCF_023898315.1 of Schistocerca nitens. NCBI lineage: Eukaryota > Metazoa > Arthropoda > Insecta > Orthoptera > Acrididae > Schistocerca > Schistocerca nitens. The sequence goes on from NC_064623.1 coordinate 186,576,504, forward strand.
TCTATTTTAAGCAGCAGTTTTTACATCTAAGTCTTTATGACGGCACATCTCCTTAACTACACATTTACAGTGATATACTTTGGTGAACCTTCCGGGATGTAAGGTCGTGGTCCATGATATACTTTGCTGATATATTCACTGGTATATGTGGATACTGTCTTTGCGAAATATGTTGAGGGTAGAATCCGTAGTAAAGAAGTGGCAAATTAAAACGTCATGACTGATGACGAAATTTGACAGTGTGCACGGCGAAAATGTACTGAGCGATAATGTTTTCTTTTTTTTTGGGGGGGGGGGGGGGGCGAAAACGAGGGAAAGTTTCCTAAAGCTTTGAAATTATGTGTAAAGTTTGTGGGAAGTCGCTAAATGCTCTCGTTCTCAAACAGTGAACGTATCAACTAAACGCAACGCTTGTCCTAGCGTGTTTAACATATAATCGTGGTGTTACTGTGGAGCATGATCGAAATGGAACTTCCTTTCCGAACTATCCTCGTATTCGTAATGTACCGATTTACTGAGACATAATTTTCTATAGCACGAGTTCATCAGTCATTTGTGTGACAGACGGACTGCAAAGACTTTAACTTCCCTGGATACATTTGCAAAACTTGAACAAATAAAAGTATACATTGCGATTGACTAAAGGAAAGCATTGAAGATTAAAACAGCGTGTGGTAGGCAGAACAGCAGTAGCGGGAGAGCGAGTCGTAGTCTAGTCTAGGGCGAGATGTGTAGGCGATCGGCCGGTCGTTGTGGCCGAGCGGTTCTAGGCGCTTCAGTCTGGAACCGCGTGACCACTACGGTCGCAGGTTCGAATCCTGCCTCGGGCATGGATGTGTGTGATGTCCTTAGGTTAGCTAGGTTTAAGTATTTCTAAGTTCTAGGGGACTGATGACCTCAGAAGTTAAGTCCCATAGTGCTCAGAGCCATTTTTGTTAAGTCCCACAGCGCTCAGAGCCATTTGAACCTTCCAGTACAACTGCATTCCAGTCCCCCATGACCATTAGATTTTCATGTCCCTTTACATACTGTATTACCCTTTCAATAACCTCGTACACCTTCTCTATCTCTGCATCTTCTAACACTCGAAATCACTGAACAATGTAAATTAACAGACTACAATAATCGGTAAATGCACGCAGAGCAATGTGACAAGCGCCTTTTGGTTGCCGAGTAGTTTTTGAGCCAAAATCATATTCCAGTCATCTTTCCTCCAATAATATCCCATTCTTGGCTTTCTCCAATTCTTAAAATTCCGCGTCTTCAAAAGGCAAACCACTTGCTGTGAGCCAGAGCTCCTCAGATAAGCCAGCCGGTCGCCTACAAGAAATGATTTAAATGGCTCTGAGCACTATGGGACTTAACATCTGAGGTCATCAGTCCCCTAGAACTTAGAACTAATTACACCTAACTAACCTAAAGACATCACACACATCCATGCCCGAGGCATGATTCGAACCCACGACCGTTGCGGTCACGCGGTTCCAGACTGAAGCACCTAGAACCGCTCGGCCACACCGACCGGCCGATCGCCTACACATATCGCCCTAGACTAGACTACGACTCGCTCTCCCGCTACTGCTGTTCTGCCTACCACACGCTGTTTTAATCTTCAATGCTTTCCTTTAGTCAATCGCAATGTATCCTTTTATTTGTTCAAGTTTTGCAAATGTATCCAGGGAAGTTAAAGTCTTTGCAGTCCGTCTGTCACACAAATGACTGATGAACTCGTGCTATAGAAAATTGTTGTTGTTGTTGCCTTCAGTCCTGAGACTGGTTTGATGCAGTTCTCCATGCTACTCTATCCTGTGCAAGCTTCTTCATCTCCCAGTACCTACTGCAACCTACATCCTTCTGAATCTGCTTAGTGTATTGATCTCTTGGTCTCCCTCTACGATTTTTACCCTCCACGCTGCCCTCCAATGCTAAATTTGTGATCCCTTGATGCCTCAAAACATGTCCTACCAACCGATCCCTTCTTCTAGTCAAGTTGTGCCACAAACTTCTCTTCTCCCCAATCCTATTCAATACCTCCTCATTAGTTACGTGATCTACCCACCTTATCTTCAGCATTATTCTGTAGCACCACATTTCGAAATCTTCTATTCTCTTCTTGTCCAAACTGGTTATCGTCCATGTTTCACATCCATACATGGCTACACTCCATACAAATACTTTCAGAAATGACTTCCTGACACTTAAATCTATACTCGATGTTAACAAATTCCTCTTCTTCAGAAACGATTTCCTTCCCATTGCCAGTCTACATTTTATATCCTCTCTACTTCGACCATCATCAGTTATTTTGCTCCCTAAATAGCAAAACTCCTTTACTACTTTAAGTGTCTCATTTCCTAATCTAATCCCCTCAGCATCACCCGATTTAATTTGACTACATTCCATTATCCTCGTTTTGCTTTTGTTGATGTTCATCTTATATCCTCCTTTCAAGACACGGTCCATTCCGTTCAACTGCTCTTCCAAGTCTTTTGCTGTCTCTGACAGCATTACAATGTCATCGGCGAACCACAAAGTTTTTACTTCTTCTCCATGAATTTTAATACCTACTCCGAATTTTTCTTTTGTTTCCTTTACTGCTTGCTCAATATACAGATTGAATAACATCGGGGAGAGGCTACAACCCTGTCTCACTCCTTTCCCAACCACTGCTTCCCTTTCACGCCCCTCGACTCTTATAACTGCCATCTGGTTTCTGTACAAATTGTAAATAGCCTTTCGCTCCCTGTATTTTACCTCTGCCACCTTCAGAATTTGAAAGAGAGTATTCCAGTTAACGTCGTCAAAAGCTTTCTCTAAGTCTACAAATGCTAGAAACGTAGGTTTGCCTTTTCTTAATCTTTCTTCTAAGATAAGTCGTAAGGTTAGTATTGCCTCACGTGTTCCAACATTTCTACGGAATCCAAACTGATCTTCCCCGAGGTCGGCTTCTACCAGTTTTTCCATTCGTCTGTAAAGAATTCGCGTTAGTATTTTGCAGCTGTGACTTATTAAACTGATATTTCGGTAATTTTCACATCTGTCAACACCTGCTTTCTTTGCGATTGGAATTATTATATTCTTCTTGAAGTCTGATGGTATTTCGCCTGTCTCATACATCTTGCTCACCAGATGGTAGAGTTTTGTCATGACTGGCTCTCCCAAGGCCATCAGTAGTTCTAATGGAATGTTGTCTACTCCCGGGGCCTTGTTTCGACTCACGTCTTTCAGTGCTCTGTCAAACTCTTCACGCAGTATCTTATCTCCCATTTCATCTTCATTTACATCCTCTTCCATTTCCATAATATTGTCCTCAAGTACATCGCCCTTGTATAAACCCTCTATATACTCCTTCCACCTTTCTGCCTTCCCTTCTTTGCTTAGAACTGGGTTGCCATCTGAGCTCTTGATATTCATACAAGTGGTTCTCTTCTCTCCAAAGGTCTCTTTAATTTTCCTATAGGCAGTATCTATCTTACCCCTAGTGAGACAAGCCTCTACATCCTTACATTTGTCCTCTAGCCATGCCTGCTTAGCCATTTTGCACTTCCTGTCGATCTCATTTTTGAGACGTTTGTATTCATTTTTGCCTGCTTCATTTACTGCATTTTTATATTTTCTCCTTTCATCAATTAAATTCAATATTTCTTCTGTTACCCAAGGATTTCTATTAGCCCTCGTCTTTTTACCTACTTGATCCTCTGCTGCCTTCACTACGTCATTCCTCAGAGCTACCCATTCTTCTTCTACTGTATTTCTTTCCCCCATTCATGTCAATTGTTCCCTTATGCTCTCCCTGAAACTCTCTACAACCTTTGGTTCTTTCAGTTTATCCAGGTCCCATCTCCTTAAATTCCCACCTTTTTGCAGTTTCTTCAGTTTCAATCTGCAGTTCACAACCAATAGATTGTGGTCAGAATCCACATCTGCCCCTGGAAATGTCTTACAATTTAAAACCTCGTTCCTAAATCTCTGCCCGCATCTCGTGGTCGTGCGGTAGCGTTCTCGCTTCCCACGCCCGGGTTCCCGGGTTCGATTCCCGTCGGGGTCAGGGATTTTCTCTGCCTCGTGATGGCTGGGTGTTGTGTGCTGTCCTTAAGTTAGTTAGGTTTAAGTAGTTCTAAGTTCTAGGGGACTTATGACCACAGCAGTTGAGTCCCATAGTGCTCAGAGCCATTTGAACCATTTTGAACCTAAATCTCTGTCTTACCATTATATAATCTATCTGATACCTTTTAGTATCTCCAGGATTCTTCCAGGTATACAACCTTCTTTTATGATTCTTGAACCAAGTGTTAGGTATGATTAAGGTATGCTCTGTGCAAAATTCTACAAGGCGGCTTCCTCTTTCATTTCTTCCCCCCAATCCATATTCACCTACTATGTTTCCTTCTCTCCCTTTTCTTACTGACGAATTCCAGTCACCCATGACTATTAAATTTTCGTCTCCCTTCACTACCTGAATAAGTTATTTTATCTCGTCATACATTTCATCAATTTCTTCATCATCTGCAGAGCTAGTCGGCATATAAACTTGTACTACTGTAGTAGGCATGGGCTTTGTGTCTATCTTGGCCACAATAATGCGTTCACTATGCTGTTTGTAGTAGCTAAGCCGCACTCCTATTTGTTTATTCATTATTAAACCTACTCCTCCATTACCCCTATTTGATTTTGTATTTATAACCCTGTAATCACCTGACCAGAAGTCTTGTTCCTCCTGCCACCGAACTTCACTAATTCCCACTATATCTAACTTTAACCTATCCATTTCCCTTTTTAAATTTTCTAACCTACCTGCCCGGTTAAGGGATCTGACATTCCACGCTCCGATCCGTAGAACGCCAGTTTTCTTTCTCCTGATAACGACGTCCTCTCGAATAGTCCCCGCCCGGAGATCCGAATGGGGGACTATTTTACCTCCGGAATATTTTACCCAAGAGGACGCCATCATCATGTAATCATACAGTAAAGCTGCATGTCCTCGGGCAAAATTACGGCTGTAGTTTCCCCTTGCTTTCAACCGTTCGCAGTACCAGCACAGCAAGGCCGTTTTGGTTAATGTTACAAGGCCAGATCAGTCAATCATCCAGACTGTTGCCCCTGCAACTACTGAAAAGCCTGCTGCCCCTCTTCAGGAACCACACGTTTGTCTGGCCTCTCAACAGATACCCCTCCGTTGTGGTTGCACCTACGGTACGGCCGTCTGTATCGCTGAGGCACGCAAGCCTCCCCACCAACGGCAAGGTCCATGGTTCGTGGGGGGTATAGAAAATTATGTCTCAGTAAATCGGTACATTACGAATACGAGGATAGTTCGGAAAGGAAGTTCCGTTTCGGTCATTCTCCACAGTAACACCACGATCGCAGTCCCGCTAGTACGCGATAGTATCTCTGACTCACGCATAACGAAATGACACCATTTCGAGATCTCTCAGCCTTGTGTGTCGTTCGCAGTGATTGTATATAATGGCATCGTTGATCGAAAATCGCTAAGCGTGTGAATTCGTTTCCTGAATGCTAAGAACATTAAACCAAGGGGCATTCATCACAAAATCTGCGAGGTCTACGGGGAAAATGCATTGAATTCTTCAGTGGTGAGAAGGTGGGTCCGACAGTGTAAGGAAGGGCGTGGTCAAGTGCATCACGAAGACAGAAGTGGGCGTCCATCTGTGATTTCTGATGAACTGGTTAGAGCAGTTGAAGAAATGAGTAAGAAAAACCGTAGGTTTAAGACTAATGCCACATATTTCGCGAATAGTAGTTTACGAGATTGTTACTGGAAAACTGGGTTTTCATAAACTTTGCGCAGTTTGGGTGCCTAAACTTCTTAGGGCGATTGGCGGCCACATTTTATTACGAAGAAATATACAAACGTATATTACGCTATGAGAAATTCCTGTAAAATTACGGGGACTACGTTGAAAAGTAGTGTAAGTGTTATGGATTAGCCGGCCAGTGTGGCCAAGCGGTTCTAGGCGTCTCAGTCTGGAACCGCGCGACCGCTACGGTCGCAAGTTCGAATCTTGCCTCGGGCATGGATGTGTGTGATGTCTTTAGGTTAGTTAGGTGTAATTAGTTCTAAGTTCTAGGGGACTGATGACCTCAGATGTTAAGTCCCATAGTGCTCAGAGCAATTTGAATTTTTTGTTATGGATTAAAATGGAAACAAATGAGCCCTCGGTCACAATTTTTTATTCTTATTAACCAGGTCATCAGAATTTAAAGTGGTCTATAATATAAATTCAAATTTATGGGAAGGAAAAGAAAATTATATAAAAAGTGTAAGTACTGTCTATCAATACAAGATAGAGATAGACTTACATGTCACGTATACGAGGTGCGGCTAGAAAAAAAACCGGACTGATGCTGGAAAAAACATTTATTTACAATTATTTACAATTTCATGTTATCTCCTTCAATGTACTCTCCTCCTCGGTCTCTACACCGCTCCATACGAATTTTCCACTGTTCATAGCAATGCTGCAGATCATTTTCGGTAAGTCCATACATTACTTCCGTCGCTTTTTCTTTTACTGCTTCAACAGTCTCAAATCTAGTTCCTTTCAAAGCTGACTTGACTTTAGGGAAAAGAAAAAAGTCACAGGGGGCCAAATCAGGTGAGTAGGGTGGATGATCTAAGATGGGAATGTTGTGTTTTGCCAAAAACGTCTTCACTGACAACGCACTGTGAGCTGGGGCATTGTCTTGGTGAAGGATCCATGACTTTTTTCTCCACAAATCGTTCCGTTTTCTCCGTACTCGCTCACGTAGGGTAGCCAGGACGCTAATGTAGTAATGCTGATTCACTGTTTGTCCCTCTGGTACCCAATCAATGTGCACAATCCCTTTGATGTCAAAAAAAAAAACAATCATCATTGCCTTGAATTTCGATTTTGACATTCGTGCTTTTTTTTTGTCGTGGAGAACCAGGAGTTTTCCAATGCATCGATTGGCGTTTAGTTTCGGGATCGTAAGTAAAAAACCCCGATTCATCGCAAGTAATAACATTTTGTGAGAAGGTGGGATCACTTTCAATGTTTTCCAGGATGTCAGAACAAATCATTCTTCGGCGTTGCTTCTGTTCAATTGTGAGACACTTTGGAACCATTTTTGAACACACTTTGTTCATGTTGAAACTTTCATGAAGAATCTTCCTAACTCTGATTGTTAAACGGCGATCTTGTCGAACAAGTTTACCGATTTTTTCAATGTTTGCATCAGTTTTTGCTGACAATGGTCTGCCAGTGCGAGTGTCATCACTGGTGTCTTCGCGGCCATCTTTAAATCGTTTAAACCACTCAAACACTTGTGTTCGCGATAAACAATCATCGCCGTACACTTGTTGTAACATTACAAACGTTTCACTTGCAGATTTTCCTAGTTTGAAACAAAATTTGATGTTAACACGCTGTTCTTTCTGTACACTCAACATTTTCCGACGCACAGACAAAACGTCAACTACTTAGAACAGACGCCACGGGCAGACTGAGTGCAGGAGGCAGATGAAACTCGAGCAGTAGGCGGAGCGAGAGCCACGTGACAGGCCACGCGACTTTCAGCCTTATTGCATTCGTTTTATTGTTTCACCAGTACTAGTCCGGTTTTTTTTCTAGCCACACCTCGTAAAATAAATGACAGGCCAGAAGGACTTCAGTAACAAAATTCTTAAAAGGATTGTGTGAAGAAGAGCCTCAAAGGGCTGCTCATACCTGTAGAGCCACGACGGAGCTGGTGGAGGCTCTGTAATGGTGTGGGGCATGTGCAGTTGAAGTGGTATGGGACCCCTTATACGTCTAGATACGACTCTGACATGTGACACGTACGTTAGCATCCTCTCTGCTGACCTGCATCCATTCAAGTCCATTGGCAAATCCAGCAGGACAACGTGACACTCCACACGTCTATAGTGACTACAGGGTGTATCGTGGAACACTCTTCTGAGTTTAAACACTTCCGCTGCCCACCAAACTTCCAGACACGAACATTATTGAGCATATCTGGGGTGCCTTGCAACGTGCTGTCCAGAAGAGTTCTCCACTCCCTCATATTCATGCGGATCTGTGGACAGCCCTGCAGGATTCGTGGCGTCAATTCCCTCGAGCGCTACTTCAGACATCAGTCGAGTCCACGCCACGTCGTGTTGCGGCATTTCTGCGTGCTCGCGGGGATCCTACACGATATTAAACAGGTGTACCAGTTTCTTTGGGTCTTCAGTGCACGTCCAACCCAAGCAGGATACAGGCGCCTTGCCTGCCTCGTTCATCTTCCTGATGTGCTACAAAAAAAAGTCTCTGAGCACTACGGGACTTAACTTCTGAGGTCATCAGTCCCCTACAACTTAGAACTACTTAAACCTAACTAACCTAAGGACATCACACACGTCCATGCCCGAGGCAGGATTCGCACCTGCGATCGTAGCGGTCGCGCGGTTCCAGACTGTAGCGCCTAGAACCGCTCGGCCACCCCGGCCGGCTGATGTGCTACACTACGTAGCAATTTGTTCTGTACACTTTCACTGTAGTGTTATGAGTAGGGTTCGGATGTTGATGAAAAGTCTTTTTTACCCAGGTATCACAAGACGAGTTTCAATGAAATATATAGTCGTTCTGTGACACTGTAGGCCAAAAAATGGTGGATTTTATCTGCCTTTCTTTATTTTTCTGCGTATTTCAGGCTTATTTACTTATTTCGACATCAACTGTTTTTATACAACGCCACCTTCTTTCAACTAAAACTGCCTTTTCTCTATCCGAATCATCATCAGGTCATCTCTAATGTATGTTTTCTGTAGTACGCACAACAATCTCTAAAAGTCGAGATCCTTTGCATCCAAGACGTTGGAGATATCTATTATACTGCGACGCCAACTAAAGTAAGGTTTTGGAAGTCTATTATGTGTGAACTTAGCGTATTCCAGCCAATTATGATGCCAGTTATACCAATTTTAATTAGTTTTTCCAGAATGTGTATTGTAGATTTGCTGAATTCATTCTAAGTGGCCAAAATAGTTCATTCGAAATAGCCCAAAGGCATTTTAGCAAACACGATTTTCGTTTTTCACATTGTGTTAATCTAAAATGTAGGCTACATCTCTGAAAGAAGCAGTTTTTCTTTCATGGTAACCTTTCTTCGCACTACGTTGCGAACCACTAGAATGTGGTTTTTAATATCCACCGGGCCATTTTTTTTTCCTATTTGAATACTGATGGAATGGCCACAAGTCCTTACCATACAGTTACAAACATTTGTGAACCACTAAGTCCTTGTCCTCGTTCAAAATATTTACAGTGTGTCGAAACTGCTGGTCAAATTTGCAAAAATGTCTTAAAATACTCGACATTAGTGAATGAGTGTTGAGTAACTATTCATACAGTTTACATTGCGAAACACCTACCGATATATTTGAAGCGGATTCATAAACACACGACAGATTTTCCGCTGCTGGACTTGGGCTCCCAGTTCTTAATTTCTCCTCTGTCTCCTTTAAGTTCGGTTCGCTCGTTTTGCTGTCCCACCTTTAGCATAAGTGAACAGTAAAGAACATACTGGCGCAAACACATACGTGGCTAGCCACATTGGACTGATACTGCAACCTGTTGTCAGGCGCAACAGGGTGTGTGGATCACTTGAAGCTTGCCAGACTTGTGAAAACCCAAGTTGGCCTGATTTAACCACTGTGCTTCAGTACACATGTGTCGCTAGAAGACAAAGTCGTTTAACTCACTTATTGCCACTTGGGAAAAATGAAAGGTTTTGCGTTTCATTTATTGTATATTCATACGAAAAAGTAATTTGGGATTTATTTGATGAAGTATTCAAATGAAATATTTGTATTATAATAACGTTTACTACAGACATTTTAGATTTTGTGCCTTTGATTCCTTTTTATAGTCCCTAAAAGTTTGAATATCACCTTCCCTCTCAGAAATTTACTCATAGTGAAAGGTAAAGCACTATAAATCAAGAGTTGTACCAATCTTTATATAAACGTTTTGGTGAAGTTAAATACCTGAGAAGGAATACGCTCTCTTTTAATCTCCATAATTGCAGTTTATTTATAAAACATAAACATAATGTTTCCAGAATGAGATTTCAACTCTACAGCGGAGTGTACGCTGATATGAAACTTCCTGACAGATTAAAACTGTGTGCCGGACCGAGACTCGAATTCTGGACCTTTGTCTTTCGCGGGCAAGTGCTCTACCAGCTGAGCGACCCAAGAACGACTCTCGACCCGTGCTCACAGCTTTAGTTCGGCCAGTACCTCGTCTCCCACCTTCCAAATTTCACAGAAGCTCTCCTACGAACCTTACAGAACTAGCACTCCTGGAAGAAAGGATATTGCGGAGACATGGCTTAGCCACAGCCTGGCGGATGTTTCTAGAACAGAACAGAAGCTGTGGGAACGGGTCGAGAGTCGTGCTTGGGTAGCTCAGTTGGTAGAGCACTTGGCTGCGAAATACAAAGGTCCCGAGTTCGAGTGTCGGTCCGGTGCACAGTTTTAATCTGCCAGGAAGTTTCATAAACATAATAAAAATGTAAATGTCGTGTGACTAGGGTCTCCCGTCGGGTAGACCGTTCATCGGGTGCAAATCTTTCGATTTGACGCCAGTTCGGCGACTTGTGCGTCGATGGGGATGAAATGATGATGATCAGGACAACGCAACACCCAGTCTCTGAGCGGTAAAAAGTCTCCGACCCTGCCGGGAATCAAAACCGGGCCCTTAGGATTGACATTCTGTCGCGCTGACCACTCTGCTAGCGGGGGCGGTCATAAACATAATGTGATACAGCAAATATGAGTCTGCACTTATTGTTCCCATTACGCACGTTTTCTCACAAACTGAGTTAAAATAATTGCATTATTGTTGTTAGTTACCAGAATGCTACCTACTGAGTCTGTCTAACAGTTCAGCAGTGCGCTCGTCTACGGATTATAAATAATTGTTGTTTCTGAATGTCGAGATTTCTTAAAACGTAATTCTTGTCATGCTGGTATTTCAAGAGCCATTATAATGGACAATTTCTGTTCACTCCATTTCACCGTCCCTATCATCTTCCTCTACCAAAGGACCAACATGTCCAGGTCCAGATTCCTGACTCGAACTTGCAGTTGTCAGTTGGTTGAAGAAACCGTGGTGCACCGGAGAAGTGTCGCCATGTCATTCCCTTTCCGCCTCGATGACAGGCCGCGCACCATTGCTGAGAGAGATGAGTTTTATTGTTTATGTATTTAATGTGGGACTGCTTGATTCTTGTAAGCTACAACCTAGACTTCAACATGGAATACAACCGTCGCTTATAAAGACAATTTCTTGTTTAATAACATCTGGACATTAAAATCTAAAGAAAGAAGACAATGCTAATACTTACTAGCACTATTACAATGCCTTTTTCATTTTATAATTTAATAGAACACACAAAAGAACACACAACAGCAAGAGAACGCGCCCTTGCCGCTTGGTGTTGTACCATTACTCCCGCGAACGCACTTCACTCTGGCGTGAGAGGAGGAATGCATTTGGAGCTCTCATGTGGCTTCAGTGGAAGTTACCGTTGCACCACTTCTCCACAGCAAACTTCCGTGCATTGTGTGTGAACGAAGTGATATTTGTATTGTATTCTATGTTAACCTGGAGCCTAGAAACGACGGAGAGGCTCCGTTCCCGCCGCAGCCGCAGTGGTCCACAACCCCACGACGACTACCGCAGTCCACTTCACCCCTCCGCCACCCCACACCGAACCCAGGGTTATTGTGCGGTTCGGCCCCCGGTGGACCCCCCAGGGAACGTCTCACACCAGACGAGTGTAACCCCAATGTTTGCGTGGTAGAGTAATGGTGGTGTACGCGTAAATGGAGAACTTGTTTGCGCAGCAATCGCCGACATAGTGTAGCTGAGGCGGAATAAGGGGACCCAGCCCGCATTCGCCGAGGCAGACGGAAAACCGCCTAAAATCCACCCACAGACTGGCCGGTTCACCGGACCTCGACACAAGTCCGCCGGGCGGATTCGTGCCGGGGACCAGGCGCTCCTTCCTACCCAGAAAGCCGTGCGTTAGACCGCACGGCTAGCAGGGCGAGCTACGAAGTGATATGACTCAAAAACTAAAATTTTTTGACTTAGATCACTTTGGCCCTCCGTGACTCATATGTACTCTTGCGTCTCCGCTGTGACAGATTGAGCTGCTTAATGGCTGCGGCAGAGATAGGAACAGGCAGGCTGGAAGGAGAATCTGTACACCTACATCTACATCTACATCTACATACATACTTCCGCAATCCACCACACGGTCCGTGGTGGAGGGTACCTCATACCACAACTAGCATCTTCTGTCCCTGTTCCACTCCCAAACAGACGGAGGGAAAAATGACTACCTATATGCCTCTGTACGAGCCCTAATCTCTCTTATCTTATCTTTGTGGTCTTTCCGCGAAATATAAGTTGGCGGCAGTAAAATTGTACTGCAGTCAGCCTCAAATGCTGGTTCTCTAAATTTCCTCAGTAGCGATTCACGAAAAGAACGCCTCCTTTCCTCCAGAGACTCCCACCCGAGTTCCTGAAGCATTTCCGTAACACTCGCGTGATGATCAAACCTACCAGTAACAAAACTAGCAGCCCGCCTCTGAATTGCTCCTATGTCCTCCCTCAATCCGACTTGATAGGGATCCCAAACGCTCGAGCAGTACTCAAGAATAGGTCGTATTAGTGTTTTAGAAGCGGTCTCCTTTACGGATGAACCACATCTTCCCAAAATTCTGCCAATGAACCGAAGACGACTATCCGCCTTCCCCACAACTGCCATTACATGCTTGTCCCACTTCATATCTCTCTGCAATGTTACGCCCAAATATTTAATCGACGTGACTGTGTCAAGCGCTACAGTTCTAATGGAGTATTCAAACATTAAGGGATTCTTTTTCCTATTCATCTGCATTAATTTACAAAAATGGTTCAAATGGCGCTCAGCACTATGGGACTCAACTTCTCAGGTCATTAGTACCCTAGAACTTGGAACTAGTTAAACCTAACTAACCTAAGGACATCACACACATCCATGCCCGAGACAGGATTCGAACTTGCGACCGTAGCGGTCTCGCGGTTCCAGACTGCATCGCCTAGAACCGCACGGCCACTTCGGCCGGCTCTTAATTTACATTTATATATATGTAGAGTTAGCTGCCATTCTTTACACCAATCGCAAATCCTGTCCAAGTCATCTTGTATCCTCCTACAGTCACTCAACGGCGACACCTTCCCGTACACCACAGCATCATCAGCAAACAGCCGCACCTCTGGGTCCAGCGGATTGCAGCGCCTTCTCGAAACTGACTTTACGGCAGGGACTAGATGATGTGGTGCCGAAGAATACTCTAAAACTTGTAGACAGCGGTGGAGGCCGAGCGATGTCGTGAAGTGTTATTAAACCGCTGTGTACGGGCTTACGTACATGGAGAGACGGCGCTCGGCGTGAACCAAGTTCCTCGTTGCAGCGGGTCGAGTAGGCCGTTCTGGCAGTACTGGGCGGCTGCATTTGGTGGTACGCTGAAGTGGAATACGATCAGTGCTAAGCGCCGTCAGTTGGTGTCACATTGGGAAGGCGTTGTGCGCTGATGGAAAGTTATTCTCTGTGGTTCAAATGGCTCTGAGCACTATGGGACTTAACATCTATGGTCATCAGTCCCCTTATTCTCTGTGGTTGAACAGAATTAAGTTTTGTTTCGGGGTGATACGGGTGAGCATCTGCAAGTCTGCATAACTTAGTTCACTGCCCGTGCTTTAACTGTTTAGTGTGGTTTGACCCGCTCCTAACAGCACCGAGCTGCATTAGCCTTAAGTTGGGATGTCAGTGTGGTAATTTTTTTACGGGTGTTTTATTTTCATATGAGAGGAAAGTTCCTTTTAAAGCTTTTGTGTGATTTCCATTTTACTGAGCTACCTTAAGAGGGCCGCGTTTACTGAAGATACACTCTTGTTTAACAACCTTAAATTTGCAATCATTTGACCATTAGCTTATTACGGCAACCGTCCACTAATTATTTGCTGTTGGACTGTCGTTGCTGTAGTGTGTTGCCTTTTCGGGTAAAGTAACAGCCGAATAATCTTGCAGCGCCATTAACTGACTCCGTGTATGTTTTACTTAAATTTAGGTTCTAGAATTTTCTTGTTTATGAAAATATTTTATTAATTATAGTTAGTGCAAAATTGTTGAGGGCTTGTGAAATCATTATGTTTGTTGTTTCATGTATGTTCTTTCCTTTTTTTAGAAGTTTCCTGTAGCAATCTGTAACCAGTATGTTCATGACACGGCGGGCGTCAAGTGTTTGCGTAATGTGGAACGCGGGGGCATACTAGTATTGTGTCCATTTGTAACAGCGGGTTTTGGTCACAGCTATTAATTTGATGTAAAATATTGTAACTGAGTGTTGTGGATTTAAACTGCGCATTTAAAGTTGTTGTCTCTTGGTTATTTTCCTATGCACTCCAAAGTTTCAACGTAATTTTGTCATTGCTCTTTTATACATAAAATGAAATACAGCCCGACAACAGTCACTAAGATAAGAGAAGGACTAAATTGCGTTCAAACTCGAAGTCCAGAGGCAAGAACTTTGAACCCATAACATTCTATTACATTATTTTACATCAAATAAATAGCTCTGACCAAAAACCATTATTAATTATAAATGCTGTTACAAACGAGCACAACACGTCCCCAGACCCTATATACACTCCTGGAAATTGAAATAAGAACACCGTGAATTCATTGTCCCAGGAAGGGGAAACTTTATTGACACATTCCTGGGGTCAGATACATCACATGATCACACTGACAGAACCACAGGCACATAGACACAGGCAACAGAGCATGCACAATGTCGGCACTAGTACAGTGTATATCCACCTTTCGCAGCAATGCAGGCTGCTATTCTCCCATGGAGACGATCGTAGAGATGCTGGATGTAGTCCTGTGGAACGGCTTGCCATGCCATTTCCACCTGGCGCCTCAGTTGGACCAGCGTTCGTGCTGGACGTGCAGACCGCGTGAGACGACGCTTCATCCAGTCCCAAACATGCTCAATGGGGGACAGATCCGGAGATCTTGCTGGCCAGGGTAGTTGACTTACACCTTCTAGAGCACGTTGGGTGGCACGGGATACATGCGGACGTGCATTGTCCTGCTGGAACAGCAAGTTCCCTTGCCGGTCTAGGAATGGTAGAACGATGGGTTCGATGACGGTTTGGATGTACCGTGCACTATTCAGTGTCCCCTCGACGATCACCAGTGGTGTACGGCCAGTGTAGGAGATCGCTCCCCACACCATGATGCCGGGTGTTGGCCCTGTGTGCCTCGGTCGTATGCAGTCCTGATTGTGGCGCTCACCTGCACGGCGCCAAACACGCATACGACCATCATTGGCACCAAGGCAGAAGCGACTCTCATCGCTGAAGACGACACGTCTCCATTCGTCCCTCCATTCACGCCTGTCACGACACCACTGGAGGCGGGCTGCACGATGTTGGGGCGTGAGCGGAAGACGGCCTAACGGTGTGCGGGACCGTAGCCCAGCTTCATGGAGACGGTTGCGAATGGTCCTCGCCGATACCCCAGGAGCAACAGTGTCCCTAATTTGCTGGGAAGTGGCGGTGCGGTCCCCTACGGCACTGCGTAGGATCCTACGGTCTTGGCGTGCATCCGTGCGTCGTTGCGGTCCGGTCCCAGGTCGACGGGCACGTGCACCTTCCGCCGACCACTGGCGACAACATCGATGTACTGTGGAGACCTCACGCCCCACGTGTTGAGCAATTCGGCGGTACGTCCACCCGGCCTCCCGCATGCCCACTATACGCCCTCGCTCAAAGTCCGTCAACTGCACATACGGTTCACGTCCACGCTGTCGCGGCATGCTACCAGTGTTAAAGACTGCGATGGAGCTCCGTATGCCACGGCAAACTGGCTGACACTGACGGCGGCGGTGCACAAATGCTGCGCAGCTAGCGCCATTCGACGGCCAACACCGCGGTTCCTGGTGTGTCCGCTGTGCCGTGCGTGTGATCATTGCTTGTACAGCCCTCTCGCAGTGTCCGGAGCAAGTATGGTGGGTCTGACACGCCGGTGTCAATGTGTTCTTTTTTCCATTTCCATATATATATATATATATATATATATATATATATATATATATATATATATATATATATATATATATTGTGTGTCTGTGTGTGCGTCGGTGTGTGCGTCGGTGTGTTTCTGTCTCAAGGAAGTTTCATGCTTTCATGTTCTATTTTGGTTCAAATGGCTCTATGGCTCTAAGCACTATGGGACTGAACGTGTGAGGTCATCAGTCCCCTAGAACTTAGAACTACTTAAACCTAACTAACCTAAGAACATCACACACATCCATGCCCGAGGCAGGAATCGAACCTGCGACCGTAGCAGCAGCGTGGCTCCTGACTGAAGCACCTAGAACCGCTCGGCCACTGGGGCTGGCTGTTCTATTTTGTTTATGAAAGAAAGGAACAGTTCAGGATTACTGTGTGACGACAGTGCACTCAGGCTTTTTATTCTTAAAACCTATTTCATTCGAATTAACACGCAACAGGTATCTCTGCGGCAGTGTGTCTTCACACAGTGCTGTTGCTAAAGTTGTGAGGTAACCTGAGCTGGTCAAAGAACTATTTTGTTTGTGGATGGACAAGTGAGTTTGTCGATTTCTTGGAAACTGTTTTCTGCTGCTTATAACTTTGCAAATCTGGCTAACTACCGGCATGTTGATTGGAATAAGTAGTATGTACTTACCATTCTGTAAATTTTATTAACGTTTTCTGTAGCCACTGGAAAGCGAAGAAAGTTTCTGTGGATTGAAGGGATAATTTGATGAGAGTACGTATACTAGCAGAAACAAGTGCAACAATTGAAAATGCAGAAAACAAGTCTCATTAATGAAATTAGGGTCATTTTTGGACGCTTTATTAACAAAGACACTGTTTTATCTCTTTGTATAAATATACCATACAGTTGCTCAGAATATTGCATTAACTGTGTACTATTCTTTTTTTCTCTTGTATCTCTAAACATGTATGTAAGCGTCTAACAGTATGACGTAATTACCTCTGTCAGAGAATATTTTGTTAAATGGAAGTGTTGTGACCAAGGCTTTTTTTTTCACATACACTTCCACTGAACAGATGCGTACATAAGAATAAGTCTGTTAGATTTTTGTTTACTTACTTTCCTTAATTCAGGTCAGCCATTTTTTCATTCTTGCTTTCTTTCAGTAATCATTTTAATTTGAAGAACATTTGCAAAATAAGTCTTAGAAAACTGGCAACCCTTGTGACGAATGTTTTCCTGCATATTGGTAAAACAAGACTGATAAAACTGGGCACATTTGTAACAAATTAAACCGTGTTTCGTAAAGAAGTACTGGGTCAGCTCAGCTTACCTGTCTTACACTTAAAGTCTCACTGTTGTACTGACATGGGGGGGGGGGGAGGGGAGAGTAGCTTTGCGACAGTTATTAGTCCATCTTCCCAACAGCTCATTGCACAAAAAAGCTTATTGCTATCAAAATTAAAGGATGGAGGCTACAAAATTACATAGAAGTGGAAATTAAATGTCTTAGTACGTATTTGTATAAGGGGATGTCCGCTCTAGATTGGGGGGGGGGGGGACTGCCAAATCACGTTTAAAGTGGAGCCGGAGGAATGACAATCTCACGTCATCTCTTTAATTCAGAAAACACACATAATTGTAACAGATAACTTTTCTATATTATTAATTCTTTGCATAGACAATAAACCGCTGCAGCTGAAGCGGTTTATTAATAACTACTCATAGCTGTGGTTGCGCCACCTATAAGGTTGCCTGCAATATCAAAGCATCCACGAGCTCCAGTGAATGCTTTACATGTGTATATTCCCGGGATTCCCCGATCTGAAACAAGTGCAACGCAAGGGTCAGATTTCATTCGGGGAGATCCCTGGCGCGCCGGTCGAATCACAGCGGCTCAGGCGGTGAGAAAGTCGTGACATTCTGCAACGGAAATAAATCCAATGATACTGTGTTCAACAGTAAGCCGTACTGAAACATTCACAGTGCCTCTGTTAAACGGAATGCCGACAAGTCAGAACACACGTGCAAGTAGCCATTTACTTGTCTGTGAAAGGAAGCTAAGCTGTAATTTACCGACAGGAATTCTCTTAATGATCACAGAAATCGAGAGATTGAATAGATACGTAATCATATGGTTCAAAGGAACCTACAAACAATTCTGTCTTTCATATGCATAGTGAGCTAAGGTTCAATGACATTTAGTATACCAACAAAAGGCCAGTTACGAGGGCAGTTCAATAAGTAATGCAACACATTTTTTTCTGAAACAGGGGTTGTTTTATTCAGCACTGAAATACACCAGGTTATTCCCCAATCTTTTAGCTACACAACACTATTTTTCAACGTAATCTCCATTCAATCCTACGGCCTTACGCCACCTTGAAATGAGGGCCTGTATGCCTGCACGGTACCATTCCACTGGTCGATGTCGGAGCCAACGTCGTACTGCATCAATAACTTCTTCATCATCCGCGTAGTGCCTCCCACGGATTGCGTCCTTCATTGGGCCAAACATATGGAAATCCGACGGTGCGAGATCGGGGCTGTAGGGTGCATGAGGAAGAACAGTCCACTGAAGTTTTGTGAGCTCCTCTCGGGTGCGAAGACTTGTGTGAGGTCTTGCGTTGTCGTGAAGAAGGAGAAGTTCGTTCAGATTTTTGTGCCTACGAACACGCTGAAGTCGTTTCTTCAATTTCTGAAGAGTAGCACAATACACTTCAGAGTTGATCGTTTGGCCATGGGGAAGGACATCGAACAGAATAAGCCCTTCAGCGTCCCAGAAGACTGTAACCGTGACTTTACCGGCTGAGGGTATGGCTTTAAACTTTTTCTTGGTAGGGGAGTGGGTGAGGCGCCACTCCATTGATTGCCGTTTTGTTTCAGGTTCGAAGTGATGAACCCATGTTTCATCGCCTGTAACAATCTTTGACAAGAAATTGTCACCCTCAGCCACATGACGAGCAAGCAATTCCGCACAGATGGTTCTCCTTTGCTCTTTATGGTGTTCGGTTAGACAACGAGGGACCCAGCGGGAACAAACCTTTGAATATCCCAACTGGTGAACAATTGTGACAGCACTACCAACAAAGTTGAGCACTGAGTTGTTTGATGGTGATCCGTCGATCATCTCGAACGAGTGTGTTCGCACGCTCCACCATTGCAGGAGTCACAGCTGTGCACGGCCGGCCCGCACGCGGGAGATCAGACAGTCTTGCTTGACCTTGCGGCGACGATGACACACGCTTTGCCCAACGACTCACCGTGCTTTTGTCCACTGCCAGATCACCGTAGACATTCTGCAAGCGCCTACGAATATCTGAGATGCCCTGGTTTTCCGCCAAAAGAAACTCGATCACTGCCCGTTGTTTGCAACGCACATCCGTTACAGACGTCATTTTAACAGCTCCGTACAGCGCTGCCACCTGTCGGAAGTCAATGAAACTATACGAGACGAAGCGGGAATGTTTGAAAATATTCCACAAGAAATTTCCGGTTTTTTCAACCAAAATTGGCCGAGAAAAAAAATGTGTTGCATTACTTATTGAACTGCCCTCGTATTTAGGGGTGTGTAAAACGGTTAATACTATTTTCGGGGAGCCTTTTTGTTCATCTGTCACCGTTTGTCTGTTCGTACTACTGAGGATTAGCATGTTTAAAATGAAGCAGTTTCATACATGCAGACTGGAGCTGCGAATGAAAGTTTGTGCAAGGCCGGGATTCGAACATCAGTCTCCTGCTCAGTAGGCAGATGCGCCAACCACTACGCCATCCTGGCACAGCAGCTTTGCATAACTGCACGGAATACCCTGCCACGCCTTCCTCTTCAATCCAAATTTGCATGAGCTCTCCATCCCAGTTAGTCATCAAGAGACAAGAATTCGAATCCCAGCTTTGGTACAAAGTTTCATTCCCCGCTTCAGTCAGCATACATACGTCATAGATGCTTGGGACTTGAAAAGGTCTTTGGAACAATATAGTTTCGGTGATTGAATTAACTTAAACCAGTTGTTTAAAACACTATTTAATTCATTTAAAAAAATGCTTGTATGTACTTCCTTTAAAGCGTTTTAATCTATGTGTAAAGCAAACAAAAATTTCATTTTTACGTATTTTTACCCGACTTCAGGGTAAACCATGTATGAGGGGGAGGGTGGGGGAGTGATCCCAACACATCTCACGTCATAAAATTTTGTCAGAAGACAGAAGCGGATTCGCGATAGGCCTATATACGAGGTGTGGCTAGAAAAAAACCGGACTAGCACTGGTGAAACAATAAAACGAACGCAATAAGGCTGAAAGTCGCGTGGCCTGTCACGTGACTCTCGCTCCGCCTGCTGCTCGAGTTTCATCTGCCTCCTGCACTCAGTCTGCCCGTGGCGTCTGTTTTAAGTAGTTGACGTTTTGTCTGTGCGTCGGAAAATGTTGAGTGTACAGAAAGAACAGCGTGTTAACATCAAATTTTGTTTCAAACTAGGAAAATCTGCAAGTGAAACGTTTGTAATGTTACAACAAGTGTACGGCGATGATTGTTTATCGCGAACACAAGTGTTTGAGTGGTTTAAACGATTTAAAGATGGCCGCGAAGACACCAGTGATGACACTCGCACTGGCAGACCATTGTCAGCAAAAACTGATGCAAACATTGAGAAAATCGGTAAACTTGTTCGACAAGATCGCCGTTTAACAATCAGAGCAGTGTCTGAGTTAACAAGAGTTGACAAGGAAAGCGAGTACGGACAAAACGGAACGATTTGTGGAGAAAAAAGTCACGGATCCTTCACCAAGACAATGCCCCAGCTCACAGTGCGTTGTCAGTGAAGACGTTTTTGGCAAAACACAACATTCCCATCTTAGATCATCCACCCTACTCACCTGATTTGGCCCCTGTGACTTTTTTCTTTTCCCTAAAGTCAAGTCAGCTTTGAAAGGAACTAGATTTGAGACTGTTGAAGCAGTAAAAGAAAAAGCGACGGAAGTAATGTATGGACTTACCGAAAATGATCTGCAGCATTGCTATGACCAGTGGAAAATTCGTATGGAGCGGTGTAGAGACCGAGGAGGAGAGTACATTGAAGGAGATAACATGAAATTGTAAATAATTGTAAATAAATGTTTTTTCCAGCATCAGTCCGGTTTTTTTCTAGCCGCACCTCGTATTTCGAAAGAAACAAGTATGGTACATATCATACGCTGATGCCGCTGCTGCGTCTAGGCGAGAAACGGTGTTTCGTTTAAGTAGCAGCTTTTTTGCTGCACTCTTTATTTATTTACTCGTAGTTATACAAGTTATACAATGATCTCGTTTCGGAGTTTTTCTATTATTAAGTGTCCATATGACATCTTTGGAGCGTTGTCCTTTTGTTGTGGTACGATCACTTTATTTATCTGTTTACTTTTTACTTGCGTTATCTTGTAAAATTATTTTTGACAGCTTCGCCACGAGTGAGGCTGTCCGTTTACTTTAGAATGACCACTGAATGTTTCGATTAGATTTTGAAGATCATTAAAGGTAATGTAGGAAAACAGGATACAACCTTTTGTGTATTTATTGTCCTTAAAAACGGTTGGACACTACTTTACAATAACTAACTGTTGTGTACATAGTTCCGCATAGTCAGCACGTACACAACTTTCCAACTAGAGCGCGCCCCGCTAAGCACAACAGCGCAGGCGCAGCGCTCGTCCGTCTCCACACTACGAGATGGCGCTGCCTTAGAGACGGACCAAATTCTGCTTCCGCCGATCCGCGTATTAATATGTAACGCAGCCAATGAGATTGCTGCTAACGTAGAACCTTTTCTCCTCGCGGATCACACTCGCGCAATGATACCTGAACGCGCGAGGTATTATAACGAGTGTACAGACCTCCGATTAGTCAGTCTGCATTAGTCTGTACCAGTCTGTAGTCAAGTTTCAGTCTGCGCCTAATAAGATTACCATATTCCTGTACATAGCCATGAAGATAAATGAATAGACACTTTGTCAAGTATCAGAGATATGTGAGAATAAGATTAACGTACCAAGACCAAGGGACCTTCAGATTGTCAATTGTACACAGCACCCAGAATCAAGTTACGTAATGTCTATGATTTTTATTATTTGAATAAATGTATGTGAAAATTAATCAAGTTCTGTTTAAAGTTTGTCACCGTCAATCTGCTACTCCAAGCGTGCAAGTGGCATTTCTATCGTCTGACCTAACGGCAGAAGATAAACACGCCACGATAAGACCACGAGACATATTGCTGACACTCGCCTACTTCGTTAGAGCGACGAGTCAAATAATCTGATGGTGTGTGTACTGAAGGTCTTGCAGTACGCACACCACACTAACACGACAGCCAGATGTGCATAGAAGCAATTTTTTATTTATATGATTACAAATGAGCTGCACATAACACAAAAATAACAAAGTAGTTTCTTACGTAACAGGGATACAATGTGGATAATTTTTGATTTGTAGTGACTCACTGCACTTACGTTGCAGCATGGGTTGATTTCATGGGTTGAGGGCATTCCCTTGCGTATCCATGGTATAATTATTTGAGGTTGACTGCATGCCACCGCTACTGTTATATGTTGCCATCGCCTCGGTTTCGTCCAAATGTAGGAATTCTTGTTCAGCCATTAAATTTGCAAGTTTTAGTTTTACTAGGGCTTGTCTCCTCGGTGAAAACGTCTTCACCGTTTTGGCATATGCTGCGAACAGGCTGTCTATTTCATGTGGTTCTCTAGTAGCCCGTTTCGTTTCTACGTATAGTAAGACGTCTTTTCCAGAAGAGGACGATTCTGTAGAGACCCTCGAAGTCCGTATCTTAGCGGTATGCAGCGTGCAGTCTTCGCCACTCGTTTCTGGGAAGGGAGATCCTCTCGGCGTTGCTTGTGACGGCGCAGCAGGCGTTCCGCTCCTGCTGTCTTCCCCGTCAAAGGCAGTTAATTCCTTCCGCAAGGAAGATGGACAGCGCTCACAACCCCTTGTTCCTTCTTTATGCAGATCAACAGGTCCAAGTGCAGGTACACTGTCTTTCCGGTCTGCAGTAACTGATGGCGTTTCAAGTCGAGGGGCAGACTCGTCAGTAGAGTCTAACGCAAATGTCAAAAAGGGGCGGAATGCCTCCATTTGTTTAGCCCACACCCATTTCTTACTGTCAGTAGCAGACTGCCCTGTTTTACAGCTTCTTAAAATTTTAGTATAGGTGTCGCGAACATTTTTCCATCTTCTTTTAACTTCTTCCCCTGAAAGTAAATACGAGGTATGCATTACAAAACATCACTCCTCTACATACACTCCTGGAAATGGAAAAAAGAACACATTGACACCGGTGTGTCAGACCCACCATACTTGCTCCGGACACTGCGAGAGGGCTGTACAAGCAATGATCACACGCACGGCACAGCGGACACACCAGGAACCGCGGTGTTGGCCGTCGAATGGCGCTAGCTGCGCAGCATTTGTGCACCGCCGCCGTCAGTGTCAGCCAGTTTGCCGTGGCATACGGAGCTCCATCGCAGTCTTTAACACTGGTAGCATGCCGCGACAGCGTGGACGTGAACCGTACGTGCAGTTGACGGACTTTGAGCGAGGGCGTATAGTGGGCATGCGGGAGGCCGGGTGGACGTACCGCCGAATTGCTCAACACGTGGGGCGTGAGGTCTCCACAGTACATCGATGTTGTCGCCAGTGGTCGGCGGAAGGTGCACGTGCCCGTCGACCTGGGACCGGATCGCAGCGACGCACGGATGCACGCCAAGACCGTAGGATCCTACGCAGTGCCGTAGGGGACCGCACCGCCACTTCCCAGCAAATTAGGGACACTGTTGCTCCTGGGGTATCGGCGAGGACCATTCGCAACCGTCTCCATGAAGCTGGGCTACGGTCCCGCACACCGTTAGGCCGTCTTCCGCTCACGCCCCAACTTCGTGCAGCCCGCCTCCAGTGGTGTCGCGACAGGCGTGAATGGAGGGACGAATGGAGACGTGTCGTCTTCAGCGATGAGTGTCGCTTCTGCCTTGGTGCCAATGATGGTCGTATGCGTGTTTGGCGCCGTGCAGGTGAGCGCCACAATCAGGACTGCATACGACCGAGGCACACAGGGCCAACACCCGGCATCATGGTGTGGGGAGCGATCTCCTACACTGGCCGTACACCACTGGTGATCGTCGAGGGGACACTGAATAGTGCACGGTACATCCAAACCGTCATCGAACCCATCGTTCTACCATTCCTAGACCGGCAAGGGAACTTGCTGTTCCAACAGGACAATGCACGTCCGCATGTATCCCGTGCCACCCAACGTGCTCTAGAAGGTGTAAGTCAACTACCCTGGCCAGCAAGATCTACGGATCTGTCCCCCATTGAGCATGTTTGGGACTGGATGAAGCGTCGTCTCACGCGGTCTGCACGTCCAGCACGAACGCTGGTCCAACTGAGGCGCCAGGTGGAAATGGCATGGCAAGCCGTTCCACAGGACTACATCCAGCATCTCTACGATCGTCTCCATGGGAGAATAGCAGCCTGCATTGCTGCGCAAGGTGGATATACACTGTACTAGTGCCGACATTGTGCATGCTCTGTTGCGTGTGTCTATGTGGCTGTGGTTGTGTCAGTGTGATCATGTGATGTATCTGACCCCAGGAATGTGTCAATAAAGTTTCCCCTTCCTGGGACAATGGATTCACGGTGTTCTTATTTCAATTTCCAGGAGTGTATGTTATTAATTTTACTGATATTCAGTATATTAATTGGCATAATGTACGATAATAGTGATATGGGGCGCGTTCAAAAAGTAATGCAACACTTTTTGTACGAGAATGCAGGTTGGTTTTATTCACGATTCCAATACACCGTATTGTTCCCGACTCCTTTCGCTACAATTTCCTGTTTTTCAATGTAATATCCGTTCAATGCGATGGTGTTATGCCACCTTACTTGAAGAACCTGTATGCCCGCATTGTACCATTCAATTGGTCGACATCAAATCCAAAGTCTTGCTTCATCAATAGCCTCCCAATTATCCACATACTGCTCCCAGCAACAGTGCCTCCTTCATCGGGACAAACACATGCCCTTGACGGTCTTAAGTTAGGCGACAATGTACCGAGCGGGCGCACACCTTTGAGTACCTCAGCTGGTGGACGTGTGTCTCAGCACTACCAACAGAGGCGTCCAGTTGAGCAGCGAGGTCTTTGATTGTGATCCGTCCATCACCTCGGATGAGAGTGACCGCGCCTTCCAACATGCACGAGTTACAGGTGCGTGCGGTCGGCGCGGGAGGTAGGACAGGTTTGTTGACCGCTTTGCGATGGCAACAGACGCCTCGCCCAACGACTCACCGTGCTTTTGTTCACTGCCAGATCTCTGTAGACAATCTGAGAGTGCCTGTGAATATTTGCGAATCTCTGGTTCTCCGCCAAAAGAAACTCAGGGACAGTTCTCTGATTGGAAAGCACCTCCGTTGCAGACACCATTTTGAAAGATACTTATAGCGCCGCCATAAACTGGATCTTCATGAAACTATAGGGGCTGAAGCGGGAATATTCCACTATGTCCCATAACAAATTCCGCATATTTTAACCAATACCTGGCAGAGTAAAAATGTGTTGCATTACTTATCGAACGCCTCTCATATATGTACACTGGTACGCCAAACAAACTGATATAGGCATGCTTATTCAACCACAGAGATGTGTAAACAGGCAGAATACAGCGCTGCGGTCGGCAACGCCTATGTAAGACAAAAAATATCCGGTGCAGCTCTTAGATCGGTTACTGATGCTACAATAGCAGGTTACCAAGATTTAAGTGAGTCTGAACGTAGTGTTATAGTCGGTGCACTAGCGATGGAACACAGCATCTTCGAGGTAGCGAAGAAGTGGGGATTTTCCCGTACAACCGTTTCACGAGTGTACCGTGAATATCGGGAACCCGGTAAATAAAACATGACATCTCTGCGGCTGGAAAAAGATCCTGCAAGAATGGGATTAAAGACAACTGAAGGGAGTCGTTCAACGTGACACAAGCGCAACTCTTGCGAAAATTCAGTGACGGGCCATTAAAAAGTGTCAACGTGCGAACCATTCAACGAAACATCAACGATATGAGCTTTCGCAGCCGAAGGCCCACTCGTGTACCCCTAATGACTGCACGACACAAAGCTTTACGCCTCGCCTGGGCCCATCAAGACCGATATTGGACTGTTGATGACTGGAAACATGTTGCCTGGTCGGACGAGTCTCGTTTCAAATTGTATCGAGTGGATGGACGACTACGGGTATGGAGACAACCTCGTGAATCCATGGAGCCTGCATGTTAACAGGGAACTGTTTAAACTGGTAATGGTGTGGGGCGTGTGCAGCTGGAGTGATATGGGACCCCTGATACGTCTAGATGCGACCTTGACAAGTGACACGTACGTAACCATTCTGTCTGATCATCTGCATCCATTCGTCTCCATTGTGCATTCCGACGGAGTTGGGCAATTCCAGCAGGACAACGCGTCATCCAACATATGCAGAACTGTCACTTCCGCTGGCCACCAAACTCCCCAGACATGAACACTGTTGAGGATATCTGGGATATTTTGCCACGTGCTGGTCAGAAGAGATCTGCACCCCCTCGTACTCTTACGGATTTATGGACACTCCTCCTGGACTGATGTCCCTGCCACGTCGTGTTGCGGCACTCCTGCGTGCTGGCGGGGGCCCTGCACGATATCAGGCACGTGTGCCAGTTTCTTTGGCTCTTCAGTGTGTATCACTAATATTAATTACTGCTTGTGCTTTATTCCAAATATCTCGCTGCACGTGATACTTGTTATACCATGGGTCACAATTTTCGAGTGCAGTTGTCCCTAAATTATGTAACTCTGTTGTAAAAAAGTGGAGCTCATACATGTGCCAGAACCCGTCTGGAAAAATTATACTGAGGATTTAGATTCACGTGGATTTATGAACTGCGTGGGTAGTATTGTACGTACAGTAGAAAACATGTAGGGATTTGTCAGTGGGCGATTATGTAGTTTGTTTATCTTATCTGGAGATGCAACAGGGGTTCAGTCGAAAATTTCAGAAGCCCCAGCACCAACAATGGCAACCATTCGGTATTTGTCAATCAGTTCCAAAGAACTAGAAACGTTTCCGAAGAACTCCGCTTCGTGGGACCTACAGTGTCACAAAATTTGGTTAAGCGAATCAGAGAAGCAAATGAAAGAAGTATGAATGCACCACCTTTTTGTTGAAGCAGAGAGTCTGACGTGCCAAAATCAAAGATTTCTGAAAGTTGTACAATTTACTACAAAGAAAAAAGCGTTCCAAGTCAGGTGCTTCACAAATCGGACCACGGGGATTGTACACCTCTCAAAGCTGGGCACAACGAACCCCTCATGGACCACATTTTGTTTCCAATTGAGATCGCATTCCACATCTACTGAAAAGTTAACGAACGTAACGGCCGCATAACGAGTGCCAAGCCACATCACACTATTACTAAATGGCAAAGAGACAGACCAAAAATGAATGTGTGGCTTGGATTGACAAATACTACATTTATGCACCTTTCGTTTTTGGACGAGAGACATTTACGGGAAACATTTACCTCGATATCTTGGATCAGTTTCTAGAAGCATACTTCAGCAAGCAGAGGCCGGCCGGAGTGGCCGAGCGGTTCTAGGCGCTACAGCCTGGAACCGCGCGACCGCTACAGTCGCAGGTTCGAATCCTGCCTCGGGCATGGATGTGTGTGATGTCCTTCTGTTAGTTAGGTTTAAGTAGTTCTAAGTTCTAGGGAACTGATGACCTCATCAGTTAAGTCCCATAGTGCTCAGAGCCATTTGAACCATTTTTGAACTTCAGCAAGAATGCAATTGCTAACACTGTTGTGTTCCAATAGGATGGAGCATTCCCTCAATTCACTCACATAGGAAGGGAGTAAGATGTTCCAAATTATGAGTGAAATAGCGGTAAGCTATAGGGAAAGACGTGTACAAGACCTAAGAGAAAATTAAAAGTGTCGAAGAGCAAGAACGAAGTGCTCGGATTAATAAAGGTGCAAGGCAGAGATATAGCCTTTCGCCTGTACTGTTCAACCTACACATCGAAGGAGCAATGACGGAAATAAAAGACTCAAGAGTGGAATTAAAATCAAATGTCCCGGCGTCTTAGAGTGATCCAAAGCGATGCTGTTCGGACATGGTGCATAGAGTGGAAACTGACTCTTAACATAGACAAATGTAATGTATTGGGAATACATAGAAAGAAGGATCCTTTATTGTATGATTATATGATAGCGGAACAAACACTGGTAGCAGTTACTTCTGTAAAATATCTGGGAGTATGCGTGCGGAACGATTTGAAGTGGAATGATCATATAAAATTAATTGTTGGTAAGGCGGGTGCCAGGTTGAGATTCATTGGGAGAGTTCTTAGAAAATGTAGTCCATCAACAAAGGAGGTGGCTTACAAAACGCTCGTTCGGCCTATACTTAAGTATTGCTCATCAGTGTAGGATCCTCACCAGGTCGGGTTGACAGAGGAGATAGAGAAGATCCAAAGAAGAGCGGCGCGTTTCGTCACAGGGTTATTTGGTAAGCGTGATAGCGTTACGGAGATGCTTAGCAAACTCAAGTGGCAGACTCTGCAAGAGAGGCGCTCTGCATCGCGGTGTAGCTTGCTCGCCAGGTTTCGAGAGGGTGCGTTTCTGGATGAGGTATCGAATATATTGCTTCCCCCTACTTATACCTCCCGAGGAGATCGCGAATGTAAAATTAGAGAGATTCGAGAGGGCACGGAGGCTTTCCGGCAGTCGTTCTTCCCGCGAACCATACGCGAGTGGAACAGGAAAGGGAGGTAATGACAGTGGCACGTAAAGTGCCCTCCGCCACACACCGTTGGGTGGCTTGCGGAGTATAAATATAGATGTAGATGTAGATGTACAGAGAGACAGGAACTGTCAATGACATGCCTCGCTCAGGCCGCCCAAGGACTACTACTGCAGTGGATGACCGCTACCTACGGATTGTGGGTAAGAGGAATCCTGAGAGCAACGCAACCATGTTGAATAATGCTTTTAGTCCAGCCACAGGTCGTCGTGTTAAGATTCAAACTGCGCTCAATAGGCTGCATGATGCGCAATTTCACTCCCGATCTCTGTGGCAGGGTCCATCTTTGCAACCACAACACCGTGCAGCGTGGTACACATGGGCCCAACAACATGCCGAATGGACCGCTCAGGATTGGCATCACGTCCTCTTCACCAATGAGTGTCGCATACGCCTTCAACCAAACAATAGTCAGAGACATGTTCGGAGGAACCCGGTCAGGCTGGATGCCTCAGACACACTGTCCAGCGAGTGCAGCAAGGTGGAGCTTCCATGCTGTTTTGGGGTGGCATTATGTGGGACCGACGTACGCCGCTGGTGGTCATGGAAGGCGCCGTAACGGCTGTACGATATGTGAATGCCATCCTCCGACCGATAGCGCATACATATCCACAGCATATTGGCGAGGCATTCGTCTTCATGAACGACAATTCGCGCCTCCATCGTGCACATCTTGTGAATGACTTCCTTCAGGATAACGACACCGCTCGACTAGAGTCGGCAACAAGTGCTCCAAACATGAACGCTATCGAACATGCCTTGGATAGATTAAAAAGGGCTTTTTATGGACGACGTGATCTGCGCTGAATCACCATTGAGGAGTGTGACAATCTGGACCAACGGTGCCTTGATGAACTAGTGGCTAGTATGCGTCGACGAATACAGGCGAGCATCAATGCAAGAGGACGTGCTTCTGGGTATTAGAGGTACCGGTTTGTACAGAAATCTGTACCACCTCTGAAGGTCTCGCTGTATGGTGGTACAAGATGCAATGTGTGGTTTTCATGAGCAATAAAAAGGGCGGAAATGATGTTTATGTTGATCTCTATTGCAATTTTCTGTAGAGGTTCCGGAAAACTCGGAACCGAGGTGTTATATTGATAACTAAAGTCTTTGTTATTTGTATTTGTTGTTTTTATTGAACTTACGGAAAAATACTACGAACTTGTGCACCAACCTAATACGAGAGCTGTTCGGAAAGTAAAGTACGATCGGTCGCGAAATGGAAACCACTGTGGAAATCAAAAATGTTTTATTTGCAATAGTTAGTTACACTTTCCAGCCACCTTCCCTACATAGTCGCCGCTCTGACTTAGATATTTTTCGTAGCGTGGTACAAACATCCAAGTACCCTCGTCACAAAAGGCTGCCACCTTTGCTGTCCGCCCACACTCTATGCTGGTCTGTAGTCCGTAGCCTGAGCCAAAATGTTTTCATAGCCAGCGGTTCGTACGCGTGGGGTAGGGGGGGGGGTGGGAGGAAGAAAGCCAATTACAGGCTGTATTGTGGGTGATTAAACGCTCCTCATCGAAAAAGCTGCAGAAGCATCTTAACCGATCCTGCAGAGTCTGGCCGAGAACAGTCGTGAAGAAGAGAATACATGACAGTTATGTTATGTGGGCTGCATGACAGCAGGCGAAATCTCTCACCAGATCCTAGTACTCTGCGGGAGACAGTATTTTCTCGGCGTCTTTATGTGCTCACTGTGTGTTAGAACTCAGAAGAGCGACTTGATGCCATTGACAGGTATCCTAGAAATTCTGTCCAACACGTCTGTGCAAAGCTTCTTTGGAAATTCACTATGGTTTCCATTACGTCGCTGATCGGGCGTTACTTTCGGAATAGCCCTCGTATAGTTGTGTCATTGGAGAAGCATTCGCGCCATGCCAAGTGGTTGCCTATACCGTCAGAGACAGAGAGAGAGAGAGAGAGAACCTCAACAAAGGTTAGAAGGGGAGTTAAGAGAAAATCGAGAGCACACCCTTGATTCAGGCTCCGTTCAGTTGACGCTCCGTTATTCCAGACTTGGTGTGGAGCTGGCGCCGCACTTGCGCTGGTTTCGGAGTTCTACAGCATGAGCAATGACTCGTGGAGGGTATGCTGCTGCTAACGTGTCGCAAGTGTTCGATAAGACTTCAGCTCGGTGGTAGCAATATCAGGCAAGGTTCTGACAGTTCGATTAGAACATGCAGACATATTTGACGTTGTCGGATCATCTGAGACATGCCAGAGGCAGGCGCATCACGCACACAGTCTCCTACATTCGTCTTTCACTGTGCACTTACTGAGATGGTGAATCACGTTGTCGCGTAATCCAAATGCAACTCAATCTTTTAATGATATTTCGTAACAGCTTCCCGGCCTATCGAATCTAACTCATTTCGATTTGTCTCTGATTATCTCTCTGTCATCTTGTCGCGTTCACTCTTTCTTTTATTTTGCTTTTTACTATTATAATCGTCCACTTTTGTACATTCAAAAGGAATTTCATGTTAGGCCAATCACTTTCGGTGAAATGAAGAAATTTTCCAGTGATATCTTCCTCATGGTGACCCAAATGTTATCTTTTCTTATTTGAAAACGGATCCAATGTCAGTTGTGTTTCCAGTCATCATTTCTCTTGCAATAGCGCTAATAATTTGCATTTTTACTAGATCAACCTACACTACTGGCCATTAAAATTGCTACACCAAGAAAAACTGCACATGATAAACGGGTATTCGTTGGACAAATATATTATACTAGAATTGATATGTGGTAACATTTTCGTGCAATAACGGTCTTGATACGCCTGGGCATTGAGTCAAACAGAGCTTGGATAGCGTGTACAGGTACAGCTGCCCATGCAGCTTCAACAGGATACCACAGTTCATCAAGATTAGGGACTGGCGTATTGTGACGAGCCAGTTGCTCGGCCACCATTGACCAGACGTTTTCAGTTGGTGAGAGATCTGAAGAATGTGCTGCCCAGGGCATTAGTCGAACATTTTCTGTATCCAGAAAGGCCCATACAGGACCTGCAACATGCGGTCGTGCATTATCCTGCTGAAATGTAGGGTTTCGCAGGGGTCGAATGAAGGCTAGAGCCACGGGTCGTAACACATCTGAAATGTAACGTACACTGTTCAAAGTGCCGTCAATGCGAACAAGAGGTGGCCAAGACTTGTAACCAATGGCACCCAATACCATCACGCCGGGTGATACGCCAGTATGGCGATGACGAATACACGCTCCCAATGTGCGTTCACCGCAATGTCACTAAACACGGATGCGACCATGATAATGCTGTAAACAGAAACTGGATTCATCCGAAAAAATGACGTTTTGCCATTCGTGCATCCAGGTTCGTCGTTGAGTACACCATCGCAGGCGCGCCTGTCTGTGATGCAGCGTCAAGGGTAACCGCAGCCATGGTCTCCGAGATGATAGTCCATGCTGCTACAAACGTCGTCGAACTGTTCGTGCAGATGGTTTTCGTCTTGCAAATGTCCCCATCTGTTGACTCATGGATCGAGACGTGGCTGCACGATCCGTTACAGCCATGCGGATAAGATACCTGTCATCTCGACTGCTAGTGATACGAGGCCGTTGAGTTCCAGCACGGCGTTCCGTATTACCCTCCTGAACCCAGCGATTCGATATTCTGCTAACAGTCATTGGATCTCGACCAATGCGAGCAACAATGTCGCAATACGATAAACCGCAATCGCGATAGGCTGCAATCCGACCTTTATCAAAGCCGAAAACGTGATGGTACACATTTCTCCTCCTTACACGACGCATCACAACAACGTTTCACCAGGGAAAGCCGGTCAACTGCTGTTTGTGTATGAGAAATCGATTGGAACCTTTCGTCATGTCAGCACGTTGTAGGTGTCGCCACCGGCGGCAACCTTGGGTGAATGCTCTGAAAAGCTTATCATTTGCATATCACAGCATCTTCTTCCTGTCGGTTAAATTTCGCGTCTGTAGCACGTCATCTTCGTGGTGTAGCAATTTTAATGGCCAGTAGTGTATATCATTTAACAACTATAAGTTTCACTTTCTCAAATATTATTGGTTTCGTGCGTAAGTTTGTATCGTTTTTCCAGTGATAAGCACAACAGATGCGCATAACAGTAAGTAATAAATTCTCCTTCATTATATATAACAGTCTGCCAACTCTGCGGTAACCTTTTCATTCCCCGACTATACAGGGTGGAGAAAAATTGTGTCTGGAAATTTTAACACTAGGATAGCTGATGCCAGTAGGAAGCAAAATTACTAATGTTGTGTAGGTCGACAACGCAACATTTTTAAACTACAAAAACAACGCGCCACGCCTTCCGATTTGGCCGCGGGATTGCCCTGTTCCTGGATGCTCTGGACAACGCATGACCGCGAATGCTTTGTCTACCGGAGATCACAGCGACGGGGCGAGGGACGTTTGTGTGTGTGAACGGCAACAGGGCAATCCCACGGCCAATCGGAGGGCGTGGCGCCAAGTTTCCGTAGTTTAAAAGTGGTGCGTTGTCGACCTACACAACATTAGCAATTTCGATTTCTACTGGCATGAGTCGAGGTACACGAAAGGGAAGCAGGGGTTGGGAAGGGAGTGAGACAGGGTTGTATCCTCTCCCTGATGCTATTCAATCTGTATATTGAGGAAGCAGTAATGGAAACAAAAGAAAAGTTCGGAGTAGCTATTAAAATCCATGGAGAAGAAATAAAAACTTTGAGGTTCGCCGATGACATTGTAATTCTGTCAGAGACAGCAAAAGACTTGGAAGAGCAGTTGAACGGAATGGACAGTGTCTTGAAAGGCGGGTATAAGATGAACATCAACAAAAGCAAAACGAGGATAATGGAATGTAGTCGAATTAAGTCGGGTGATGCTGAGGGTATTAGATTAGGAAATGAGACACTTAAAGTAGTAACGGAGTTTTGCTATTTGGGGAGCAAAATAACTGATGATGGTCGAAGTAGAGAGGATATAAAATGTAGACTGGCAATGGCAAGGAACGCGTTTCTGAAGAGAAATTTGTTAACATCGAGTATAGATTTGTGTCAAGAAGTCGTTTCTGGAAGTATTTGTATGGAGTGTAGCCATGTATGGAAGTGAAACATGGACGATAAATAGTTTAGACAAGAAGAGAATAGAAGCTTTCGAAATGTGGTGCTACAGAAGAATGATGAAGATTAGATGTACCCACATAACTAATGAGGAGGTATTGAATAGAATTGGGGAGAAGAGGAGTTTGTGGCACAATTTGACCAGAAGAAGGGATCTGTTGGTACGACATGTTCTGAGGCATCAAGGGATCACCAATTTAGTACTGGAGGGCAGCGTGGAGGGTAAAAATCGTAGAGGGAGACCAAGAGATGAATACACTAAGCAGATTGAGAAGGATGTAGGCTGCAGTAGGTACTGGGAGACGAAGAAGCTTGCACAGGATAGAGTTGCATGGAGAGCAGCATCAAACCAGTCTCAGGACTGAAGACCACAACAACAACAACAACAACAACAACTGGCATCAGCTATCCAGGGTTAAAATTTCGTGACACTGTTTTTCTCCACCCTGCATAAATAGGGTGGATTTGAGTCGAGGAACTCGTCGAGCTATGTTCGGAGCGCATTTTCATCCGGAATCGAAGTTCATTCAAGGTTCTTCGATAGAGAGCGGAAGACGAGGTGAAAATATGAAGGCGCACGATGAGGTAATTGAGGTTGGTGCGCAATGTCTTCCTAACCGAAATCCTACATAGCGTTTTTTGTCAGTCAAGCAGATTGCGGGCGAGCTTTAGTCTGGAGTAGCATCACTTCATGCGGTCTTCCTGGTCTATGTTCTTGGACTGCATCTGAAAGACGTCTCAGCTGATGACAATAAGTGTCAGCAGTGGTGGTTACACATCGGGTGAGGAATTCGTACCATAGCACACCGGCGCTGTTGTGCCAGGTTCGTAACATTACCTTCTGCGAAGCGCGCAGATCTTTGCACAGGCAGTTGCCGTTTTGTTCGGGCTCAACCGTGATTTCTTTTTCTTCTGATGGCATAAAGACACTGTTTCTCTAGTGACGATACAGTATAGATATTGCTGATGTTCACGAGCCAATTTATGACGAGCAAACACA
The DNA here is from genome assembly GCF_023898315.1 of Schistocerca nitens. NCBI lineage: Eukaryota > Metazoa > Arthropoda > Insecta > Orthoptera > Acrididae > Schistocerca > Schistocerca nitens. The sequence continues at coordinate 186,611,604 of NC_064623.1, forward strand.
GATGCATGTATGGCCATCTGGTGACTTTTTGTGGTTTAGGTTTAGGGCATGCGGTGCCCGTAGACCCGGCTTTTGAACATTCCCCATTGCATGAAAATATCGCGCGATAGTGGAATGATCACAGTTGATTGCATTTGCCAATTTGCCAGTACACTGACGATGACTGAGGGCTAATGCGTTTAAACGATCGTCATCAAACACTAAAAGTCTTCCTCAACGTGTGAGTCACTAATGTCAAAACTGCCCTGTTCCAAATGAGAAAACCATTTTCTTACCGTGCTCTGTCCAATGGCATTACCCCCATCATCATCATAATCATCAGCCAATTCAGTCATTAAAATATTGTGGCCTCTTCGAGTCGTGGATTCAGGTACGCTTTCAGCAGTCTTCTCCAAGTGGGACAGTCTTGGGCAGTTCTCTGCCAGGTGTTACCAGCGATCTTCTAGATGTCTTTGTCCCACCTGTCTGGTGGTCTTCCTCTAGGCCTCCGGTGATCTCTCGGACTCCACTCCAGTACTAGCTTCGTCCATCTGTTGTCTTTTCTTCTTGCGACGTGGCCAGCCCACTGCCATTTCAAGGAACCTACTGTCTCTAAAATGTCATTAACCTTCGTCGCAGACCGGGTGTCATCTGCCCTTTTCCTATCCTTTCTATTATAGCCCAGGATTGATCTCTCCATGGCTCTCTGTACTATCATAAGTTTCCCTTTTGTAAATGAGTTCAGTGTCCATGTCTCGCAGCCATACGTCATCACAGGAAGAATGCATTGATCAAATACTGCTTTCTTCAGATTTACTGGCATTTTTGATCTGAATACTGTTGAATACTTCCCAAATGCTTGCCAGCCAAGCTTGTGGGGCGATAGATGCCTGGCCTTATGTCTCCCTTCATATTTATAATCTGGCCAAGGTAGACATATTCACTGACCTCTTCTAGCAGACTGTCCTTGACCTTCACAACTCCAGCTGGGACCCATTTGTTGGACATTACTTTTGTTTTGGAAAGGTTCATGTTCAAGCCAACCAGCTGACATTCCGATGCAAGATCTGTAACTAAGTTTTGAAGCTCTGCGAAGTCTTTGGCCAGTAAGGCAATATCATCAGCAAATCTCAAGTTGGTAAGCCTTCTTCCAATAATTCTAATTCCCTTACCTTCCCAGCTCAGCTTTGACATAGCCATTTCCAGTACAGCAGAGAACAGTTTTGGGGAGATGGGATCGCCTTGCTTGACACCCGTCATGATGCGGAATCCTTGTGTCGATTCGCCGATGTTAACATAAGCTGAAGACTGCTCGTAGATTTTCCTGAGCACTTCAACGTATGCTGCTCCCACTCCTTGCTCACTCCAAGCTGGGAGGACAGCTACATGGCTAACTGAGTCAAATGCCTTTTCAAAGTCAACAAAGGCAATGCAGGGAGGCAGTTGGTATTCATTCGCTCTGCTTATCTCTTCACTAACGGTCAGAATGTGGTCAATAGTGCTAAAATTGCTTCGTAATCGTGCTTGTTCTATAGGTTGGGCTGAGTCTAGGGTGGAACTAATTCGGTTTAACAAGATCTTTGTGAAAATTTTGTACAAAATTGAGAGAAAGCTGATAGGACGGTAGTTTTTAATATTGTGAATACTTCCTTTCTTGTGTATCAAAATAATCTTAGCCTTGTTCCACGATAGTGGGATCGAAGCATAGTGCAGGCAGGAAGTAAATACTTTTGCCAAGTGATTCATTGTTACCTCTCCTGCCAGTTTGAGGATGTCAACACCGAACTCATAATAAAAAAAAAAAAATGGTTCAAATGGCTCTGAGCACTATGGGACTCAACTGCTGAGGTCATTAGTCCCCTAGAACTTAGAACTAGTTAAACCTAACTAACCTAAGGACATCACAAACATCCATGCCCGAGGCAGGATTCGAACCTGCGACCGTAGCGGTCTTGCGGTTCCAGACCGCAGCGCCTTTAACCGCACGGCCACTTCGGCCGGCTCGAACTCATAATCACCCGGCACTGTTCCCTTCTTCGTGCTATCTAGAGAACACTTGACTTCCGACGGGAGTTTATCTGGAACACTAGGTACATCCCCATACAACGCGCAAATGTTCCTGGTTGTATCCGCTGCTGTCGTCACTCTACTGAACTAAAACAGAAGAATATGTCGGAAATGTTCCGATTTCTCCACTTGTCACTCCAGTTTCTAGCCTCCACAGCTTCAAATGACAAAATGACAATATGAACACTCAAATAGCAACAATGAAATATTCGGAATACCAACACGCAAACCAAAAAACGCTACGAACTTATGCAGCAACATAATAATAGCAACTGCTCTACCAAGACTGTAAAATATATATCGGTCAATTCAAAGGCTAGCACAAGTGGGAAGGGCCCTGAAACTTTGCTCTCACGCGCTACGGAAAGTCCCGAGCGAGCAAAAATAGGTGAGTAAGAGGTCCGTGGAAAATTTTGGCTGCGTTCTCAAGAATGTTTTGAAAGATGTTATCGCACCAGAAACAGTTCCTCCCAGTCGGAACGTCCAGCTGTAAGGCTTTGTCAAGTCGGATTCACACATGCAAGGAAAGCGTCGCTACAGCTAGTGGCATACTGCCGTTGCAATGCGTTTACATGTTCGAATTCCCTGTTTTCAGTGAAGCAACAAAAAATTCACCTTGCTTGTACTTTGTTACGCAAATTTCCATCCAACGCTGCTCGGTGGTGGCTGATTTCAAAGCACGAGGATTCCGTCGCAGTTATCGCATAGTAATTACTGCTGTGCTCCGTTTGATTTCAGTGTCTTTTCATTTTATTCCTGAAAAAAGTCGAGAGAGTTGTAGGCAGGTATTCTTTCGCAGCTCCTGTAACTACACTCCTGGAAATGGAAAAAAGAACACATTGACACCGGTGTGTCAGACCCACCATACTTGCTCCGGACACTGCGAGAGGGCTGTACAAGCAATGATCACACGCACGGCACAGCGGACACACCAGGAACCGCGGTGTTGGCCGTCGAATGGCGCTAGCTGCGCAGCATTTGTGCACCGCCGCCGTCAGTGTCAGCCAGTTTGCCGTGGCATACGGAGCTCCATCGCAGTCTTTAACACTGGTAGCATGCCGCGACAGCGTGAACGTGAACCGTATGTGCAGTTGACGGACTTTGAGCGAGGGCGTATAGTGGGCATGCGGGAGGCCGGGTGGACGTACCGCCGAATTGCTCAACACGTGGGGCGTGAGGTCTCCACAGTACATCGATGTTGTCGCCAGTGGTCGGCGGAAGGTGCACGTGCCCGTCGACCTGGGACCGGACCGCAGCGACGCACGGATGCACGCCAAGACCGTAGGATCCTACGCAGTGCCGTAGGGGACCGCACCGCCACTTCCCAGCAAATTAGGGACACTGTTGCTCCTGGGGTATCGGCGAGGACCATTCGCAACCGTCTCCATGAAGCTGGGCTACGGTCCCGCACACCGTTAGGCCGTCTTCCGCTCACGCCCCAACATCGTGCAGCCCGCCTCCAGTGGTGTCGCGACAGGCGTGAATGGAGGGACGAATGGAGACGTGTCGTCTTCAGCGATGAGAGTCGCATCTGCCTTGGTGCCAATGATGGTCGTATGCGTGTTTGGCGCCGTGCAGGTGAGCGCCACAATCAGGACTGCATACGACCGAGGCACACAGGGCCAACACCCGGCATCATGGTGTGGGGAGCGATCTCCTACACTGGCCGTACACCACTGGTGATCGTCGAGGGGACACTGAATAGTGCACGGTACATCCAAACCGTCATCGAACCCATCGTTCTACCATTCCTAGACCGGCAAGGGAACTTGCTGTTCCAACAGGACAATGCACGTCCGCATGTATCCCGTGCCACCCAACGTGCTCTAGAAGGTGTAAGTCATCTACCCTGGCCAGCAAGATCTCCGGATCTGTCCCCCATTGAGCATGTTTGGGACTGGATGAATCGTCGTCTCACGCGGTCTGCACGTCCAGCACGAACGCTGGTCCAACTGAGGCGCCAGGTGGAAATGACATGGCAAGCCGTTCCACAGGACTACATCCAGCATCTCTACGATCGTCTCCATGGGAGAATAGCAGCCTGCATTGCTGCGAAAGGTGGATATACACTGTACTAGTGCCGACATTGTGCATGCTCTGTTGCCTGTGTTTATGTGGCTGTGGTTCTGTCAGTGTGATCATGTGATGTATCTGACCCCAGGAATGTGTCAATAAAGTTTCCCCTTCCTGGGACAATGAATTCACGGTGTTCTTATTTCAATTTCCAGGAGTGTATGAGAACCACAGCCTACACTATCTGATCAAAAGTATCCGGACACCCCCAGAAACATACGTTTATCATGTTAGGTGCATTGAGCTGCCACCCACTCTATATCAGCGACCACAGTAGTCATTAGACATCGTGAGAGAGCAGAAAGTGACGCTGCGTGGAACTCAAGGACTTCGAACGTGGTCAGGTGCCTGCGTATCACTTGTGTCATGCGTCTGTACGCGAGATTTCCACACTCCTAAACATCCCTAGGGCCACTGTTTCCGATGTGATAGTGAAGTGGAAACGTGAAGGGACACGTAAAGTACAAAATCGTACAGGCCGACCTCGCCTGTTGATTGACAGAGACCGCCGACAGTTGAATAGGGTCGTAATGTGCAATAGTTAGACATCTATACAGACCATCACACAGGAATTCCAGACTGCATCAGGATCCACTGCAAAGTACTCAGGCAGGTGAGAAAACTTGGGTTTAGTGATGGAGCCGCTGCTCATAAGCCACACCTTACGCCGGTAAATGCAAAACGACGCTTGGTGTAAGGAGCGTAAACATTGGCCAATTGAACAATGGAAAAACGTTGTGTGGAGTGACGATACACAATGTGGCGATCCGATGGCAGGGTGTGGGTATGGCGCATGCCCTGGAATGTCATCTGCCAACAGTAAAATTCGGAGGCGGTGGTGTAATGGTGTGGTCGCGTTTGTCATGGAGGGGGCTTGCACCCCTCGTTGTTTTGCGTGGCACTATCACAGCGTAGGGCTACACTGAAGTTTTAAGCACCTTCTTGCTTCCCACTGTTGAAGAGCAATTCGGGGATGACGAGTGCATCTTTCAACACGATCGAGCACCTGTTCATGATGCACGGCCTGTGGTGGAGTGGTTATACGAGAGTAACATCTCTGTAATGGACTGGCCTGCACAGAGACCTGACGTGCGTCCTATAGAACACCTTTGGGATGTTTTGGAACGCCGACTTCCTGCCAGATCTCAGCGACCGATACCTCTCCACAGTGCAACACTCCGTGAAGAATGGGCTGCCATTCCCCAAGAAACCTTCCAGGACCTGTTTGAACATATGCCTGCGAGAGTGTAAGCTATGATCAACGCTAAGGGTTGGCCAACACCATATTGAATTCCAGCATTAGCAACAGAGGGCGCCACGAACTTGAGAGTCATTTTCAGGCAGGCGTCCGGATACTTTTGACCACATAGTGTATCTTTAAATTTTTGTAGCACTGTGTGTGTGTGTGTGTGTGTGTGTGTTTGTGCAATATTTTCAAACTAGTACTGTACGGCTATCACATAACCTCAAAAGATTTTTGGGTGAATAAATAAATAGACTTAACACGTAACCAAAAATGCGAATCGTATAACCTTTGCGATTTGTAAGACCAATCACTGTATAAATTGTGATATGTAGGGTGTTTAGAGACTCCCGTTGCAAACTTCTAGGACTCGTAGAGGGTAATGAGTACAAAATATTTTCGTGCTACAACCATTTGACTAGATGTTAGTATTGTATTGTATTGAACTGGGGATCTAGAAACGATGGAAAGGCTCGTCCGCGCCGTAGCCGTCAATGGTTCACAACCCCACAACAGGCTACAGCAGCCCCCATCCCCTCCCCCCCCCCCCCCTCCGGGAATGTCTCACACCAGACGAGCGTAAACCCAAAAATTTGGGTGGTAGAGTAATTATGGTGTACGCGTGCCTGGAGACAGCGTTTGGGCAGCAATCGCCGACATAGTGTAGCTGAGGTGGAATAAGGGTAACCAGCCCGAATTCGCCGATGCAGATAGAAAAACTGTGGTGTCACCGCCAGACACCACACTTGCTAGGTGGTAGCCTTTAAATCGGCCGCGGTCCGCTTGTATACGGCGGACCCGCGTGTCGCCACTGTCAGTGATAGCAGACCCAGCGCCACCACACGGCAGGTCTAGAGAGACGTACTGGCACTCGCCCCAGTTGTACAGCCGACTTTGCTAGCGAAGCTACACTGACCGATACGCTCTCATTTGCCGAGGCGATAGTTAGCATAGCCTTAAGCTACGTCATTTGCTACGACCTAGCAAGGCGCCGTATTCAATTGATAAATATTATGTGAAGCATGTATCATCAAGAGCGACGTTCTACAATTGTGGATTAAAGTTAAGTATTACATCATCTACGTACTTTATTTGCAATTCTCAAGATATTATCCTGTTCCAGACCTCACGCCAGTCAGCGTGTAATTAAGCGCGTGCATTTCGGCCTCCTCTAGAAACACAGTGTTGGCTCTTCTGCCAACACTACAGAAACCGCCTCAGAATCCATCCACAGACTGGCCGGCTGACCGGACCTCGACTCTAATCCGCCTAGCGGATTCGTGCCGGGGCCCGAAACGCGATCCCGCCCGGAAAGCAGTGCGTTGGACCGTACAGCTAACCGTGCGGGCAGAAGTAGGTAACACGACGATTTTGACAAGTGATTTTTTTAGGCGTGACCCAGTACAATCTCTTGCTTTGCAACTTCACTGGTTAAAACCAAATACGCCGGCCGCGGTGGCCGTGCGGTTCTGGCGCTGCAGTCCGGAACCGCAGGACTGCTACGGTCGCAGGTTCGAATCCTGCCTCGGGCATGGGTGTGTGTGATGTCCTTAGGTTAGTTAGGTTTAAGTAGTTCTAAGTTGTAGGGGACTTATGACCTATGATGTTGAGTCCCATAGTGCTCAGAGCCATTTTTTTAAAACCAAATAAATAAAAGCAATCACTTTCCACAAACACTGTTCAACCTAATCCAGTACGACTTCTTCCACTTCGGGTGCGCGGCGTCTTCTTGGAGCACAACAGTCACGCCTGTTGTCGGCGAAGGTACCCTTTTCTCCAAGCTGTTGCGTAATTGTAGCGAAAACGGTCTGCGATGCAGTCGGACGTTGCGGATAACGATCTCAACAAAAGCGACGATCCGCTCTTTTACTACAGTGCTCTTCCCCGTACAGGATGAGGTAGGCGTACTCTATAAACGTGTAGTGAACCACTTTGCTCTAACACTCTCAGACACCTGAATGAGCCTCGAACGAGGTCACAGAAGTAGGACAGACGTTAAATGACATCAGCTGACCTGACGTAATCACCTCCCAACACGACTACTCTGTTGCATACCTACCTAAGCAAACAACTGTTCAAATGTGTGATGTCCTTAGGTTAGTTAGGTTTAAGCAGTTCTCAGTTCGAGGGGACTGATGACCTCACAAGGGAACCTCCCCATCGCACCCTCCTCAGATTTATTTATAATTTTGCACAGTGGATAGGCCTTGAAAAACTGAACACAGATCAATCGAGAAAACAGGAAGAAGTTGTGTGGAACTATGAAAAAATAAGCAAAATATACAAACTGAGTAGCTCATGGGCAACATAAGCAACATCAAGGATAATATGGGCACAGCATCGCCGTGGTCCCGTGGTTAGCGTGAGCAGCTGCGGAGCTAGAGGTCCTTGGTTCAAGTCTCCCCTCGAGCGAGACGTTTACTAACTTTATTTTTGCAAAGTTATGATCTGTCCGTTCGTTCATTGACGTCTCTGTTCACTGTAATAAGTTTAGTGTCTGTGTTTTGCGACCGCACCGCAAAACCGTGCGATTAGTAGACGAAAGGACGTGCCTCTCCAATGGGAACCGAAAACATTTGATCCAGGAAAACATGTCTGATATATTCTATACGACACTGGTGACGGCATGTGCGTCACATGACAGGAATATGTTGTCGACCCACCTAACTTGCACACTTGGCGAATGAGTAAAAAGATTCTTCTACTTTGCCGGATTTAGGTTTTCTTGTGGATGTGATAATCACTCCCAAAAAAGTGATGAAAACATAAGAGTTAGTCACATAAACTGCAACAAATGAATGCAACAGTTTCACAGTCGCACAGTTTTCTCTGTGCTCTGTCAAAACATATGTTTTTAACGTTTTCAAATTTTTCTGTGTGTATACCGTCAAATCCTGCATATGTCCAAGCAAATCTGAACATGTCCGGGAATTTCGGAGAGCGAAATTGATTATGTGTGAGTGCCTGAGCTCTGATAATTGTCTGAAAATAAAAATTTAAACTTTTTACTGGAGGGAAGACTTGAACCAAGGACCTCTCGTTCCGCAGCTGCTCACGCTAACCACGGGACCACGGCGCTCCTGTGGCCACGTCATCCTTGATGTTGCCTATGCTGCCCATGAACTACTCAGTTTGTATATTTTGCTTATTTTTTCATAGTTCCACACAACTTCTTCCTGTTTTCTCAATTCATCTGTGTTCAGTTTTTCAAGGCCTATCCACTGTGCCAAATTATAACTAAATCTGAGGTTGGGGCGCGATGTGGAGGTTTCCTTGCCAGATGTTAAGTCCCATAGTGCTCAGAGCCATTTGAACCATTTTTGTTCAAATGTGTGTGAATTCCTAAGGGACCGAAGTGATGAAGTCATCGGTCCCTAGACTTACACACTACTTAAACAAACTTATGCTAAGAACAACACACACACTCATGCCCAAGAGAGGACTCGAACCTCCGGCGGGGTCAGCAAACAACTGTTTCCGGACATGCGTTCCTCTTCAAGATATGTACTCACTTCCCATTACAAGTCCTACAAGTTTGTAATTTGTAATTTGCGAACACCTTGTTTGCGGGAAACAGCGCTCGAGTGTGATGTGGCATTTGTTAAATTAAAATCAGTTATTCAAAATTCCTACACTACGAATACCGTAAATTTCTAAATTCTTGAAAGAGTGGCGTCTGTGCAGTTAGGCGCCAGCTGTTGGTTAGTTTGCCATAGCAGACAGCATTTTCGTTTTCGAGTGTATATCTGTCATAAATGTGTTCGTGGCACCTGATTTATCTGTGAGACAAATCTATTTTCGGATCTGCCGATTGCGTTTCGTCTTCCTTGTATCCAACTCTCGTCACAGTTCTAACGCCTTAGCCTGCGCTATAAGATTCGTATCCGCCCATACGAATTCAGCTGGCGCCATGTTGAAAGCTGTGCAACTACGCAGAATCTGTGGCGTCCTGTGTGAACGGTGGATCACGATGCCAGTACAGAAGAATCCAAAAGGTGTGGCGTCGTATCAGTTGCGTTCTTGAATGCGGCTTAACTCACAGACAGCATCGTACGTTAGTGGCCTTCAAGGCGGCTGATCGTTGTGGGAGGATTAACGTTGACCACCATAGAAGGTAGCTTCCATCATCGGAGAGAAGTCTTCCGAAGTAAGAGTGATTTCAGGTGTGCCGCAGGGGAGTGTCGTAGGACCGTTGCTATTCACAATATACGAGGCCTGTTCAGAAAGTAAGCTCCGATTGATTGCCAAATTGAAACCACAGTGAACATCAGAAATTTTTACTTGTAACAATTAGCTACACCTTTCAGCTACTTCTCTACGTAGTCGCCGTTCTGACTTAGACTTTTGTCATAGCGTTGTACCAACTTTTCAATAGCCTCATCATAGAAGGCAGCCGCCAGTGCTTTCCGCCAATTCTCCACGCTGGCCTACACCTCGTTGTCTGTGTCAAAATGTTGTCTTCAAAGACAGCGGTTCATGTGACCAGAGATGAAACGCAGGGGGAGACAATTGCGGACTGTATTGTGGGTAATCTCACATTTCCATTTGCAAACGATGCAGGAGCATCTTCATTGCCCCTGCAGAATGCGGCTGAGAATTGTCTTGAAGACGAAACAGCACGACAGTTATGTAATGTTAGCTGCATAGCTTCAGGCGAAATTTCTCACCAGGCCCTCGTACTTGGCGGCAGACACTATTTTCTAGACATCTTTACGCACTCACTGCGAGCTCAAAAATGAGAAGAGCGACGTGATGCTAACTGGGGTTACACTAGAGACACTACCCAACACATCTGTGCAAAGCTTTATCGGATTTTCATAGTCGTTTCCATTTCGCGACCGATCGGAGCTTACTTTCTGAACGCCCCTCGTACATAAATGACCTTGTGGATGACATCGGAAGTTCACTGAGGCTTTTTGCAGATGATGCTGTGGTGTATCGAGAGGTTGTAACAATGGAAAATTGTACTGAAATGCAGGAGGATCTGCAGCGAATTGACGCATGGTGCAGGGAATGGCAATTGAATCTCAATGTAGACAAGTGTAATGTGCTGCGAATACACAGAAAGAAAGATCCCTTATCATTTAGCTACAATATAGCAGGTCAGCAACTGGAAGCAGTTAATTCCATAAATTATCTGGGAGTACGCATTAGGAGTGATTTAAAATGGAATGATCATATAAAGTTGATCGTCGGTAAAGCAGATGCCAGACTGAGATTCATTGGAAGAATCCTAAGGAAATGCAATCCGAAAACAAAGGAGGTAGGTTACAGTACGCTTGTTCGCCCACTGCTTGAATTACTGCTCAGCAGTGTGGGATCCGTACCAGATAGGGTTGATAGAAGAGATAGAGAAGATCCAACGGAGAGCAGCGCGCTTCGTTACAGGATCATTTAGTAATCGCGAAAGACTCTGCAGGAGAGACGCTCAGCAGCTCGGTACGGGCTTTTGTTGAAGTTTCGAGAACATACCTTCACAGAGGAGTCAAGCAGTATATTGCTCCCTCCTACGTATATCTCGCGAAGAGGATAAAATCAGAGAGATTAGAGCCCACACACCGACAATCGTTCTTTCCACGAACAATACGAGACTGGAATAGAAGGGAGAACCGATAGAGGTACTCAAGGTACCCTCCGCCACACACCGTCAGGTGGCTTGCGGAGTATGGATGTAGATGTAGATCGGGATAGCAGACTGTTCCCATGGCGTATTTGTGTTCCCAAAGCAGAGTTAAGGTGTAAGTGCTATGAAGGTTATGATGGGAGTAAATTTGATCGTATAATAAGAAACAAAGGCAAGGAGCCATTAATCTAATTACTTATCACTATATTCACCACGTGGTCATTGAAGGTGCGGTATCGAATGAAATAAAAAAATTTAAACAAAACTGAACCTGTCCGGTAAAGTGAAACTGGCGAGAAGGGCCTACCGCCTCTAACACTTACCGCTGTTGCTTCGCAGTTCGGTCGCCAGCGCACTCCAGGTGTCGTCTTTCCTCTTGGTATTTCCGTAGTCACTGTGCGACGTGTCGAACAGAATGGGATAGCGCTTGACCGCTTCGATAAGTTGCCACGTGGACATGTTGAGGCGGTGATCGCGCCGCAGGTGGCGGTGCGCCAGAAAACGAGGTCGGCAGCGAACTGGCGCCAAAGCGGCTGAAAACACGGCGCCGCGGCTGCTGTCGCGCCACCACGTGGCGTGTGATCGCGTTACTGTGGCCAGCCCAATTACACGCCACGTGTCACAAAATTCTGCCGCGCCACGCCGGCTGCGGCGTCGCTCTGGGGGTCACCTTGTAAACTGGCAGAGGGAAAAATCGTTTTATCTACAGATCAAATTTGTCACATTCGGTGTCATTTTTCGCAGAACCACTGTTATTATCACAAATTAATTAATACGTATACCAAATTCTTTATTTTTTTGCCAAAGTGCTTGTTTTTGCCAAATTTTGTGATACATTCTGTCAAACTCGCTATATTTATTTGACAAATTAAGTATATTTTTTGCGAGATTCAGTGTCTTTTACGAAATTGCTGTTTTTTCTTTAGATATTCAGTGCCACTTTTTGCCACATTCTGCGGTAAATTTTACCGCATTCAATGTCACTGTTTGCCATATTCGCTGTCATTTTCCGGTGTCACTTTTTGACACATTCGGTGTCACTTTTTGACACATTCGGTGTCACTTTTTGGTACGGTCGGTATCAGTTTCTGCCACAATCTGTGCTCAGTGTTTCTTTTTTTTTTTCTGCCGGACTGGTTATGTTTTTGGCAACTTCGATGTTACTTTTTTTCCAAATTTGACGTAATTTTTTACCAAATTCGAAGCTACATTTTTCAAGTGGTTCAAATGGCTCTAAGCACTGTGGGACTTTAACATCTGAGGCCATCAGTCCCCTAGACTTAGAACTACTTAAACCTAACTAACCTAAGGACATCACACACATCCATGGCCGAGGCAGGATTCGAACGTGCGACCGTAGTAGCAGCGCGGTTCTAGTCTGAAGCGCCTAGAACCGCTCGGCCACATGGGCCGGCTGCTACATTTTTGCCAAATTCGGTGTTGGATGTGTACCAAATTCTGTGTTGTTTATTTTGCCAAATTCGTTCTTTTTTTAATTTTTTTGTCAAAATTCGGTGGGTTTTAGACAGACTGCAAGTTTTTGCTAACTTCTGTGCTGTTCTTGTCGCACATCAAATTTTTTTGCTACTTTAGGTGCTGTTTTCGTCGTCACATAATCACTGTAAAGTGGAAAATGAACTGTTTGTTTAGGGCTACACACTAACATCAGCGCTGATGGGATTAGACGTCAAAATGCTGTTTTAACGCTCAATAACTATCGGGTTGGAATATTAGTAAACTGTCGTCCTCTGTTTTAAGACTTTTTATAAGGCAAAATTACAAATTTCGCGGTCTCTCACAAAAATCGTCGAGTTCGTGTTATTTCAGTAAAAACTGTTAATTTCGCGATATTTTTCACATTATCGTTTTCGCGAAATTTCCCTGCCCCTGAAGCGATCGCAGGATCACCCACTGCAGACTGCGAATGTCAGCTTGGTGTTGTGCCGACACGCTAGGTATTTCATTCCTATTGCGCCGATGTGTACGGGGTAAGTCACGTAAGACGTATGAACCCTTGTATTTCATGAACGAAACGCAGCTTTCGGAATGTTAGAGCATCGAGGGGCACATTTTCTTTGTTTATTTTATTTTATTTTATTATTTTTTTTTTACGGCTGGTATCATCGGAGATATTTAAGCAACTACCTTTTTGTAATGTAACCGTATACTTTTTATAACTGCATTCGATAGCTCTTGAGAAGATTATTACAGTGATACAGCGTTTGTTAATGTTGACGTTGAAACGTGTGGTAAAAAAAATTCGGGAAATGTCATAGAATTTGAGAGCATGGTGGCCGGAATAAGTATTATCGGTGCAAATACTGCCAAGCGTAAATCCTACGCTACGCTGTGTGAAAATGTCAACGCATTTGCCTGTTCACTTGTGTGCACCGCAGGGTTCGTCGAATGCAGACATGTACTCCAAGGAGGAGAAGTTGGTTATACTAATTTTGTATGGTGAGTGTAAAATAAATACGGTAAAAATAGCACAGTCGTATAAGGCTATCCATCCGGATCGCTATGTCCCACGCGCCGAGGCATTGCACGAAGTACTAAGACACTAGTGGAGACAGGCAGGTCGAACGTCAAAAAGATGACAAGAAAGACGACTGCAACTGACAAAGCACACGAAGAACCTGTTCTGGCTACGACGACGCTAATGTATCCGCACAGTGTGTGACACCATAGCTTAGACACTACGTAGCTTTTGTTGATTCATTTAGCTTTCTATTTTGTTCTACATCCCATTGTTCAACTTCTGTAATTAGTGTACGATTAATTCGATACTGTAATGAAGTGTAATCTCTGTAATGATCTTTTGTCTTCCCCATATAATCTCTTTGGTTATCTTTAAAATTAAATAATTTTATTTAAATAATTTTGTGTAGAACTACCAAAATATGCAAATGTTCTGTTTTATTTAAAATGTTTGTTTGCTCTTACGTAAATCGCTGACCTTCACTTAGGGTTCTTAGTTATTTTATATATATATATATATATATATATATATATATATATATATATATATATATATAATGTGTTGTGGTTCCCCTCGGGAACGGAACTGTGTAGCGCGCGCAAATTGTGGTTGGCCTAGATAGAGAACGTGGAACCAAGAGTCAGTCGGGGACGAGCTACCAAACCGTGAACTGCCCATGTAAAAGTTGTATATTGTGCTGGTTCCGAGAGAGGCTTTTCCTGACGTTTTCCAATGCTTCGGATGGATGGATGAAGAGCTGGAAATTTTCTGAAATTGCTATCTATCATCGCCACCAAGAAATGGTTCAAATGGTTCAAATGGCTCTGAGCACTATGGGACTCAACATCGTAGGTCATAAGTCCCCTAGAACTTAGAACTACTTAAACCTAACTAACCTAAGGACATCACACACACCCATGCCCGAGGCAGGATTCGAACCTGCGACCGTAGCAGTCCCGCGGTTCCGGACTGCAGCGCCAGAACCGCTAGACCACCGCGGCCGGCACCAAGAAATGACATAGTCCAGCAATTCTACCTGCAAACCCACCTACTAACATGCAATCGCCACCACATTGCGCAATCACTGTAACGCAACACTATAATAATGTACAGTGAACAATCAGGTTATTGGATGTGTTAGTGTGATCACATATAAGTTAATTTATAACTGAATTTATGTACCTACCTTGATTTTTTTTTCTTATCATAACACCTCTCAGGTTCCTCTCCATTTGAACTGAAGTGATTACCGAGTGTCCTTACTGAAAGAACATTAAAGCCCAGTGTTTTGCTAATTAATGCCTCTTGAACATAGTAAAATGAAAGTTAAAGTTAATGTGGCAAGAGAGTGAGTTAAAGAAAATGATGCTTGCTGAAAATAAAAATTTGCTATTAAAACTGTTTATTAATATGTTGTTGCCAACTTCAAAATTAAAAGTTCTTAAGACTGAGGCTTATAAAGTTTTGCTTAGTAAATGATCACATTGCTGCCTGTTGTAAATCGCAGAAGGTGAGTCAGTATTTTACAAATGTGTTAATTTTGTGTCTCACTGTAGTAAAAGTAGAAAACTGCAGTTGTGGAAAGTTATATACTCATGCTTGATAAGCACTTGTTTCTTTTGGGTATTGAAAGTGTATTGATAATGTAATAGGATTCACAGTTTGTCCTTTATGCTCATGATAAATAACAATTCATATAAAGACCACTATTTATGAAAACCATAATTTCTTTATTCAAAAGACACTGAGGAGTAACCTGTTAGTGAATTCCAATTAACTTTCATTCTAAATAGAACAGTATTTAGTTGCGAGAGAATTAACCTGTGATCAGTTCATAATTTTGCAGTGAACTACATCTGCTAGGAAAATGTGTGAAAAGTAATACTGAACCTTTGTCCAATTTATGATTCTACAGTGAGTATTAATACTAATGTTATAAGGACCATTCAGTTTGAATAAGCCATGAAAGTAATAGTGCGTATCTGTTATATTTATGCCAGTAGTTTGTTCTGATCTGTTAACTCCAGCCTTAACCTGAACACACTGTATTCAGGTGCCAGAGTTCGCTGCACTCGCCTGTGGCAAAGTATAGGTTGTGTTTGTCCGTTGAAGTTACTCATACCTATTTTCTTAACAATTATGTTAATCATTCTCTTGCCTAATTAGGCTGGCGACCGTTTTCTTTATTCTTTAAACAATGTAGCTAGGTAAAATTATTGTTTGTTACTACTTAAAAATTTAAGTAATTCTAACTTTCACTTCCGATAAGCCACCCCGTTAGGTACAACACGGTCAACATAACAAAATTCCTCTCAGAGGGTAATACTGCTCTGTTGCTTTATACCATAATTACTTTAACAAGATAGTTTTTATCTCACGACCTGCCTCCAACTCTAATGTTATGGTATAGCTATAGCGGACGGTAGTGTTATAAGTGGTACAAGACATATTTCCAAGGAATGTGGAATAAGCCAGACGAGAGTCATTCGCATCCTGCCTGCATCGACAGATTTTTCACTCCTCTCATCTGTCAACACATCAGGCACTCGACGAATATGATTTCGAACGTTGTACAGAATTTTGTCGGTTTGCCTTTCAAGAACTCAGAAACGACCCTAGGTTTTTCCAACGTATGCTCTTTAACGATGAAGCAGCGTTTACTAACCACGCTAATGTAAATATGCATAACGTGCACCGCAGGTCAGCCGAGAATCCACACAGGTGCAGCGTCAGCGGCCGTGGAGCGTAAATGTATGGTGTGTCATCGTAGGAAATTACACTGTGGCACCTCGCTTCATCCCAGGAGCTCTAAATGGACATTCGTACGCACAGAGTCTGACGAACACTGCCTGTTCTTCTAGAAGGGGTACCGCTGCATATTCGGCAGTGTATGTGGTTGCAACACGACAGTTGTCCAGCTTACTCGTCGCGTGTTGCAACTCAAATACTTAATAAAAACTTTCCTGGACGTTGGCCAGTACGAGATTCTGTTTTCAAATGGCCTGCGAGGTCCCCCGATTTGACTCCTCTTCTTTGGGGAACACTCGAAGCTGCAGTCTATGACGAAGCCCCAACTACGCCAGAGGATGTGTGTCTTCGAATCGCCAGTGCGTGCTCTGCCATACCACCCACTGTAATTACATCCTTTAATCGTTCTTTCTACATCTACATACACTACTGGCCATTAAAATTGCTACACCACGAAGATGACGTGCTACAGACGCGAACTTTAACCGACAGGAAGGAGATGTTGTGATATGCAAATGATTAGCTTTTCAGAGCATTCAGACAAGGCTGCCGCCGGTGGCGACACCTACAACGTGCTGACATGAGGAAAGTTTCCAACCGATTTCTCATACACAAACAGCAGTTGACCGGCGTTGCCTGATGAAACGTTGTTGTGATGCCTCGTGTAAGGAGGAAAAATGCGTACCATCACGTTTCCGACTTTGATAAAGGTCGGATTGTAGCCTATCGCGATTGCGGTTTATCGTATCGCGACATTGCTGCTCGCGTTGGTCGAGATCCAATGACTGTTAGCTGAATACGGAATCGGTGGATTCAGGAGGGTAATACGGAACCTGCGGTTACCCTTGACGCTGCATCACAGACAGGAGCGCCTGCGATGGTGTACTCAACGACGAACCTGGGTGCACGAATGGCAAAACGTCATTTTTTCGGACGAATCCAGGTACTGTGTACAGCATCATGATGGTCGCATCCGTGTTTCGTACATTGCGGTGAACGCACATTGGAAGCGTGTATTCGTCATCGCCATACTGTCGTATCACCCGGCGTGATGGTATGGGGTGCCATTGGTTACTCGTCTCGGTCACCTCTTGTTCGCATTGACGGCACTTTGAATAGTGGACGTTACATTTCAGATGTGTTACTACCCGTGGCTCTACCCTTCATTCGATCCCTGCGAAACCCCACATTGCAGCAGGATAATGCACGACCGCATGTTGCAGATCCTGTACGGGCCTTTCTGGATACAGAAAATGTTCGGCTGCTGCCCTGGCCAGCACATTCTCCAGATCTCTCACCAATTGAAAACGTCTGGTCAATGGTGGCCGAGCAACTGGCTCGTCACAATACTCCAGTCACTACTCTTGATGAACAGTGTTAACGTGTTGAAGTTGCATGAGCAGCTGTACCCGTTCACGCCATCCAAGCTCTGCTTGACTCAATGCCCAGGCGTATCAAGGCCGTTATTAGGGCCAGAGATTTCTCAGGATCTATGCACCCAAATTGCGTGAAAATGTAATCACATGTCAGTTATAATATAATATGTTTGTCCAATGAATACCGGTTTATCATCTGCATTTGTTCTTGGTGTAGCAATTTTAATGGCCAGTAGTGAATATACTCCGCTAGCCACCAAGCGGGCACAAGTCGCGCCAAAGTCTGTTCCAATCGCGGATCGCGCGAGGGAAACAAGACTCTCTGAACGCCTCAGTACGACCTCTGAATGGTGATCATTGCGCGATTTGAAAGTTGGTGGTAATAATACAGTATATGCTCTACACCGTTGGCGAAGATCCGATTTCGGAATTTAGTGAACAGCCCCTTCCGTTTTGCGCCCCGTGTATCTGCAAGTGTGTACCACTTCAAACATTCTATGAGATTTGTAACGTTCTCGCGATGACTGAATGTACCAGTCACGAATCCTGCCGCTCTTCTTTGGACCTTCTCAATCTCTTGAATCAGACCCATCTGGTAAGGATATGAAGATATCATCTGTTCTTTCGGACATTTTCGAAAGAACAGATGCCATTGGTGGCCGTGCAGCTCTCTATAATGGAATTACAATTAAATCAATACCATTAGCTGCTGACAGGCGTTGATATACATCAACGGGGACAGTTCGGGGCACACATTTTCATCTGTCCCCTTTGATGTATATCAACGCCCGTCAGCATTTAATGGTATTGATTTAATTGTAATTTCAACCGGTAAGGGTCCCATACAGGCGAACAGTACTCTAAGATTGGACGAACTACCGTATTGTAAGCAATTTCTTTGTTGAAGGACTGCATCGCTTCAGAATTCTACCAATAAACGGCAACCTAGAGTTCGCCTTGGCTGTTACTTGTGTAATCTGATCAATGCATTTGAGATAATTTCGAATAGTCACACCCAGATACTTGACGGATGTTAGCGCTTCCAAACACTGGGCATTTATTTTGTACTCGTACATTAATGGGGATTTCCGCCTTGTTATACGCAGTAGGTTACACTTATTAACATTGAGAGATAACTGTCAGTCATTACACCACGCATTTATTTTATGCAAATCCTCATTGATTTGTTCACAACTTTCGTGCGATACTATTTTCCTGTAGACTACAGCTTCATCGGCAAACAGTCTAATCCCGCTGTCAATACCATCAACCAGATCGTTCATGTAAATCGTAAAAATCAGCGGACCTGAACGCTGCCCTGGGGAACACGTGAAGTAACGCTTGTTTCTGTTGACGTCACCCCGTTCAGGACGACATACTGCTCCCTCTCTGTTAGAAAGCTTTCTGTCCAACCGCATATGTCATCGGATAGACCATAAACGCGCCCTTTTTGGAGCAAGCGACAGTGCGGAACTGAGTCGAACGCCTTTAGAAAGTGGAGAAATATCGCATCAACCTGGGAGCCAGCATCATGCACAAAGAGGGCCAGCTGTGTCTCGCATGACCACTGTTTCCTAAGACCGTGCTGGTTTCCTCAGATGATGTTCTCAGAGTCTAGAAAGGTCATTATGTCTGAACATAAAATATGTTTCATGTTTCTACAACAAATCGATGTCAGTGACATTGGCCGGTAACTATGTGCATCCGATTTTCTACCCCTTTTATAGATTGCTATTCTTTCGAACGGCGTTTGCAAACGTGCCTTTCAGTCCATGGTCAATTGTTGGTGTGAAATCTTATGGGACTTAACTGCTAAGGTCATCAGTCCCTAAGCTTACACACTACTTAACCTAAATTATCCTAAGGACAAACACACACACCCATGACCGAGGGAGGACTCGAACCTCCACCGGGACCAGCCGCTCAGACCACGACTGCAGCGCCTCGGACCGCGCGGCTAATCCCGCGCGGCTCAATAGTTTGAACACATGCTTACATAAAGGTTTCTTTTGGAAGGCAAAATTCGCGTTATATGATTTAGGTGGTTACTATATAATTGTTAGTAAACTGTTTATTTCATTTACATGTGTACGAAATCGCACTGCAGTGTTAAATAAATCGAGAGCGTTTATTGCACCTACCTGCTAACAATGTCATTGTGCAGCTGCGTTCAGCATGAAATGACGTTTCATTAAGAACAATATTTATCTTGCTGTGTACATGTGGTCACAAAGTATTTTTTAATAAAAGTTTTAGTTCAACGAATGTATGTGGTACAATTTAGAGCAGTGTAGGTGGAGGCGGTTGTCCGATAGCATGTATCTCATCTCTAAGAAGCACGCAGCCACGTACAGGAAAACTTACATGTTTAATACAGTAGTTGCTTTTTCGTGCGTATAAGACATCTCTATTTTTGATGACTGAACAGTGATTTCTCCGTGTCAGTTACAGCTACTACATTTATACTCCGCAAGCCACCCAACGGTGTGTGGCGGAGGGCACTTTACGTGCCACTGTCATTACCTCCCTTTCCGGTTCCAGACGCGTATGGTTCACGGGAAGAACGACAGCCGGAAAGCCTCCGTGCGCGCTCGAATCTCTCTAATTTTACGTTCGTGATCTCCTCGGGAGGTATAAGTAGGGGGAAGCAATATATTCGATACCTCATCCGGAAACGCACCCTCTCGAAACCTGGACAGCAAGCTACACCGCGATGCAGCTCATGTAAATTGAGAGGATACACAAATGTGAAATAGTTTTCCTAAGGCCTTTGTGATACGCTATGTTCTAGCCTATGTCGTATTTCCATATACAACATGTCTAGGTATGCCTGCATCTAGGTTGTAAGTTAGTTCAAGGTGAAATAAAGCTTTGTTTTCGTAGCCCAAGCCTACCTTACGCTATATACACTCCTGGAAATGGAAAAAAGAACACACTGACACCGGTGTGTCGGACCCACCATACTTGCTCCGGACACTGCGAGAGGGCTGTACAATCAATGATCACACGCACGGCACAGCGGACACACCAGGAACCGCGGTGTTGGCCGTCGAATGGCGCTAGCTGCGCAGCATTTGTGCACCGCCGCCGTCAGTGTCAGCCAGTTTGCCGTGGCATACGGAGCTCCATCGCAGTCTTTAACACTGGTAGCATGCCGCGACAGCGTGGACGTGGACCGTATGTGCAGTTGACGGACTTTGAGCGAGGGCGTATAGTGGGCATGCGGGAGGCCGGGTGGACGTACCGCCGAATTGCTCAACACGTGGGGCGTGAGGTCTCCACAGTACATCGATGTTGTCGCCAGTGGTCGGCGGAAGGTGCACGTGCCCGTCGACCTGGGACCGGACCGCAGCGACGCACGGATGCACGCCAAGACCGTAGGATCCTACGCAGTGCCGTAGGGGACCGCACCGCCACTTCCCAGCAAATTAGGGACACTGTTGCTCCTGGGGTATCGGCGAGGACCATTCGCAACCGTCTCCATGAAGCTGGGCTACGGTCCCGCACACCGTTAGGCCGTCTTCCGCTCACGCCCCAACATCGTGCAGCCCGCCTCCAGTGGTGTCGCGACAGGCGTGAATGGAGGGACGAATGGAGACGTGTCGTCTTCAGCGATGAGAGTCGCTTCTGCCTTGGTGCCAATGATGGTCGTATGCGTGTTTGGCGCCGTGCAGGTGAGCGCCACAATCAGGACTGCATACGACCGAGGCACACAGGGCCAACACCCGGCATCATGGTGTGGGGAGCGATCTCCTACGCTGGCCGTACACCACTGGTGATCGTCGAGGGGACACTGAATAGTGCACGGTACATCCAAACCGTCATCGAACCCATCGTTCTACCATTCCTAGACCGGCAAGGGAACTTGCTGTTCCAACAGGACAATGCACGTCCGCATGTATCCCGTGCCACCCAACGTGCTCTAGAAGGTGTAAGTCAACTACCCTGGCCAGCAAGATCTCCGGATCTGTCCCCCATTGAGCATGTTTGGGACTGGATGAAGCGTCGTCTCACGCGGTCTGCACGTCCTGCACGAACGCTGGTCCAACTGAGGCGCCAGGTGGAAATGGCATGGCAAGCCGTTCCACAGGACTACATCCAGCATCTCTACGATCGTCTCCATGGGAGAATAGCAGCCTGCATTGCTGCGAAAGGTGGATATACACTGTACTAGTGCCGACATTGTGCATGCTCTGTTGCCTGTGTCTATGTGCCTGTGGTTCTGTCAGTGTGATCATGTGATGTATCTGACCCCAGGAATGTGCAATAAAGTTTCCCCTTCCTGGGACAATGAATTCACGGTGTTCTTATTTCAATTTCCAGGAGTGTAACTACGCAGCACGGTCCAAGAAGCGTGCTTGCCAGTGTTAGCACCGCAAATGTCGTTTCCGGCCACTGTCACTTTCTAGGACATTTTAAAAGGTAACAGCTTGTTCCACCACATTTTAATTAGCTTATTCCGTCGCATTATATTGAATACTGTAGATGTTTGAGATACTTCCATTATTTTTCCAAATTTAAGAAATGTTGTAACTCGAGTTAAGAAATGGGCTACTGTCTTTCCAATTCACAATTACATAAATGCACTTCCTTTTCTTAATCCCTCTACGTTGGCTTGCGTTAATTAACTTCGAGTTTCTATTAAGAGTTCGTCTGCTGGTAGTGGCAAGGCAGAGATGTGGTCACTCCGTATGCTGGTTAGTGCCAACATAAATTTGGAGTAAAGGCAGCGATGATGCACCTGTTTGCCAGGGGTAGTTCGGGGTTGGTAACAGGTTCCCCTCTCCTCCAGGGCGGAGGAGAACAACTGGTGAGGGCCTCCATGACAGGGACACTCTGGGGGACGCTGTCGAAGTGAGCGGACGGAATCGAAGGCGATCTCCGTCTTTGCCGCCAAATTCTTTTTGGGATGAGGTATAATTTATTGTATTGTTATCACTCCGGTCTTTTTCAGGATGGAAGTAGTTAGCATGTTGTTACGACCATCCATTTTTTTTTTTAGAAACTTTGCCTGTAAAATTAAAGTTTTCAATTACGGTTTCTTTTCCAGAGGTGAGCATGGACGCTCACGTCATCCATTCGTTGTAATGCGATCAGTTAGTGCCTTCAGCACACGAGAGCAGCAAAAGTATCAAAAATTGTATAATTCCGCTTTTAGCAGTAGCGTTTTGCAGTTTTAAGTTCCTTACTGGTCTTCCTAAAGTAACGTGGGGACTCCTCACATCGCCTAGTTAGCTTACCACGTGGTCGTACTGCTGATGAGAAATTTAGACCATGATTCCGTGTGAAACTTGATAGGATATTCACTATATCTACATCTACATCCATACTCCGCAAGCCACCTGACGGTTTGTGGTGGAGGGTACCTTGAGTACCTCTATACGTTCTCCCTTCTATTCCAGTCTCGTATTGTCCGTGGAAAGAAAGATTGTCGGTATGCCTCTGTGTGGGCTCTAATCTCTCTGATTTTATCCTCATGGTCTCTTCGCGAGATATACGTAGGCGGGAGCAATATTCGTGTGTTTTGTGTGAGTTACTTAAGGCTCTACGCGTGTGACGTAATTTTTTGGCATATTCATACATTTTGTGCACGGATCTTTTGATTCATTACCAACCCAATTGGCAAGCAGCAACCTAGACGAGGCTCCACGTCCCAAATAATTGGTAAATAATAGGTTGTGTATGTGAATAATTGTATAGATTGAAAAACAAGAATGAACAGTGGGGTGAGTACATAAACAAAAATTAGCGATTGGTGTCGATTACTCACGTGGTGTCGAAATGTACAGCAAGCGAGCTACCAGTTCGTTCTTGAAAATAGTTGAGATGAGAATGCTTGCGTATGCCGTAAATTGTTAGTTTGCGTGTGCCAATTTTTATAGTATGTTTTATTTTTAAAAAAATTGTTTTGTGTGTATACGAGAGATGTTTGTGTCTGCTTTGTTTCCCCCGTTTTCCCGCCAAGGATCTTTGCTGTAATTTTGACTAACGGAACGGTGCTGAGAACTAATGGAATGTGACCCTTGAGGAACCGAAGCGCGCTTCATTAATTCGTAACGATTCGATCCAAGTAACAACATGGGGTGCAAATTTCAATCACTGTCCAAGCAGACGGACTACAGATGGAGCAACGTAGATCTCTCATCTGTCCCAGTGCACAATATTGAAAAACGAGACCAGATTTCTGCTAGCATAAGCACCTTCAGTGCGACAGAGTGTTGAATAGATTTCTGATAATATTTTTGCTTATACTAGATACTAGAAGGTATCAGATAGATAGAGAGAGAGATTTAGGAACCAGGTTTTAAATTGTAAGACATTTCCAGGGGCAGATGTGGACTCTGACCACAATCTATTGGTTATGAACTGTATATTAAAACTGAAGAAACTGCAAAAAGTTGGGAATTTAAGGAGATGGGACCTGGATAAACTGACTAAACCAGAGGTTGTACAGAGTTTCAGGGATACCATAAGGGAACAATTGACAGGAATGGGAGAAAGAAGTACAGTACAAGAAGAATGGGTAGCTTTGAGGGATGAAGTAGTGAGGGCAGTAGAGGATCAAGTAGGTAAAAAAACGAGGGCTAGTAGAAATCCTTGGGTAACAGAGGAAATATTGAATTAAATTGATGAAAGGAGAAAATATAAAAATGCAGTAAATGAAGCAGGCAAAAAGGAATACAAACGTCTCAAAAATGAGATCGACCGGAAGTGCAAAATGACTAAACAGGGATGGCTAGAGGACAAATGTAAGGATGTAAAGGCTTATCTCACTAGGGGTAAGACAGATACTGCCTACAAGAAAATTAAAGAGACCTTTGGAGAAAAGAGAACCACTTGCATGAATATCAAGAGATCAGATGGAAACCCAGTTCTAAGCAAAGAAGGGAAAGCAGAAATGTGGAAGGAATATACAGTGGGTCTATACAAGGGCGATGTACTTGAGGACAATATTATGGAAATGGAAGAGGATGTAGATGAAGATGAAATGGGAGATATGATATTGCGTGAAGAGTTTGACAGAGCACTGAAAGACCTGAGTCGAAACAAGGCCCCCAGAGTAGACAACATTCCATTAGAACTACTGACGGCCTTCGGAGAGCCAGTCCTGACAGAACTCTACCATCTGGTGAGCAAGATGTGTGAGACAGGCGAAATACCCTCAGGCTTCAAGAAGAATATAATAATTCCAATCCCAAAGAAAGCAGGTGCTGACAGATGTGCGAATTACCGAACTATCAGTTTAATAAGTCACAGCTGCAAAATACTAACGCGAATTCTTCACAGCCGAATGGAAAAACTGGTAGAAGCGGACCTCGGGGAAGATCAGTTTGGATTCCGCAGAAGTATTGGAACACGTGAGGCAATACTAACCTTACGACTTATCTTAGAAGAAAGATTAAGGAAAGGCAAACCTACGTTACTAGCATTTGTAGACTTAGAGAGAGCTTTGGACAATGTTTACTAGTATACTCTCTTTCAAATTCTAAAGGTGGCAGGGGTAAAATACAGGGACCGGAAGGCTATTTACAATTTGTACATAAGCAGATGGCAGTTATAAGAGTGAGAGGGGCATGAAAGGGAAGCAGTGGTTAGGAAGGGAGTGAGACAGGGTTGTAACCTCTCCCCGATGTTGTCCAATCTGTATACTGAGCAAGCACTAAAGGAATCAAAAGAAAAATTCGGAGTAGGTATTAAAATCCATGGAGAAGAAATAAAAACTTTGAGGTTCGCCGATGACATTGTAATTCTGCCAGAGACAGCAAAGGACTTGGAAGAGCAGTTGAACGAAATGGACAATGTCTTGAAAGGAGGATATAAGATGAACATCGAGAAAAGCAAAACGAGGATAATGGAATGTAGTCGAATTAAGTCGGGTGATGCTGAGGGAATTAGGTTAGGAAATGAGACACTTAAAGTAGTAAAGGAGTTTTGCTATTTGGGGAGCAAAATAACTGATGATGGTCGAAGTAGAGAAGATATAAAATGTAGACTGGCAATGGCAAGGAAATCGTTTCTGAAGAAGAGAAATTTGTTAACATCGGGTATAGATTTAAGTGTCTGGAAGTCGTTTCTGAAAGTATATGTATGAAGTGTAGCCATGTATGGAAGCGAAAAATGGACGATAAATAGTTTGGACAAGAAGAGAATAGAAGCTTTCAAAATGTGGTGTTACAGAAGAATGCTGAGAGATTAGATGGGTAGATCACATAACTAATGATGAAGTATTGAATAAAATTGGGGAGAAGATGAGTTTGTGGCACAACTTGACAAAAAGAAGTGACCGGTTAGTAGGACGTGTTCTGAGGCATCAAGGGATCACAAATTTAGGACAGCGTGGAGTGAAAAATCGTAGAGGGAGACCAAGAGATGAATATACTAAACAGATTCAGAAGGATTTAGGTTGCAGTAAGTACTGGGAGACGAAGAAGCTTGCACAGGATAGGGTAGCATGGAGAGCTGCAACAAACCAGTCTCAGGACTGAAGACCACAACAACAACAACATTTTTGCTTTGTTAATTGCAATTATGAGATCACTTAAGTATGGAGTAAAAAATGGCTATAACATTTGTAAAGTTTCTAGTTAAATAATAAAAATATCATAGGAATTTAATTTTATGGATTCAGTGACCGATCATAACAGCCCCATCCTGAGTGGAGAACAGTGTTAGTACTAAATTGATGTCACGATAACCTGGTGGGAATGAAAATTAACAATAATAGAGAATATAGATCATGTTAGAGCGTGGTAGTTAGTTACTTGCCCACTTGGTTGCTTGAGCCCTCCCACGCGCTATCCGTTGCGAAATCTTAATATGATAGTCACCTAATCATTCAATACTAACTTCGAGCCGGTCCCCTTTCAATGAATCCTCCCGAGCATTGGACCAAGCGGGTAAGCACCGTGTATATGAGATGTCTTCGCACACACGCCACCAGCACGTTCTAACATAGACTGGGAAAGAGAGAAAAAAGATAACGGGGAAGGAACCCTTCAATTTCTCGAATTTTTTTACCATAAGTTTCAACGACAACATTAACAAACGCTACATCACCGTAATTGTCTTTAAGAGGTATCGAATGCAGTTATAAAAAATATAACTTTCCATTTTAAAAAAGTACTTAAATATCTCAGTCGATACCAGCACTAGAAACATTAAAAAACAAAAACATACGAGGCCATCGAAGCTCTAAAATTTGTCGAAAACCGCGTTTAGATATGTGTAACCGTTCACGAAATAAGAGGGGTGTTACGTCTCACGTCACTAACCTTGTAAAAATTCGATGTATCGATTCAGATACATCACCGACATCCAAGACAGCCTGTAAATACGTCGAGGCACGTGAACACAGCGCTGCCGTCCGATGATGAACGAGACAGAGAGCTGTCGTTTAGTGTGATTGCGTTCGTCATCAAGTATGAGCTCGTTAGTGTGTGTTGTTGTACAGAGGTGACTTTAGACTCTGACTGTAAAGATGACCTTAACCTTAAAAGACGTTTGAATATATTGACTGTTGTTGGTGATTAATGCGACCAACCACAAATGATTTTAAAATGCTTAGCATTGATTGATAGAGTTACTGGATGTTCTCCTGAGGAATATCGTGCCAAATTCTGTCCAGTTGGCGCGTTAGATCATCCAATTCCCGACATGTGTGGATGTTTGGTGATGATGATGTTTGGTTTGTGGGGCGCTCAACTGCGCAGCTATCAGCGCCTGTACAAATTCCCAACCTCTGCCCAGTCATATCTAGCGACTTTCGTGAGTGATGATGAAATGAGAAGGACAACACAGACGCCCAGTCATCTCGAGGCAGGTGAAAACGACCTGGTTGGAGCGCCCGTATGCTGGCGTACTCCTTCGCCAACACACCGGTCGGCCCTAGGAAACATTGTACAGCAAGTGCTGAACTAGGCGCGGCTTCGACAAGAAAAGACCAAGACACGCCCCTAGCCTACGTGCCGATAACGCCCCCTGGACAGCGTTCATATAGGCCGCCGCCGCCGACCGAGCTGCCTCAATCTCTCAACATGAGTACGTCAATACGTCCCATTGGGACTGAGTTCCCACTGCACATCAATACGCCACACTGTGCTGTTCCACAGTGACAGTCGTCGCATCGAACATTAGCTACCCTGTAAGGGAACGTTAGTCATTGTCCATACTTACGATATGGACACAGACAAGATTCAAGACTTCGTACATGTGTTTCGATTGCTGTTAACCACAAAACTTCAGACTGGACATCACTGAAGTTAAGTACTTAGTTGGTTCGTGTAATAAAGTGTATTTTAACCACGTGTGCATTTTGTGTTGTAGTGAGAGGAAACCGGCCACGCACCTGTCATACCACCCTCCCGTCATCCAGCCAGGAACCACCAAACATTACAGTAGGGCACAGCCACAACAAGGGGCGAAGAGTCTGGTGAACAAGTTTTGTATGCTTTTCATGTGTTCTAGGTTCCTGGAGGGGAGTTGTCGTTACAGTGATTCTACTTGCTAATTTGTTCTTATGCTGCCCGCGACCGCTCCGCTCAGCCGCCACAGCGAGCGCGCAGACAGCCCAGTAAACAAGTAGCCAGGCCTGTAAATCTAGTGACGACTTGCCCTCGCTGTTTTGCTCGCCATAAGCGGCAAGACTGCCCCTTTCGCAACGCGGCATGTTACTTATGTGAAAACAAAGACCATGTCAGGCAGTTGCAACGGCAAAAGAAGCCAGTTCTGCCAACTCTCCCAACAACAGGTCTCATACACATTTTGTGAACCCAGTGTTTTCAAAACAGACTACAGGTTCTAGCTGTAATTCAGATAACTTGTGGCCTCAGTCTCTCTCAGTATCTCGATACGTCCCACTGTGGCCAAGTCTCCCACAGTGATACTCGTCGCTCGCACCTTCGATGGGAAGGACCACAACACGACGTGGCACGGACTCGACCAATGACTGAAGTAGTGCTGGTGGGAACTGACAGCATCAGTCCTACAGAGCATAAATCCGTGAGAGTACGACGGCGTGGGGATCTCTTCTGAACAGCCCGTTGCAAGGCATCCCAGATATGCTCAATAATGCTTATGTCTGGGGAGTTTGGTGGCCAGTGAAAGTGTTTAAACCCCAAAGAGTGTTCCTGGAGCCACTCTGGACGTGTGAAGTATCGCATTGTCCTGCTGGAATTTCCCATGTCTGTCAGAATGCACAATGGACATGAATGGATGCAGATGATCAGACAGAATGCGTACGTACGTGTCGCCTGTCAGAATCGAATCTTAACGTATCAGGGGTCCCGTATCACTCCAACTGGAGACGCCCCACACGAGTATAGAGCGTCCAAGAGCTTGAACAGTCCCCTGCTGCTGAAACCAGACACGTCCAATCACGCAACATGTTTGCAGTCATCAAGACTCCAATGTCTCTGTTGACGGGCTCAGGTTTGGCGTAAAGCTTTGTGTCGTTTAGTCGTCAAGGGTACACGAGTGGGTCCTCGGCTCCGAAACCCCATATGGATGATGTTTCGTTGAATGGTTCACACGATGACACTTGTTGATGGCCCAGCACTGAAATCGGCAGCAGTTTGTGGCCGGGTTGCACTTTAGTCACGTTGAACGATTGTCTTCAGGCGTCGTTGGTTCCCTTCTTGCAGGATCTTTTTCCGGCCTCGGAGATTTATTGTTTTACCGGGTCCCTAATATTCACGGTAGACTCGTGAAATGGTCGCACGGGAAAATCTCCACTTCATCACTACCTCGGAGATGCTGTATCCCATCGCTCGTGCACCGACTGTAACACCACGTTCAAACTCACCTAAATCTGCCACTGCAGCAGCAGTAACCGATCTAACAACTGCGCCAGACACTTGTCTTCTATAGGCGTTGCCGACCGCAGCTCCGTATTCTGCCTGTTTACATATCTCTGTATTTGAATACGCATGTGTATATCAATTTCTTTTGCGCATTAGTGAATATTGTGAGAAGTAATGGTTCTGTATCACTCCCCTGAGGCAATCCCGAAGTTACTTTCGCGTCTGATAGTTTCTCACCACTCAGAATGACATACTGTGGTCTGTTTGCCAGAAACTCTTTAGTCTGATATTTCCTATGCTCGTATCCAATCCCGTCCGTAAGTCAAGGAACACGACATCTGTCTGAGCGCCTGCGCCTACTGCTTTCTGGGTCTCGTGGACGAACAGACCGAGTCCGGTTTCAGAAGATCGTTGCATTTGAAACACATGTTGACTCATTATGAGATTTTCGGTCCCAAGAAATGTCATAACAAGCGAGCTGAAATATGTTCCAAAATTGTACAACGTACTGACGTCAGAGGCATATTTCTATAGTTTTGTGCATCTGTTCAACGAGACCACTGCTTTTGTCCAGTCATTAGGAACGCTTTGGGTCTCTGGTGGCTGCCGGTACACTGCTTTCAGAAGAGATGTAAGTTCTTTCGCGTACTCTTTGTAGATTCGAATCGGATTCGCGTCAGGTCCAGTGGCCTTTCCTCAGTCGAGCGAGTTCAGTTACTCTTCTATCTTTTGGTTTCTTATTTCCGTATCCGTCACTTTGTCAATAAGGCACTACAGTGCGACCTTCTTCGGTGAAACACTTTTGGAGCCGGCCGCTATGGCCGAGCGGTTCCAGGCGCTTCAGCCCGGAACCGCTCCTCTGCTACGGTCGCAGGCTCGAATCCTGCCTATGGCATGGATGTGTGTGATGTCCTTAGGTTCGTTAGGTTTAAGTAATTCTAAGTCTAGGGGACTCATGACCTCAGATGTTAAGTCCCATAGTGTTTAGAGCCATTTGAACACTTTTGGAATAAGATGTTTAGTATTGTGGCGTTTTCTGTGTCATACTCTGTTCCGATGTGGCACAGAGTGTCTGGACAGAAGGCTTCGATCCGTTTACTGATTTAACATTCTCAGAATTTGGCTCGACACATACCTGTCTAAACGTATTGTAAGGTGTTAATAAACATTGTCCATTGATGATCAACAGTGTCGGTGCTGCAGATGAAATTTTCGTGTTGACTTGTCAGGTAATCTGAAATCTGTTTCTATCGCTCTTGCTAAGCAGAAAAATCTTCCTACCTCTCTTCGTTATTGCTACTTACAGCCGCTCTCAGTGATGCAGTAACGGCCTTATGACCACCTTATGACTACCTATGCTACGCTCAGTCGAAAAGTCCGATTCTGTTTGCCGCCAGCAGGCCTAAGATGCTATCTTCAGGAGTCGGTTCTCTGCTTATTTATTTTCGTTAATTTTCGGATAAATCACTTAGAACAATTTTGCTTTAGTCTCTCTTCCCACTGCCTGTCTTAATCATTTGAGCCTCGAAGTCTATAGCTGGTAAGTTAAAATCGCTACCTAAAACTATTATGTGAGCAGATTCTGATGAGATTCTGATGAGAATAACCCTACCACTAAATTGTTGATAGTAACTCACTCTCAGCCTTCCCATTCGTAAAGAATGCCACTCCCGTAATACCATTTTCTGCTGTTGTTGATATTACCCTATACTCATCGGTGCACAGACCCTAGTCATCTTTTCACTTCAGTGAATCCCACTGTATGTAGACTGAGCCTCAAACTTCTGACATTCCACAACCCGACTTGTAGAAAGTTACCCTTTCCTTGGTTATTGATTCTTTTTCTTATGGTCAGCTCCTCCTTGGCAGTCTGCTCCCGAAGATCAGAATGGGAGACTAGTCCGGTGATAGCAACACGATAAAAAGATGTTCTGTTTCTTGGACTCCAGTCGAAATGTTTTTATCATTTTAAAGTCATATTAACTGTTAGTAGAACTAGTCACAAAGTTTTGTTGATTTACTTAAATTATTTGATAAATCATCAATTTTAGTGGCACAAACTCGGTCTTCAGACTACAATGGGCTACAATGACAATCCAAAGAATTTAACGAAACTACATACACATATTAAAGTTGTTCTTTACACTCCGGGATCTGCTGTGGCCATCCGGCTGAAAAATACAATGAAGCGCTGAAGAAAGTGATATAGGCATGCGTATTCAAATACAGAGAGATGTAATCAAGCAGAATACGGCGCTGCGGTCGGCAGTGCCTACAGGTGTCTGGCGAAGTTTTTCGGTCGATTACTGCTTCTACAATGGCACGTCATCAATATTTAAGTGAGCCTGAACGTGGTGTTACAGTCGGCGCACCAGCGATGGGACACAGCATCTTCGAGGTAGCGATGAAGTGGGATTTTCCCTTACAACCATTTCACGAGTGTACCATGAATATCGGGAATCTGATAAAACATCAAATCTCCGACATCGCTGCCGCCGGAAAAACATCCTGCAAGAACGGGTTCAAATGGTTCAAATGGCTGTGAGCACTATGGGACTTAAAATCTGTGGTCATCAGTCCCCTAGAACTTAGAACTACTTAAACCTAACTAACCTAAGGACATCACACACATCCATGCCCGAGGCAGGATTCCAACCTGCGACCGTAGCAGCCGCGTGCAAGAACGGGACCAATGACGATTGAAGACAATCGTTCAAAGTGACGGAAGTGCAACCCTACCCCAAACTGCTGCAGATTTCAATCCTGGGCCATCAACAAGTATCAGCGCGCGAATCATTCAACGGAACATCATCGATATGGGCTTTCGGAGCCGAAGGCCCACTCGTGTACCCTTGATGAATGTACGACACAAAGAATTACGCCTCGCCAGCCGGGGTGGCCGAGCGGTTCTAGGCGTTACAGTCTGGAACCGCGCGACCGCTACGGTCGCAGGTTCGAATCCTGCCTCGGGCATGGATGTGTGTGATGTCCTTACGTTAGTCAGGTTTAAGTAGTTCTAAGTTCTAGGGGACTGATGACCTGAGAAGTTAAGTCCCATAGTGCTCAGAGCCATTTGAACCATTTTGAACCATTACGCCTCGCCTGGGCACGTCAACACCGAAATTGTTTTTCATTACTGGAACTATGTTGCCTGTCGGACGAGGGTCGTTTGAAATTGTATCTTTCGGATGGACGTGTATGGGTACTGAGACCACCTCATGAATCCATGGACCAGCATGTCAGCAGGGACTGTTCAAGCGAGTGGAGGCTCTTTAATGGTGTGGGGCGTGTGCAGTTGGAGTGAAGTGGACCTCTGGTAAGTCTTTCTCTGCCCAGGGATTGGGTGTTTGTGTTGTCCTCATCCTTTCATCATCGTCATCATCATCATCATCATCATAATCATCATCATCATCTTTCGTGGCAGTGGTTAGACTGGACTGTGTAAAAAATTTGGACTGTGTTAAATTGGGACTTTGTACGGGAGCTGCTGACCACACTGTTGAGCGAACCACAACTCAAACATCATCATCATCTGGTAGGCCTAGATACGACTCTGACAACTGGCACAGACCTGAGCATCCTGTCTAATCACCTGCATCCATTCGTGTCCATCGTGCTTTCAGACGGACTTGGGCAATTCCAGCAGGACAATGCGACACCCCACACGTCCAGATTTGTTGCAGAGTGGCTCCAGGCACACTCTTCTGAGTTCAAACGCTCTCGCTGGCCACCAAACTCCACAGACATGAACATTATTGAGCATATGTGGGATAGCTTGCAACATGCTATTCAGAAGAGATCTCCACCACCTAGTACTCTTACGGAATTATGGACAGCTCTGCAGGAATAATGTTTCAAATGGCTCTGAGCACTATGGGACTTAACTTCTGAGGTATCAGTCCCCGAGAACTTAGAACTACTTAAACCTAACTAACCTAAGGACATCACACACATGCAAGCCCGAGGCAGGATTCGAACCTGCGACCGTAGCGGTAGCGCGGTTCTAGACTGAAGCGCGCAGAACCCCTCGGCCACTGTGTCGTCCGTATGGGAGTCCGTTCGGTGGTCAAATGACGATATGTTTGTACGATTCTCCTGTGTGAACAACTTCTTAAAAGAGAAATTTAAAACTTCGGTTTCGCTGTCATTTCTTCAACTGTCACACCACATTGGAGTGAGCATGGACTGTATTAAACTGGAGAAACAAGAAATTTATCGCATAACTTGACTAAAAGATGGGATCGGTTGACAGAACACATTCTGAGGTATAAGGGAATTGCCATTATGGAATTGGTGGGTAGTGGAGGGGGGGAGGGGAGGAAGGAAATTTTAAAAGGAGAGGAAGAGTCGAATACAGGAAGCAGTTTGAAATGGTGCAGTGGTTATTCGGAGTGAAAAGGCTTGCACATGATAGAGTAGCATAGAGATCTACTTCTGACCAGCCTTCAGATTGAAGACCACAACAGCAACAGGTAGCACCGTCATAAAACTGGGAAACCAGTTCTACCTGCACGATATTAGCGTGAATACCGTAGACGTAACTTATGTAATAACTGTACGGTTCTGTTGTTATGATATGGCGAACAGAAGGACGATGCTGCTTTCGATGTCTAACTTACGTCTATATGACTACTCTGCAATTCGAAATTAATAAAATTTCCTTTATTTAACGACTATGGTCAAACATTTTTTATCATCAGACTAACGGTTTCAGTCTATAATGACCATCTTCAGATCATTTTTGTAAAAACATGCCCTAATACACTGGACCCATAGTGGCATCGTCAAATGTTAAACACCAAATCACGATGCTACTATGGCTCCAGTATTTTATGACATGTTTTTATAAAACAGATCTGAAGATGGTCATTATAGACCGAAACAGGTAGTCTGATGACGAATTTGTGACAATAGACGTAAAGTAAAGGAAATTTATTCTATATTCGGGTTAATGTTTTATTCGCGACCATGTCGCAACTCGTCGAAATAAAGTGTTTGGCTGAGGATTCATAGAACCATCTCCAAGTTACTTCTCTATCATCATACTCTCAAACAGCACCTGAGAAAAATACTACTCTATCCTAAATTTTTGTCGTGCTAGGTATGATTCTTCTTATTTTCGCAACCGGAGGAGAAACTAGGTGATTGAATATTCGTGAAAAGATCTCGCATCTAATAAAAAAATTTTTACTTTTAATGACTGGCATCGCAGCTCGCGTGTCATGTCCCCGACACTCCGTTTCTAGGATCCCGTACTTCAGTCGGTAAAAACAGAGCTGTTACAGGATGGCTTTGTTGTTTGTCTGTCCGCTTTCTTGAATATCCATTACCTCAGGAACGAGACGGCATATCAAGTTGAAATTTGTGTCACGTGTTGAGATCTACGGTTCTTTGGCGGCATAGAAAATTGAGGCTTCTGAATCAATGC
The DNA here is from genome assembly GCF_023898315.1 of Schistocerca nitens. Classification (NCBI taxonomy): domain Eukaryota; kingdom Metazoa; phylum Arthropoda; class Insecta; order Orthoptera; family Acrididae; genus Schistocerca; species Schistocerca nitens. Next base: position 186,646,418 of record NC_064623.1, read on the forward strand.
GATAAAAAGAACCGTCCTCTATATCACATATTTTGATACCCGCAAACTCACTGATCTAAACCTATAAAGTACACTAAGTGATAAAAAGTATCCAGAAACCCCAAACAACATACGTTTTTCATATTAGGTGCATTGTGCTGCCACCCACTGCCAGGTACTCCGTATCAGCGACTTCAGCAGTCATTAGACATTGAGAGAGAGCAGAATGGGGCGCTCCGCGGAACTCACGGACTTCGAACGTGGTCAGATCACCGCGTGTCAGTTGTGTAATACTTCTGTACGCGAGGTTTACACACTCCTCAGCATCCCAAGGTCCACTGTTTCCGATGTGATAGTGAAGAGGAAACGTGAAGGGACACGACAGCACAAAAGTGTACAGGCCGACAGTTGAAGAGGGTCGTAATGTGTAATAGGCAGACATCTATTCAGACCACCACACAGGAATTCCAAACTGCATAAGGATCCACTGCAAGTACTATGACAGTTAGGCGGGCTGTGAGAAAACTTGGATTTCACGGGCGAACGGCTGCTTATAAGCCACACATCAAGCCAGTAAATGCCAAGTGACGCCTCGCTTGGTGTAAGGGGCGTAAACATTGGACGACTGAACAGAGGAAAAACGTTGTGTTGAGTGACGAATCACGGTACACAATGTGGCGATCCGATGGCAGGGTGTGGGTATGGCGAATGCCCGGTAAACGTCATCTCGCAGCCTGTAGTGCCAACAGTAAAATTCGAAGGCGGTGGTGTTACGGTGTGATGGTATTTTTCATGGAGAGTTCTTGTACGCCTTAATGTTTTGAGTGGCACTATCAGAACTCAGGACTACATGAATGTTTTAAGCACCTTCTTGCTTCCCACTGTTGAAGAGCAATTCGGGGATGGCGATTGCATCTTTCAACACGATCGAGCACCTGTTCATAATGCACGGCCTGTGTCGGAGTGGTTACACGACAACAACATCCCTGTAATGGACTGGCCTGCACGGAGTCCTGACATGAATCCTATAGAACACCTTTGGGATGTTATGAAACACAGACTTCGTGCCAGGCCTCACCGACCGACTTTGATTCCTCCATGCATCACTCCGTGAAGAATGGGCTGCCATTCCCCAAGAAACCTTTCAGCACCTGATTGAACGTACGTCTGCGAGAGTGGAAGCTGTCATCAAGGCTAAGGGTGGGCCGACACCATATTGAATTCCAGCATTACCGATGGAGGGCGCCACGAACTTGGAATTCATTTTCAGCCAGGTGTTCGGACACTTTTGATCACAGTGTACATCCCGTTGACGAAGTCACATGTATCTCGGCAAGAAGCAAGGTTTCACTCTAAAACTAAAGGAAAAAAATCCGAAATTTGTTGATTTGTTATTGTTGTTGTGGTCTTCTGTCCTGAGACTGGTTTGATGCAGCTCTCCATGCTACTCTATCCTGTGCAAGCTTCTTCATCTCCCAGTACCTACTGCAACCTACATCCGTCTGAATCTGCTTAGTGTATTGATCTCTTGGTCTCCCTCTACGATTTTTACCCTCCACGCTGCCCTCCAATGCTAAATTTGTGATCCCTTGATGCCTCAAAACATGTCCTACCAACCGATCCCTTCTTCTAGTCAAGTTGTGCCACAAACTTCTCTTCTCCCCAATCCTATTCAATACCTCCTCATTAGTTACGTGATCTACCCACCTTATCTTCAGCATTCTTCTGTAGCACCACATATCGAAAGCTTCTATTCTCTTCTTGTCCGAACTGGTTATCGTCCATGTTTCACTTCCATACATGGCTACACTCCATACAAATACTTTCAGAAACGACTTCCTGACACTTAAATCTATACTCGATGTTAACAAATTTCTCTTCTTCAGAAACGATTTCCTTGCCATTGCCAGTCTACATTTTATATCCTCTCTACTTCGACCCTCATCAGTTATTTTACTCCCTAAATAGCAAAACTCCTTTACTACTTTAAGTGTCTCATTTCCTAATATAATCCCCTCAGCATCGCCCGATTTAATTTGACTACATTCCATTATCCTCGTTTTGCTTTTGTTGATGTTCACCTTATATCCTCCTTTCAAGACACTGTCCATTCCGTTCAACTGCTCTTCCAAGTCCTTTGCTGTCTCTGACAGAATTACAATGTCATCGGCGAACCTCAAAGTTTTTACTTCTTCTCCATGAATTTTAATACCTACTCCAAATTTTTCTTTTGTTTCCTTTACTGCTTGCTCAATATACAGATTGAATAACATCGGGGAGAGGCTACAACCCTGTCTCACTCCTTTCCCAACCACTGCTTCCCTTTCATGCCCCTCGACTCTTATAACTGCCATCTGGTTTCTGTACAAATTGTAAATAGCCTTTCGCTCCCTGTATTTTACCCGTGCCACCTTCAAAATTTGAAAGAGAGTATTCCAGTTAACGTTGTCAAAAGCTTTCTCTAAGTCTACAAATGCTAGAAACGTAGGTTTGCCTTTTCTTAATCTTTCTTCTAAGATAAGTCGTAAGGTTAGTATTGCCTCACGTGTTCCAACATTTCTACGGAATCCAAACTGATCTTCCCCGAGGTCCGCTTCTACCAGTTTTTCCATTCGTCTATAAAGAATTCGCGTTAGTATTTTGCAGCTGTGACTTATTAAACTGATAGTTCGGTAATTTTCACATGTGTCAACACCTGCTTTCTTTGGTATTGGAATTATTATATTATTCTTGAAGTCTGTGGGTATTTCGCCTGTCTCATACATCTTGCTCACCAGATGGTAGAGTTTTGTCAGGACTGGCTCTCCCAAGGCCATCAGTAGTTCTAATGGAATGTTGTCTACTCCGGGGGCCTTGTTTCGACTCAGGTCTTTCAGTGCTCTGTCAAACTCTTCACGCAGTATCTTATCTCCCATTTCATCTTCATCTACATCCTCTTCCATTTCCATAATATTGTCCTCAAGTACATCGCCCTTGTATAAACCCTTTATATACTCCTTCCACCTTTCTGCCTTCCCTTCTTTGCTTAGAACTGGGTTGCCATCTGAGCTCTTGATATTCATACAAGTGGTTTTCTTCTCTCCAAAGGTCTCTCTAATTTTCCTGTAGGCAGTATCTATCTGACCCCTAGTGAGACAAGCCTCTACATCCTTACATTTGTCCTCTAGCCATCCCTGCTTAACCATTTTGCACTTTCTGTCGATCTCATTTTTGAGACGTTTGTATTCCCTTTTGCCTGCTTCATTTACTGCATTTTTATATTTTCTCCTTTCATCAATTAAATTCAATATTTCTTCTGTTACCCAAGGATTTCTACTAGCCCTCGTCTTTTTACCTACTTGATCCTTTGCTGCCTTCACTACTTCATCCCTCAGAGCTACCCATTCTTCTTCTACTGTATTTCTTTCCCCCATTCCTGTCAATTGTTCCCTTATGCTCTCCCTGAAACTCTCTACAACCTCTGGTTCTTTCAGTTTATCCAGGTCCCATCTCCTTAAATTCCCACCTTTTTGCAGTTTCTTCAGTTTCAATCTGCAGTTCATAACCAATAGATTGTGGTCAGAATCCACATCTGCCCCTGGAAATGTCTTACAATTTAAAACCTGGTTCCTAAATCTCTGTCTTACCGTTATATAATCTATCTGATACCTATTAGTATCTCCAGGATTCTTCCAGGTATACAACCTTCTTTTATGATTCTTGAACCAAGTGTTAGCTATGATTAAGTTATGCTCTGTGCAAAATTCTACAAGGCGGCTTCCTCTTTCATTTCTTCCCCCCAATCCATATTCATCTACTATGTTTCCTTCTCTCCCTTTTCCTACTGACGAATTCCAGTCACCCATGACTATTAAATTTTCGTCTCCCTTCACTACCTGAATAATTTTTTTTATCTCGTCATACATTTCATCAATTTCTTCATCATCTGCAGAGCTAGTTGGCATATAAACTTGTACTACCGTAGTAGGCATGGGCTTTGTGTCTATCTTGGCCACAATAATGCGTTCACTATGCTGTTTGTAGTAGCTAACCCGCACTCCTATTTTTTTATTCATTATTAAACCTACTCCTACATTACCCCTATTTGATTTTGTATTTATAACCCTGTAATCACCTGACCAAAAGTCTTGTTCCTCCTGCCACCGAACTTCACTAATTCCCACTATATCTAACTTTAACCTATCCATTTCCCTTTTTAAATTTTCTAACCTACCTGCCCGATTAAGGGATCTGACATTCCACGCTCCGATCCGTAGAATGGCAGTTTTCTTTCTCCTGATAATGACGTTCTCTTGAGTAATGCCCGCCCGGAGATCCGAATGGGGGACTATTTTACCTCCGGAATATTTTACCCAAGAGGACGCCATCATCATTTAATCATACAGTAAAGCTGCATGTTATTATAACACACGAAAAAATATTTCTTTTGTTATTTGTTATCTGCCTTTAAAGCTTGAACTTGTAACATTCTGGAAGGTCTTGGAATCCTTGGGAACGATATCTTGCAATATCAATGTCGATAACTGGCAAAAACCGTGGAGATCTTTGATTTATGGAATGGAAGAATTAATTTTGTGAGGAACCTCCCCATTTTTTCTCGCAGGATAAGGTTGTTACCGATGGACCGGCACCATCGATGGGCCATCTCGATTTCTCTGTAGATGTTGACGATAGGCACATTCTAGCTGTTATTAACTGTACCCCATGTTGCCAAAGATTCACCATCTTAGCGATGAGCTGACGAAGACGCGAAGCGACAGTGAAAGAAAATATGATTTGCACTCTGTTCCTGTAATTGATTAGAATTAATCATGAAACCTCTTGGTGATGCGGTAATAGTGATTAAATTTCTGCACCCACTACTGGCAAATGCGAGCAATTTACACCATTTTTTTCATATTCGCAGTACAAAGTTACGAACCGTGCACAGAGACTAGGTGTTGTTCATCAGCGCTGTGCGAATTGCCTTGAATGAGCCATTTAGAATTTTGTCTAATCTTAGGCCTAGGTAGAACACCGCGAAAAAAATTTATCTAGGCCTAACGGTTTTCATTATATGCTTTGCAATATTTTGTTAATCAGTCAAATGTGTGTTCCTTTTTCCGAAGGCGACCGTTCTACCTTTGCCATCCCTGGTTTCGAATTGACGTTATTCTGTTTTACATGCCAACAAAAAGCTCCTAAAATGATAATATTAATTGTATTGACACTTATTTAGATGTATATAGTATTTAACAAGTGTTTCACTATAGGCCAATCATACAAACTGCCCGGATCCAAGAAGGAAACCAGTCGCCTTGACTGCGCCAATGACACTTGTTTTTACTTTCCCATATACACATATCAAAAAAAGTTTTGCGTAACTTCGGTTCCGAGAGTTACGGAACATCTACAGAAAATTGCAATAGAGGTCAACATAAACATCATTTACGCCCTTTTTATTGCTCATGAAAACTAAACATTGCATGTTGTACCACCACACAGGGATACCTTCAGAGGTGGTGGTCCAGATCGCTGTACACACCCAGTAGCACGTCCTCTTGCATTGATGCACGCCTGTATTCGCCGTGGCATACTATCCACAAGTTCATCAAGGCACTGTTGGTCCAGATTGTCCCACTCCTCAATGCGATTCGGCGTAGATCCCTCAGAGTGGTTGGTGGGTCACGTAGTCCATAAACAGCGCTTTTTAATCTATGCCAGGCATGTTCGATAGGGTTCATGTTTGGAGAACACGCTGGCCACTCTAGTCGAGCGATTTCTTTATCCTGAAGGAAGTCATTCACAAGATGTGCACCGGCCGCTGTGGGCGAGCGGTTCTAGGCCCTTCAGTCCGGAATCGCTCTGCTGCTGCGGTCGCAGGTTCGAATCCTGCCTCGGGCATAGAAGTGTGTGATGTTCTTAGGTTAGTTAGGTTTAAGTAGTTCTAAATCTAGGGGACTGATGATATCAGATGTTAAGTCCCATAGTGCTTACAACGATTTGAACAAGATGTGCACGATGGGGGCGCGAAATGTCGTCCACGAAGACGAATGTCTCGCCAATATGCTGCCGATATGGTTGCACTACCGATCGGAGGATGGCATCCACGTATCGTACAGCCGTTACGGCGCCTTCCATAACCACCAGCGGCATACGTCGCCCCATATAATGCCATCCCGAAAAATCTGGGAACCTCCACCTTGCTGCACTCGCTGGACAGTGTGTCTGAGGTGTTCAGCCTCACCGGATTGCCTCGATTCATGTCTCCGAAGACGGTCTGGTTGATGGGGTATGCGACGCTCATCGGTGAAGAGAACGTTATGCCAATCCTGAGCAGTCCATTCGGCATGTTGTTGGGTCCATCTGTACCGCGCTGCATGGTGTCGTGGTTGCAAAGCTGGACCTCCCCATGGACGTCGGGAGCGTATTCCGCACAGTTTGAGTCGTAATACGACGTCCTGTGGCTGCACGAAAGCGTTATTCAACATGGTGGCGTTGGTCTCAGGGTTCCTCCGAGCCATAATCCGTAGGCAGCTGCATCCACTGCAGTAGTAGCCCTCGGGCGGCCTCTCTCTCTGCATGCGCTCCATGTCCGAACAACATCGCTTTGGTTTACTGCCAGACTCCTGGACATTTCCATTGTTGAGAGCCCTTCCTGGCACATAGTAACAATGCGGACGCGATCGAACAGCGGTATTGACCGTCTAGGCATGGATGAACTACAGACAACACGAGCCGTGTACCTCCTTCCTGCTGGAATGTCTGGAACTGATCGGCTGTCGGACCACCTCCGTCTAATAGGCGCTGCTCATGCATGGTTGTTTCCATCTTTGGGCGGGTTTAGTGACATCTCTGAAAAGTCAAAGGGACTGTGTCTGTGATACAATATCCACAGTCAACGTCTGTATTCAGAAGTTCTCGGAACGGGGGCGATGCAAAGCATTTTTGACGTGTGTATTTCATAACAATGAATATTTATGATTTATGTCTATTACAGTGAAATGCAAAAGATAATGTTCAAGTTCCACTGAAAATAAAATGTTTATTGCAGTCTCCGAGGATTTCACTACACAATTTCTTTAGGTACTCATCGATAGCAACCCTTCCCTAGTAAATACTGAGTTGTCTTTCTTTGAATATTTGCAATTTCGTCCTTTAATCCTACCTGGTGAGGATCCCACATCGCACAGCAATACTCCAGAGAAGGACGCACAAACGTTGCCTACGCAGCCTCTTTAGGCCAAAAATTGAAAGACAATCGCATTCTTACCCCCCCCCCCCCTCCGCCCCGCCGCTCCCCAGCCCTCCTCGGTTCTCACTGACTCTTATACATGGTGTCCCACATGAGTAATCATCTCTAGTCGAATTGCTTGTGAAGTGGCTAAATGCACTGCATTAAGTTGAGTGCAGTGTTTCCGTGCTTCACTTGTGAGAAGCTCGTATTGTTGTTACAGAAATGGGACAGTCTGCATTAGAAGAGCGAATTGATTTACATCTGCATCTACATACATACTCCGCAATCCACCATACGGTGCGTGGTGGAGGGTACCTCGTACCACAACTGGCATCCCTCTTCCACTCCCAAACAGAACGAGGGAAAAATGACTGCCTATATGCCTCTGTAAGAGCCCTAATCTCTCTTATCTTATCATTGTGGTCTTTCCGCGAAATGTAAGTTGGCAGCAGTGAAATTGTACTGCAGTCAGCCTCGAATGCTGGTTCTCTAAATTTCCTCAGTAGCGATTCACGAAAAGAACGCCTCCTTTCCTCTAGAGACTCCCGCCCAAGTTCCTGAAGCATTTCCGTAACACTCGCGTGATAATCAAAACTACCAGTAACAAATCTAGCAGCCCGCCTCTGAATTGCTTCTATGTCCTCCCTCAATCCGACCTGATAGGGATCCCCAACGCTCGAGCATTTCCCAAGAATAGGTCGTATTAATGTTTTACAAGCGGTCTGTATTACAGATGAACCACATCTTCCCAAAATTCTACCAATGAACCGAAGACGACTATACGCCTAACCCCACAACTGCCATTTACATGCTTGTCCCACTTCATATCGCTCTGCAATGTTATGCCAAAATATTTAATCGACGTGACTGTGTCAAGCGCTACACTACTAATGGAGTTCTCAAAAATTATAGGATTCTTTTTCCTATTCATCTGCATTAATTTACATTTCTCTGTATTTAGAGTTAGCTGCCATTCCTTACACCAATCACAAATCCTGTCCAAGTCATCTTGTATCCTCCTACAGTCACTCAACGACGACACCTTCCCGTACACCACAGCATCATCAGCAAACAGCCGCACATTGCTATCCACCCTATCCAAAAGATCATTTATGTAGATAGAAAACCACAGCGGACCTACCACACTTCCTTGGGGCACTCCAGATGATATCCTCACCTCCGATGAACAGTCACCATCGAGGACAACTTAAGAAGTCTTCGAGCCACTCACATACTTGGGAACCAATCCCATACGCTCCTACCTTAGTTAGGAGTCTGCAGTGGGGCACCGAGTCAAACGCTTTCCGGAAGTCAAGGAATATGGCATCCGTCTGATAGCCTTCATCCATGGTTCGCAAGATATCATGTGAAAAAGCGGCGAGTTGCGTTTCGCAGGAACGAAGCTTTCTAAAGCCTTGCTGATGCATGGACAGCAACTTGTCTGTCTCAAGGAAATTCATTATATTCGAACTAAGAATGTGTTCGAGAATCCTGCAACAAACCGATGTTAAGGTTATTGGTCTGTAATTTTGAGGCTCCGTCTTTCTACCCTTCTTATATACAGGCGTCACCTGCGCTTTTTTCCTGTCACTCGGGACTTTACGTTGGGCAAGAGATTCGCGATAAATGCAAGCTAAGTAAGGAGCCAATGCAGTAGAGTACTCTCTGTAAAACCGAATTGGAATCCCATCAGGACCTGGTGATTTATTTATTTTCAACCCATTCAGCTGCTTCACAACCCCAGGGATGTCTATCACTATGTCCTCCATACGGGAATCTGTACGAGACTCAAACGGCGGTATGTTTGTACGATCCTCCTGCGTGAAAGATTTCTCAAATGCTAAATTTAAAATTTCAGCTTTCGTTTTGCAGTCTTCCGTTGCCAGGCCAGACTGATCAGTGAGTGACTGGATGGAAGCCTTCGACCCGCTTACCGATTTTACGTAAGACCAGAATTTCTTTGGGTTTTCAGCAAGATCTTTTGCTAAGGTATGACGGTGGTAGTGGTTGAATGCTTCGCGCATCGCTCTTTTTACAGCAGCACGAATCTCTACTAACTTTTTGCCTGTACTCATTCTCTCGATCTTCCTTGTACCGCGAGTGCAACTGCCTTTGCTTCCTGAGCATTCTCCGAATTGCGCTGTTAAACTACGGTGGGTCTTTTCCGTTCGTAACCCACTTTTTCGGCACATACTTGTCCAATGCGTGATTTACAAAGTGTTTAAAATTTGCCCATAATTCTTCCACGTCCATCGTATCGGAAGTAAATGAAGTCGATTCATTTACTGAGTGGGGTGCTAACAACTGCTTATCTGCTGTTTCTAGTAAGATTACTCTCCTAGCCTTCTTGACCGACTTTTTAACTTTCGTAACCATAGTCGTAATGACAACATCATGATCACTAATCCCTGTCTCAACACTGACACCGTCGATGAGGTCTGGTCTGTTCGTGGCTACCAGATCTAAAATATTTCCACTACGCGTTGGCTGTCGATTTAGCTGCTCAAGACAGTTTTCGGATAATGTGTTCAAAAGTAGTTCACACGACGGCATGTCTGTACCACGTGTAATGAATGTATAGACATCCCAGTGTATACAAGGTAGGCTGAAGTCGCCCCCGACTAATATAGCATGATCCGGGTACTTCTGCTATACAGAATGTAGACTCCCTTTGAATGATTCTAGAACTGTCACGGTGGAACCTGGTGGCCGGTAATAACACCCAACAATTAATTTTATTTCTCCTAGCCCTGTTAAACGTGTCCAGATAACTTCACAATCACACTCTACTTCGACCTCAGTAGACACAATATTTTTGTCAACTGCAATGAACACACCACCTCCTACGGTGTCTAATCTGTCTTTCCGATACACGTCCCAACCCTCATTAAATATTTCAGAACTTCCTATCTCAGGGTTCAGCCAGGTCTCAGTCTCGAGAATAATTTGCGCGCCACACGCTTCCTGGAGGGCAGTAAATTCAGGAACTTTATTCCGAACACTCTGAAAATTTACTGCTAATATCTTGATAGATGAAGTGCCTTTACACTGAGCACGTCCTGATTTCCCTGCCTGCACGTCGACTGGTGAGTGTTCATCAGGACACCTCGCACTACTGCCTAGCCTAAAAAAAACCATGTGCACGCCACAAGTACTCTGCTACCCGAGTAGCCGCTTCTTTTGTGTAGTGCACCCCTGACCTATCTAGGGGCGTCCTAAAATTCCCCACCCAATAGCGCAAGTCTAGAAACCTGCAGCCAAGACCGTCACAGAGTCGACGAAGCCTCTGGTTGAGACCCTCTAATTAATATTGTGGAGTGTTACATACAGACAGGATCCACCAAGGAATGTAAAGAAATGTTTCAAGCGAAGAATCCTGGTAGTAATCTCTCCACGACCAGCACTATTCAGGACCTTTACAAGAAGTGGAGGGCTGCAGAATCAGCACAGAATGTGCAGAAAAGAAGGCGACCGGCAATGAAGTCCTTTGAAACTGTAGAGAGAATACGCTAGGACATTACGCGAAATCCCCGCAAGTCGGTAAGGAAGTTATCGCAGTAGGTCGTACATCGTGTACTAAACGGTATGAAATTACAACCCTGTCGTGTGAGTGTGGTGCCAAAGTTGAAATCTGAGGATCCGGAAAAAATAGTTCATAATTGTAACTGGCTGCTAACATAAATTACTAACAGTTGCTTGGACCGTTTGCTTTACTTCACCTTAGGTGATGTCAGTTTCCACTTGTCAGGTTATGAATACTCACGTAATTGCATATACTGGTCACAGGACAACCCACATATTCTGCATGAAGAACATATCCACTCAGAGGAGCTAGCTGTGCGGTGTGCGTTGTCCGGTATGCGCATTATTGGCCCTATATTTTTCCAATTACACCTTAAACAGTGCCAAATATCTAGAGATCTTTGACTCTTTCTATGCAGAGAAGCTGTATGCAGCATTTCAACAAGATGGAGCAACCGCTCACAGCGCAGCCGAAGTATGGCCCACATCACTAACGTGTTCCATGAAGCCTGATTTCTCACTGGATGCTTCTGACCCTCAGGGTTCTCGGACTTAATGACGTGTGATTTTTCTTTATGGGGCACACTAAGAAGCAAAGAGTATGCTGACAATCCTCGAACAATAGACGATCTTAAAGGGGACATTATTAGAAAAATTAACGACATCACGCCTGTAGAAATACAGCGTGTTGCTGGTAACGCCATCACACCAAGTCAGCCACGCCGAGGGCCACCACTTTCATATAAACAGAAAACCACATGCTTTTAACATTACTATTACCTATTCTGTTTCAGTTAGTTCATTGTTGAACCTCGGGCATGAGGCGTACTGGTTTTATGTGGGACACTTTGCACAACCATTTGTCATTTATAGCACGCTCAGCTTATTTCGGCTGTTTGCCATATGAAAGTGCATAACTTACTCCTGTACTCACAAATTTATCAACTTATTCGTGTACGCTTTAAAATAACATTAGGCCTATCGCTGTAGTGTCTTGCTTAGCGGCCATGTGAGCTTTTATCTTTACGTACGTATGCCATTAAGGCAACAATGTTATTTTAAAACGTTTATGATTGGCTAACAGTGTGTTGCTCTCAGCGGTTTCGTATTAAAATAATACATTTACATTTGTATACTGCCCTAAAGGATTGCATTGTAACCTCACGCGTAGCATATAGGATTACGCACTAGAAAACGGTAACAGCCGACATCAGCTAATCGCAGTGTAAGTAAATGACAGTGATCTTTATAACTGTTTTCCTAAGTGTCCTGGCGGTGAACAAATAAATCAGTAATTAAGTACAACTTCCCTTGCTTACTTTCGTTGAGGAAAGAGTTTATGACATGGTTTAGTTCCAGTTTCGTGTTTATTAAACATGTTGTGTCGATTCCCTAAGGTCTCGACACAATGAGTGGCTAGGTGCACGCGAAACTAACGCAGACGGGCGTAAATTCTGAAACAGGAGACTGGATGAAAACTATAAAGAAAAGAAGAGAGATTTTAATATACTTAACTTTAATGTAGTCTTGTTCTTGTTGAAATACATCTCTTGCATAGTAGTAAGCAATTAGCAATGATACACATGGCGCCTTGCTAGGTAGTAGCGATGGACTAGCTGAAGGCTATTTAATCTGTCTCTCGGCAATTGAGAGGAATACTTGGTAGGTCTAGTCGCAAGCTATGTCGTCCGTACAACTGGGGCGAGGTCATGTCCGTGTCTTGTGACCTGCCATGTGGTGGCGCTAGGATTGCGAGTACACAGTGGCGACACGCGGGTCCGACATGTACTACAGGACCGCGGCCGATTTAAGTTACCACCTAGCAAGTGTGGTGTCTAGCGGTGACACCACAAAACAGTTAAGTTTACGCCATAGTTCGGTCCTGAACTGAAATTTAGGTTGTGCATTTTCATCACAATGTTTATGCTTTTATTAGTTGCAACACTGTGACCTGAATCAGGACTGTTGATGTTCGTAGCTTCCTTTGCAACAACATTCATTGTCCACCTACATAGCGCATCTTAGCATGTAGGCTACAAGAATAAGTAATCGATATCTGTCTTAAACATGGCGCTACAGGTTACATCATAGTGCAGTATACTGCTGGGAGTAAATATGTTTAGTCGACGTACTCGGATTTGAAGATGGTTTGGCGAAACCAAAATCGTACACTGATTTTGCAAATACATGCGATCTAGAGAGACAATACAATTTGTTGTTCACCTCATTGCAGATATTCTCAAACAATGACAGTATGCTCATTTTTACTTCCTTTTAGTTTAAAGGGTGCTATTTTGAATAATTTATAGGGATCTGCAGTGAATTGTGCTCTAGAGCACGAACTGACAACACTGAACAACTGTTTTAAACCAGACATTATTGTAAATGTGTTCATTGGAAGTAATCAAACATTCGTAGAATATCCATCCAGTCGGTACATGGAGGAACATAGACATACTAAAAACTGAAATGCACCGTAAAATTAATTTTATAATTCGTTCTGAACCGGCTTCCACTTAGCAGGGCCTCCTCAGACAACATTAAATAAATAGTCCACATAACAACGAGAATTTATAGCTGTCTAAAGATTGTTTTTCCAGAGAAATGAGTCCTTTTATAACTATACACCTATACAAAAATCACAGGGAAGCTTAAATACACTCAAAGATACAACGTCTAAGAGATCACACACCTTTCGGAAAACAGTCTTTCGCTTATATGTGAACTATCTGTTTAGACTTACGTGGTCTGAAGATTTCGTACAATGCCGAAAGCCAGTTTACAACGAACTATAAAATAAATATTGTTGTTGAGCATCAGTACTGTATTATACAGTTTTAATAGTAATTAAAAAAGTTCAACTAAGTTACAGGTTGTTAACACAAAAATCCATTCCAGTTGTGATGGTTTCCGAATTAAGGAAATGAAATGGAAAAAACGACAATCTCGTTTGTACTGGAGAGGTCAAAACTTGTTTTGAAAATACTTTATTCTGCAGCACAATCCGAATATGGTCTGTGACGGACGAAATTGGTTATTGAAATTATATTTGATTGTACCGGAAAATGAACTCTTTTCAAAATAAAACAAAGCAGCGAATGGTAGCGATGGAATATTTTTGACACAGAATAAACACTAGAAACGAAGTGGCAAATGTGTCGGCACAGGCTTCGGTCACACACGGGATACGAGAGGGAAACACTATCGCCAGAGATGTATGAACACAGTTCGTAGAAACGATTCTCCTTCCTTCACGGCGAGCGAGCGTCATAGCAGCTTGTTCGGGCGCCATTTTGCTCGGCACTCTTCGCCAGCACGCATGTTCCGAACGTGCCTGCGTCTCCCCCACCGAAGCGCCGGGACGACACGAGTCGTTGCCATGGTAACGCGCCATTTCTTCTCGCGAGCGCGCGGTCGGGATTGGGTGAGAGCGGAGGGGAGGGGATGCCGCGCGGAGAGGGGAAAGACTGGCTCCCACCCACCGGCGGCGTGGAATCGTCCGGTGACAACTGCTAGCGCGCGGAACGCTATTGGCCGCAGTCCGCCAATCGGCGGCGTAGCTGTTTGAGTAAGTGGGGGAGACTGGCGTGGTAGGGGCCGCGCCGCGCAGTTCAAATCGTTGCGCAGCGCCGAGCGGCCGGTGCGGGGAATGCGGAAGACGACGCCAGCGTCGCAGGCGGAAGTGGAGGGGTCCGGGAGGGGGTGATGGTGGGGGGGCTGCGCAGACAAACAGCGCGCGTGGTGGGGGCGAAACTGGGCGGACGCTCGGCTCCCTTTCTGGCAGTGTATAAAACCCCTTATAGTATATATCTGAGTCTAATTCGGTTAGTCACTTTTCGTTACGGCGCGCCCGCTCGCTGTTGTGTGAGCACGGCCGGCGACCTTCTGCTGCCCGCCGACCGGCAGCGCCCGCTTTGCGTAAAAAAGTGGCCAGCGAGCGCCGCGACCACCGCAACACCGACGTCGACGGCGCCTTAACGAGATCAGCGCCAGCGGCGGCAGCGGGGGAGACCTGCTCATCTCCCGACTACGCCTCTAATCACCGGCGCCCAGACAATTCTCTTCGCTTAAAGAGTTTTCCTGACCGACTGCGGGGGATCCTGTTTACCCCGACGCTGGTGGAACAAACCTGGGCCTCTGTGGAACTGTGTCGGCCCCGTTTTCACTCGCATGCGTGTGTCATCTTGATTTCGAGGTACTGAGTCTTACCCGCACCAGTATTACCGCTTGAAAAATAGGCAAAGTCATTTTTAAATAGCGACGCACTCTCTCTTATGTCGAGCATAAAGTCTTTGAGCAGCCCTACTATGTGGCACTTAGCGAGTCACTGACCCGCGTCGGACGCCAGAGAAACTGACGGGCGCTTACAGAAGAATACTTAGACGAAATGTCCCGACGTGTGAGTGAAGTGCAGCAGGCGTCGAAGTAACTGTCGAACTTGTAAACAAGAGCGTAAGAGCTGATCTACGCTGTCGTGTTCCCTGACCTCGGCTGCGCCCACCGTGGTACGGAATAACGCGGAAAATCAACGAGATTTCCGTAACCAAATTTTCCGTAATTTCGTTCGCCGCCACGCCTCTGCAGGAGATAAAAAAAGAAGAAGAGGGGGGAGTGAAACTACAACATTCGCTCTCTCTCCCTTTCTCACCCGGCTTCTCAATCACACTGAGCGAGAGAGAGAGAGAAACAGAGGAGATAGAAAAGGAGTGGACATCTAATCAGGTTAGTTATAACCATTTCTGCTTTATTCTCCTCCCTGTTTGACGGTAATTACCTGTCTTTAGCTTAGCGGATCGATTATATCGGAAATCTGTTTCTCAGTAATAATGTTTTTGATGTGGTTGGTGGAGGGAGGGAAAGTCGAGAGAGAGGGGGGCGGGTGGAGAAGGAAAGGAAAGGAAGTAAAGAAATGTGGGGGCGGAGAGGGGGGCGGGCTTGAGTACAAAGTGTAGCTCATCAGTTCTCTCGTACTCCTTCTTTTTTATTTTTTTGCCCTCCCTCATCTGGCTGCTTGACGGGACGGTGGAGGGGAGACGGAGGGGAACAGAGATCTGTGGTAATTGCGTAAGGCAATCAACAACGGCTGGTTTGGCCTTGCTCCGTTTATTAATTGCGTTACGCGCCGTCGGTTGCCTGCGTCGCTACCTCCTCCGACCACCCCCCCGCTGGGTCCAGCCGGCAGTGCGAGGCAGAAGACGCGAGCGTGCGATATTCGGAAAATGTGGCTGGTCTGTTTGCGGGCCGAAACGGAGCCGCCGCCGTGTTAAGTAGTGTTTTGCCCGCCGGAGGATAAGAGATCGCTTTTGCACCGGCATCGCACCGCAGCACACGGGTTTCCGCGCTGTGTGGAGGGGTATGGGGGCTGCCACCCCCACCACCGCCTCCGCCGCCCCCGCAGTGGACGTCCGAGAGCGGCGGCGGTCGGTCGGGACATTCCGCAAGCAGACGCGGGCGCGTGGCCGAAAATAGTATTAACCGCGTTTGCTCGCCAATTTACTCTCACCGCCTTTTCTTCGCGCGACGAAAATTTGCTGCGTGCCATCTTCCAATACCGGCTCGCCATTCCGTGGACTCGTCAAAGAAAAAGTCGTGTGCGCGCTTGATTGGGTGGAAACGTACCTTACGCTCTGCAAATAATGACAGTAGAATGGGATAAACATTAGTGGTGATTATATTTCGATCACCACGCTTCACCTGCGAACATCACAAAAGTGGCTATGAAACGTGAGAGAAAATATTTACACGATAGATTTTCACGTGTCATCGCAAGTGGTTGTCAACTAGTTGCGTTTGTCAGCGCCTGACCTCGTCATATAGTTCGGGAGCCCGCTGCTCAGCCTTTTGTGGCACTGCGTGTGACGAGTGTGGATGCATTATTGGGCAGCGCAAACCTCGCAGGTAACTATACCGTCTTGCTGGTTCATTCTTCTTAGCTTTTCTCTCGAAAACTTGAGATTCGTCATCTTCGTGGTAGTTATCAACGATAAACAGTTTCTGTGGTGGCTTTTCTGTATAGAAACGGTCCTGTGAACATCATTACGGCGAATGCATCAAAAAATAATATTTTTTGTCCTTTAGGGGAAAGGGAGGGGGGAAGAGTGCATATTTGATCGGAAATTATTACCTCGAGACATAAAACCATCTACATGTAAGATTGTTGTAGTTTCTCTACTTTTATTGTACTAAATCGCTTTAAATTTCAAAACCGTTATCCAGATGCAAGTAGGACATGCGCACTGAGGATTCCGTACAAATTTGTTTGTACGGTATATAGGCCTATTGTCAGTTTATGCATTGCGGGAATTGAAGATTTGGACGATTTTTTTCCTGTTATCGAGATTGATGCTGGCAAGATATCGGTCCAAAGATTCCAAGACTTTCGAGAATCTCAGTTTCAAGTTTGATGCCGGATAACAATGTGAAAAGAAATATTTTCTTTTCGGTGATGTAATTACAAATTCATAATTTTTCATTTTTTTTTCCTTTACTTGCTATGTGTAAGCTTTCTTCTTGCCAAATTTTATGATTCTTCGTCAAATGGAAGTACTCTATATGTGTTAATGAGCTGAGTTTGCCAGTATCAGAGTATGTGACGTAAATGGTCAAATCTTTTGATACATTGACTTAGGAACTAATGTTTGTTATACCGCCAACGGACCATAGGACTTAGCATGAGACATAAATTTCAACTTGGTAGGTCCGTATGTTCCTGAGAAAAAGGGGGCTTAACATACGGACGGGCAGACAGTTTCCTAACAAATAACAAAAACTCTTTTTCGTATGGCGTAATTACAAATTAGCGGTTTTTTCCTTTGGCTGTAGTGTGTAGCCTTGTTTCTAGACAGATTTCATGATTCTAGGTCCACAGGAAGTACCCTTAGATCAGTGGTCCCCAACCTTTCTGGCACCATTACCCCTGAGTGCCATGAGATATTAGCTAGTTACCCCCACCCCCTACCCCCTCTACCCTCCGACTCATCGCTACTATCAGCATTATCGTATAAGTAAACTTAAGAACGAAAAAGATCATTCTTTGAATACTTTTATTTTTAAAATGACGGACGATAAATATTCATTTTTTTCCAGGCATTTTATTAAATCATGAACTAATGAGTCTGTGAGACAAGTGGTACTGTTTACTTCTAAAAATCGTTTTATAGAAAGATGGAGCAGTTCTCTGTGCACCGCGCGTGCCGTCTACAACTGCTTCTCAGATAAGGGAGGTAATTACTTACATTGAGATTAGAGACTTATCACAAACAAAATTTCCTCTGTACCCATCCGTTCTCTAGCGACTCTTGCTTCCATGCACATCATGCACCCCCGTTTACAACCAACCAAATTAAAATATGTATACTATACTTATCCGTACTGCTTTTAAATCAATTGATTGCGCGACTCCTTACATCTGAACAGTCAGAACTTGGAAGACTTCAGGCTGCCCATTGTCACTAATAATAATAATAATAATAATATTGTTTCCAGTAGCTACTACGCTGGTACCGATTTATTCTGGTGTTAAATTGTTCGTTCCTCTCTTGGGATGTAATTAATGAGTCAGTTCCTGATTTATTGCGGGAACTACCTACAACTCGGAGAGAGTATTTTCATGAGAGATTATTAGGTGCATGTCTCGCTTTCACTGTCATAGAAACATGGTACAAAATACACAGTACATGTATAGTGAATGAACTATGTGAGGAAGATGTTGTTCATAATTTCGTTTCACAAGCTGTAAGCTACACCATACCCTATCCCAAACTAATGCTAGAATTTGAAAAATAAATGTAATTATTGCTAACTTATTTAATCAATATTACAGTCTTATGAAATAGTGATAATAGTAATGGTATTAAAAAAAATTTTGTTTCGTGGTCAAAATACAGTCGAACTCTTTTATTTTCACCCCTCAGAAAATTTCATTTCACCCTTCATCGGGTAATTATCCACAGATTGGAAACCGCTGCTGCAGGTCTTCGTGAGTGAGTTTCCGAGTATCAAAATATGTGACATAAATGGATATATCTTTTGTTTGCATCTAGTTGAAAGCTTGTCAGTTTTTCATCGCCAAGGGACTGTAGACATTAATGTGTAGTATAAATTTCAACTTAATACGTCTACCCGTTCCTTATAAAAATGATTCTGTAAAGGCGGACGACAGAAAGACAGAGAAACAACGAAGTGATCCTATAGGGTTCTGTTTCGACCGATTGGCGTATGGATCTGCAAAAGTTCGTAAAATGGAGTTTAACTGCAAATATCAGAAAAGATGCGATCGCGAACTCTTACCCACGTCAGAGTAATTACTCGTAGTGATAGGGGCATTGAGAGATTCAGAAGGAAAGCTTATATTAAACCAATAATCTCCACCACCCCCATTTCCTTAAGGAATCGAACTCCTACCTACAAAACGTCTGATTACTTTGTAAATGAGGCAATGTTTTAAATATTTGACGTCTAGGACGTAAAAGCTTTTTTTGTTGAAGACGCAAAATCCTAGTTACGTAGGTTTTATTTCTTTCGGATTATTCATTTGTTGACTAATGAAAAAGTCAGAACCAGAATTCGGTAATTTTTTTCAATTAACGCCAAATATTTAACACATTAACTCTTGTATAAAGTAATCAGCCGCTCAAAGCATTTTTATGCACTGGAGTTTTATACTATAAGGAATCGACAATGGGGTGTGGTGAAGTTAATTGTTAGCTTTAGGTCGCTGCCTATCAAAAACTGGATGAAAATCATCTGAGAAATTTGCGCTCCGTTTTAACAAAAACTAGGTTTTCAAGCACCTCAATGTTTATTACGTCATATCCCCTGAACTGTGTGTTGTACAGACACAAAATTTTGCAGGTACGTTCAAGTTTTATGTGTCGATACTGCCAGCAAGATGTGTTGCAAATAGAGTTAGTGGTGAAGAAGTAATAAATTAAAAGGCCATGCCTTGTGCTGAAATTTTGCTGCATAAGCAACGAAAACGTGGTAAACGATTTTCTTTTTTTTTTTTTTTTTTTGCTTTTATTATGTTGTGTAGGAGTGTCAGCGAGAAAAACTTTCTAAACGTTTTGAAATTTTGTGTGAAGTTTGACGGAAGTCACTAAATGCTGCCATTCTCTAAATACCGAATGAACATTACGCCAGTTCAACAGTGTAACGTCAGTTACGACGGCACGAACGTAAGGACAGTACACTACCCTGTCCCCGAACGGGGAAAATCTCCGATCCGGCCGGGAATTGAAACCGGGACCCGCCTTGCTTGGTAATTTGCCGCACTAACCGCGCAACTGCCGTGGGGGCAATCTGTGGAACTTGCGTGCCGCGAGCTGCGTTACCTCAAGAAAAATCACAGATGAATACTTGACTTACTGTGTTTAAACTTTTGACGTAAGATTACACGTCTTAATGAGTGGGTTATGACTTTATTTTTAATTCTTAAATTCAGTCAATAATTGGCTACGTGAAAAACGGAAGAATCAAGGTTTTTTTGCCTCTCTAAACCGCTAAATAGGCAGCCTGCAAACGATACTGTGTGATCTTAGCCGTTTACGTGTAGGGTTATAGGCACAAAATAGTCACCATTTCCACTACCTACTAATTTCTTTTAGGAAATTAAAATATCAAAATGTATTTTATTTGTAGCGCAGAATATGTAACCACTTACATTTTCACATTTCAACAATTTGTAGGACGGTCATTTCTTGGATCATCAGTCGTCACATAGTTTTGTTCTTTATAATGCGGTAAAAATAGCATATTTCCAAGCAAAAGTATTTCACATTTCTTTTTGATTTGACTCATTTCTCCACGGATGCAACATAACTCACTGGCTTCTTCACTACGCGCAGTTCATGATTTCAATGCGCCAGTAAAGTGGTTGTCTTAATCATCATCGTCGTCGTCATCACAAATGCTGAAAACATCCGATGGCTTCGGTATTTCCTCTTTACCCCTGGTTTTCTTTTTATTCTTTTCTGTCTGCTCAGTAAAGCACGCTCCCTTTCGTTCTCTTTGATTCTTCTTCATTTCTGCTTCTTCTAGCTTCCTTTTCATGGAAGTACTGGTTGGTATTTGCGTTTTTGGTTTAGGAACTGACGAAATTACCATTAAGGAGATTGATTTTTTAATGTAGATGGTTCAGAATTTTCGGACAGCACGTGAGTTTGATTAAATGCTTCATAGGGCTTTAGTCGCAGCAGATTCGTATTCAATCTCAAGCATTCGACGACTTGCCCAGTCGTCATCTTCTAACGATGCTGACGGAAGAAGTCGTCGAAAGTTTGAGATCAAATATACAAATATGACGCGGAAGAAAGAGGGTGAATCATTTATTCAAGAACGTCTCGTGAAAAAATGCATTGTCAATTCTTCGGATTGTTGTGAGCGGTTTGGTACTTTGATACTGGTTGGACTTGGTCTGGAAAATCGGAAGAAACTCAGATATCTAACAGACTGCTATATCTGTCTTAGCTAGTACGCCTGTCAAATAAATAAACTGCTCAGTAGAATCTTGAAGTATATTGGGAAATGAGCTATCATAGCCATGTAGTCAAGAAGTTTCCCCGATAATACAGATTTATGGAACTTATTGTAAAATTAGAGTATACTGTCTACAAATATCATCTTATTGTGCGATTTATAAAGCGCATCATTACCCCAGTAACGCTATCACAAAAAATGGTTCAAATGGCTCTGAGGACTATGGGACTTAACATCTGAGGTCATCAGTCCCCTAGAACTTAGAACTACTTAAACCTAACTAACCTAAGGACATCACACACATCCATGCCCGAGGAAGGATTCGAACCTGCGACCGTAGGAGTCGCTCGGTTCCGGACTGAAGCGCCTAGAACCGCTCGGTCACGGCGGCCGGCTAACTCTTATCACATTCTGTGTGTTCAGCGGTTATGCAGGCTGATTCGCGAATGTGTGCAAATATTTTAATATGTTATTCTACAAGCAAAACCAAAGAAAAAAGCTCGTACAATCATAGGTCCGCAAATGTTTAGTTACGGAGTTACGGCTAATAAATGATTTTGCCGACAATTTAGCAACTTCGCTAATATGCAGCCATCGCAAAACTGTACGAGGTTAAAGTAAAGCATGATTTCCATTTATTTTGTTGTTATTGATCTAGTGAATCTTATAAAACATGTCCCAGACGTGTATCTGCAGTAGTTTTCCGAGAAACAAAGAAAACTGAAACGACCTGCAAAATTACTTGATACACATGCAACTAAATGCATTCAACTCGGTGGAGACGTTTTTGAACATTTATTGTGAATGTATTGTGAAATTTTATGTACACTGTACAACTTCCTTAACACTGAGCTTTGTTTTTGTGGTTTAACATGAATTCACGTATGCTATGGTATTAATAAAAGCAGATTATCTGTCACATTCATAGAGTTTCAGTTAACGTTATTACCATCATTTTTCCAAAATTAAATTCTCTACAACATCTGTTGAAAACTTTGTGCCATTGTCTGGAATTGAGAAAACAAGTTGGGTCAAGTAGCGAATAAGTTAAAAATTCTACGAAGTTACTTCTTAGCTTCTCTGGATGTTGTGGAAAACTGCTGCAGATTAGATTCAACTGATCAACAACAACAAAATAAATGGAAATCTTCCTTTTCTTTAACATCGTGCAGTTTTGCGATGACTTCATACTAGCGAAGTTGCTAAATTTCAGGCAAAATCTTTTGTAAGACGTAACTCCGTAACTAAACATTTGCGGACCTATGTTTATGTGAACTTTTTTTCTTTAGTTTTATTTGTAGAATAACATATTAAAATATTTGCACACAATCGTGATCACGCTGTATTTAGAAAACAAATTCATGCAGTGATGCAATAAATTACAGCTTTAAATAACATATTCAGACAAAAGCAAGTCAGTGGTAAATGGATACTTACCTTGTTATCTTCCCCCTGCAGTTAAAAAAAAAAAAGACAGAAACAAATAACTGGTCTATTGTATTTGCCTCACAATCAGGTATTGCAACACCTCAAACTGCGCCTGTTTCCCTGTTCATGTTTGTTGCCTGCAGCAAGCTGAACGAAGAAGCGCTGGTCAGAAGTTGGTATGTTCATCGCGAACTTGAAATAGTGGATGCGTACGAATAACCGCCAAATACAATTACCCAACTCTCCCTTAAATGTCCTCGGTGTACTCTTCGCTTTAATTCTCGGCGAAAAGCCGAACTTTCGACAATATCCGTCATTGTCAGCGCGTCACTAAGGCAACTGAACTCTCGGAGAAATAACGGAATTACGCAGATATAACTATATTATTATTTATTATTGGCTTCTTGCAGACATACATTTTAGATGTCACAACTTATAAGGATTTCCACACAAAGCAAAGTAACATTTAACCATCTTCATACATACATTTTACGGCGCAAATTCTTAAATTGTTGTTATCTTGAAATTGTTACTGATTTGGAATTATACCACCGAGCGAGGTGGCGCAGTGGTTAGACACTGGACTCGCATTCGGGAGGACGACGGTTCAATCCCACGTCCGGCCATCCCGATGAAGATTTTCCGTGATTTCCCTAAATCGCTTCAGACAACTGCCGAGATGGTTCCTTTGAAAGGGCACGGCTGATTTCCTTTCCTGCTGACCTCCCTGTTTGGTCCACTCCCCCAAGTCAACCAACCACCTAATTGTAAATTGATAGCTCACAACGTGTTCTATTAAAATATTTGATTCCGTTCTTTAAGTATAATCAACGTCCGCCATTCCTTTTAGATCAGGGGTACCCAGCCTTTTAGATTACTTGGGCCGCACTGGAAACAGACGTGTATCTTCGGGCCGCACACACTGTACATAACACTACAAAAAGAGGGAGGGGTGAATCAATGAGAGAAGAGCATCGTGTAGCAGGAATTTCCAACTAAAAATTAACTTTACATAAACGGAATTTTTTATTTTTTTATTTTGATTATTTTACCAAGTATGTTACAGATAGATGCTCACCTCTTGAGCCGCTGGAACATGCTTTGGGCAGCGTTTGGCCCGCAGGTCGCTGGTCGGACACCCCTGCTTTAGAAGTTTTTTGTGTCTGCTTGTGCAGTAAACCTGGATATGGCGTCATGTCCACTCCTGGTGCGATCTCTAAGAACAGGGATACTGCAGGGAAGCGGGCTTCGAAGAAGTCCCGGAAGTTCCTCTAGATTCTGTGTAAGTGGGCGCGGAAAGTCCATGATTGAGGCGCATTCTCACAATGGAAGCTGTTACTCTGTTATGGACGCTGCAAACCACGGCTGTCTCTTTGTGAACTGACGTAAACTTTCGTAGCTTTCCCCTGTTGTTTATAAACTTTCATACTATTCTTTCTGTCACGAGACGATTTCTATTTTTTTTTTTTATTTTCAGCAGGCAATGTGTTCATTGGAGTTTCAATGTCCCCGTGTCATTCGCTATTAAATGCATCTTTCACTGGTCGACATGTTGTTTCCTTATATTTAATTCTGGAATGATATTTGATCCACACGGGTCGTATAATTTGAGCATTCCTCTTTGATTTGATGATAGCACGTATTTTGTTAAGGGGCTCCGGAACGCCCTATACTTGCACTGTTAAAATAACGCTTATAAATTACATCTTTCCTCACAAAGTATTTGAGGTAGGAAGTTGAACTTTTTACAGATTATTTATTGGAATATGGGCTACAACTTAACACAGGGATTTTACAAAATTTTAGTTCAGTTATTAAAGATGATTTTTTTTCAATTGTAATGAAAATTCACAACATTTTTTTGCAATTTTTTATTTATATATTCAAAAATATACAGTTTTTTTGGAAAAAGGCTGTGTTAAATTATGCAGAAGGTACTGTGTAACATTTACTGAAAGTTTGAAACAAATATGTTTGGAAGATCCTTAGAAAACATGTAATTAGTATGGGAAAATAAAAGTTTTGGGAATCGAGCGACAAAGATTGGATTAACTTTTTAGTGCATTCCAGGTCCATAGGATGGATTATCTTCATCCTCTGCAAACTCCTCCTCCAGCTTCCTCTTGTTCCTCCTCTTGTTAACTCTTGCTTGTATTTCTAGACTCTTTACAGCCCTGTCTGCAGCCCGAAGGCGTTCCTTGTTTAAAGCAAGCATCGCTCGTACCATGTTAGAACCTATCTTCATTCCCATATTTCTAAATACCTTTGGCTTTCCAACATTGCTCCTTTTCTTAAAAGCCTTCAGAGGATTTTTAATAACTTTACTTTTACTCATTATTATACTTCAACAAAACAGAGACTCAAGAAACAGAACTAATTACGAATATTTTCGAGATAACGACAGAGTAAATAAACATGAAACAATCGACAATCACACCAGCGATATATATTGAACCATCACAGGTTAGCCACCACACATACTTTATCTCACATCACTAAAATGTACCTGATGAACACGGACGTTAATAATAACACCATTTGACAGCAATTTAACAGCGCCACAGTGGGTCACGCCCATGTAGAACACATTTCAAAAAAAATTTAAAAATAGTTGTAGTCTTCGGAATTGAATAAATTATATATCTATTAAAAGGTAATAGTCTGCAGATTCAGAAAACGCAAAAAAGTAAAAATTGAACTTTTCATGATTTTGAGCCTTTCCGGAGCCCCTTAAGTGAAGTAAGTGGCGGTGTGCGGTGCACAGCAGGTACCGGCTAGGTAAGGCTGACAAAAACTGTCAGATTCTTTTATATGACTCATAAAAAGATTTTTTTGTTTCAGACTGTTTGAGAATTATCTTAAGCTCTAAAAAGTCAGAAGGAAGAGATTCTAAGCTACATGTAAAGTCAGCTTGTAATATTATGTGATTGCCTTATCATTTTAAATCATTCACTAATCGAGCAGTCGCTCGGCAACAGCTACAGTTAGCAAATAATGTTGCGAGAATGTAAAAGGTGAACGTCCTGTGACGTAAAGTGTTTATTGTCGAAGCGCCATCAGAGATGCACTGAGTTACTGACAATGAAAACCGCGGCGCGAAAAACGAACATAAGAAGAACACTTTTACACATTCTTTTGATGTACGAGATATTCTTGATGAACAGTTACTCAGTTACTCATTTTCTCTTGTCTCTTGTAACTTGTGTCGGACGCGCATGCCTTGCCGCCGTATTATTATTGTTAAAAATAATATTATTTTAGTGTAAAAAAAGTGCAATACTAAAAGTTCAATACTGTATAGCACTAGATATATTGTGCGACGTGTATGTGAAAACGTCAAAGGAATTATTTTCATTACGAGAAGAGAAGTGCCAGTCAAAACGGCATACATGTTAAATCCTTCATTGCAGTGTAAGTTCATCTATTAATTGCCATAAATTCAGAGTTAAATGGAACTGGTGTATGGACTATTTATTTAGTATAGAATCTATGTCTCACTCCTTCATGAATTTATTTAATTTTCTTTATGTTTCTGCCAAATAGAGAGTTCACAGTCACGAATTCTTTCGTCGAAATCGGACGGAAGTTGCATGCGGCGAAATATTTTCTCCGCGCCATATTCTACCGCTAAATGCATGATAAACGACGGTCCCTTAGGAAATTCATTTTGAGATATTCAAAAATAATTATATTTTGAATAGGCATTTACTCTCCTCTGCAATGCAACTCCCGCCTGATCAGACGATCCAACAAGAAACGGCCGCACACGGTCGGCGTTCGCAAATATATTTCCACCGCTGATTATAGCTAATAATTAGCGACTACGAACGGGGACATTTATAACTGTATGTTTATGTATACACATTGCGTAAACATATCGTTATAAGCTATCACTGTTTGTTATTTATACTGCTTCATTGATAATCAATTAAACTGAATATAGTGAAATAATTAGCAACTAGTTTTATAAAAGGAATTCAGTTTCTTAACCGGTTTCAGGCACTTAGTGCCCTTCTTCAGAAGTTTCAGTCACAGTTTCCAGCCCCATGTTGCGCTTCGCACTAGTATGCCAGCACGAAACGAAGTGCGAAGCTCAACATGGGACTGGAAACTGTGACTGAAACTTCTGAAGAAGGGCTCTAAGTGCCTGAAACCGGTTAAGAAACTGAATGCCTTTTATACAATTGACTGCCGATTATTTCAATACATACATTTGGAGTTGCTGAAGAAGGATAACATATGACCGGTGTGGCCGAGAGGTTCTAGGCGCTTCAGTCTGGAACCGCGCGACCACTACGGTCGCAGGTTCGAAAAGCGGCCTCGGGCATGGATGTATGTGATGTCCTTAGGTTAGTTAGGTTTAAGTAGTTCTAAGTTCTAGGGGACTGATGACCTCAGAAGTTAAGTCCCATAGTGCTCAGAGCCATTTGAACCAATAGCCATTTGATAAACTACAAGGGTTGAAAATTTAATAGTGGCAACTATTTATTTACAGCTCGTACAAAATACATAAATCCTTCAAAGTTTTACTGACCTTCAAAGTAGTCACCAGCATTGTGTATAACCCGTCGCCAGTGATGTGGAAGTCGTAGGATACTCTTAGCAGTGCCAGTTGTGTTGACATTTCGAGCGGCGTGGTCTATTGCCCGACGAATTTGTAGCAGTTCTGAAGCGAATGCCGTGAAGTGTTTCCTTCAGTTTAGAAATAGAGTTAAACTTACAAAGGCTTAAGCAAGGGGAGTGCAGTAGGTGGTACAGCACTTATCAGCCCCATCAGCCAAACAAATCAGTAACAGCGTGCACTGTACCTGCTTCAGCTTTGTCCTGCAAAATGATGGTCAGGTCCTGCAGAAAGTGTCATCACTTCTGTCTCTATGCTGTTCATTTTTGGAACACAACCTACGACCAGCTTAGAGACAGAAGTGATGACATTTTCTGCAGGACCTGACCACCATTTTGCAGGACAATGCTCGAGCACGTACGATGTGCATTCAAGTTCTAAGGCCTCCGATTTTTTTTCTAATTAACTACTCACCCGAAATCGATGAAACTGGCAATACTTCTCGACGTAATCGCCCTGCAGACGTACACATTTTTCACAACGCTGACGCCATGATTCCATGGCAGCGGCGAAGGCTTCTTTAGGAGTCTGTTTTGACCACTGGAAAATCGCTGAGGCAATAGCAGCACGGCTGGTGAATTTGTGGCCACGGAATGTGTCTTTCATTGTTGGAAAAGCCAAAAGTCACTAGGAGCCAGGTCAGGTGAGTAGGGAGCATGAGGAATCACTTCAAAGTTGTTATCACGAAGAAACTGTTGCGTAACGTTAGCTCGATGTGCGGATGCGTTGTCTTGGTGAAACAGCACACGCGCAGCCCTTCCTAGACGTTTTTGTTGCAGTGCAGGAAGGAATTTGTTCTTCAAAACATTTTAGTAGGATGCACCTGTTACCGTAGTGCCCTTTGGAACGCAATGGGTAAGGATTACGCCCTCGCTGTCCCAGAACATGGACACCATCATTTTTTCAGCACTGGCGGTTACCCGAAATTTTTTTGGTGGCGGTGAAGCTGTGTGCTTCCATTGAGCTTTGTTTCTGGATTGAAAAATGGCATCCACGTCTCATCCATTGTCACAACCGACGAAAAGAAAGTCCCATTCATGCTGTCGTTGCGCGTCAACATTGCGTGGCAACATGCCACACGGGCAACCGTGTGGTCGTCCGTCAGCATTCGTGGCACCCACCTGGATGACACTTTTCGCATTTTCAGGTCGTCATGCAGGATTGTGTGCACAGAACCCACAGAAATGCCAACTCTGGAGGCGATCTGTTCAACAGTCATTCGGCGATCCCCCAAAATAATTCTCTCCACTTTCTCGATCGTGTCGTCAGACCGGCTTGTGCGAGCCCGAGGTTGTTTCGGTTTGTTGTCACACGATGTTCTGCCTTCATTAAACTGTCGCACCCACGAACGCACTTTCGACACATCCATAACGCCATCACCACATGTCTCCTTCAACTGTCGATGAATTTCAATTGGTTTCACTCCACGCAAATTCAGAAAACGAATGATTGCACACTGTTCAAGTAAGGAAAACGTCGCCATTTTAAGTATTTAAAACAGTTCTCATTCTCGCCGCTGACGGTAAAATTCCATCTGCCGTACGGTGCTGCCATCTCTGGGACGTATTGACAATGAACGTGGCCTCTTTTTAAAACAATGCGCAAGTTTCTATCTCTTTCCAGTCCGGAGAAAAAAAATCGGAGGCCTTAGAACTTGAATGCACCTCGTACAGTACAGGCTGTTACTCATCGGTTTGACTGGTGGGGCTGCTAAGTGCTGTACCACCTACTGCACTCCCCTGACTTGAGCCCTCGTGGGTTCAACTCTATTTCTAAACTGAAGGAAACACTTCACGGCATTCACTTCAGAATTGCTACAAATTCGTCGGGCAATAGACCGTGCCGCTCTAAATGTCAACACAACTGCCCCTGCTGAGAGTATCCTACGACTTCCACATCACTGGCAACGGGTTATCCACAATTCTGATGACTACTTTGCAGGTCAGTAACACTTTGAAACTCGTATCTATTTTTTACGAGCTGCAAATAAATAGTTGCCACTATTAAAGTTCCAACTCTCGTACTAAATAGTCTACAATTGAACTGTGTTATTTAAAAATGCGTTTCGCTTATTTGTTTCTACACATAAAAACTATTTACAAAATAGTTAAGTTATACAGTCAGTTGCGCAAGAAAGTGTACTCCATAATTTTAAATGTAACGTCCGGAGCGAAATCTCTGGTTGTGGTCTCGGATCTGTACTCAATGCGCTTTTGCACAGTGTGTAGATAAACAGTGTGAGAGTGAAATGTTTGTTTTGTCGGTTGCATTTGAAAATGAGTGCAAAATATCTGAAGCGTCACGAGGCAGTGTTGCTTGTAAATCATCTTTTTTGACCTGGCCTCCTCTTTCAAAAGGCTGGTGTACGAAGCGTGAAGGTTGTTTCAACGGACTGTGAGACGCCCGATAAAAGTGAATTTTTGGCGATGGTTCTATAACCGCGGTTTTGGGTATTTGCAATTAAAAAAATGGTTCAAATGGCTCTGAGCACTATGGGACTCAACTGCTGAGGTCATTAGTCCCCAAGAACTTAGAACTAGTTAAACCTAACTAACCTAAGGACATCACACACATCCATGCCCGAGGCAGGATTCGAACCTGCGACCGTAGCGGTCTCGCGGTTCCAGACTGCAGCGCCAGAACCGCGCGGCCACTTCGGCCGGCTATTTGCAATTATTTACATCCAATTTAAACGCTGTAAAAATGTGCAGTACTTATCAAAAACGCCTTCTGAGGTCCGTTAAGAAGCTATTTGGTTCAGAAGAGGCAAACTGAGCCGACGGTAAAATGGTCCGAAACTTCGCAGCCGTCCCTGTACAGCGTGGAAACAAGACAGTCGGCTGCTTCTGTATTTTGTCGACAGAACAATGCGCATCCAGTGTATGTAACCAGTGCCGGCTCGAGAATCGAAAACATTGCTCCACAGAAGCGACTTATTTGGCGCCCCTCCCCCCCGCCCCCCGCTCCCCCCCCCCCCATTTCTCTTGTACGCTTTCACCCATATAAATGTTCGCTATTAATTGTGATACACAGTGTACACAAATTTCATCTTGGGTCCCAAGCGGCGCTATTAATTTTGACACGATCCATATCAGAAATATTCAAGCTTTGGTGCCTCTGGCGCCCGAAGCGGCGGCATATGTCACTTCGGCTTAAACCGGACTCGTATGTAACCAATGAAGTACTGGCAGCTGTCACCATTTATTACGTTGGCGCCGACGGTGAAATCGACTATGAAACCCCATTCCCAGCGACTATGTTCGCTTCGCGGCATGCAGCACGTAATAAACTCTTTGCCGCGCGGGGTAGCCGCGTGGTCTTAGGCGTCTTGAACGGTTCGCGCGGCTGCACCCCCTCCCCCCCCCCCCCCGCGTCGCGGGAGGTTCAAGTCCTCCCTCGGGCATTTGTGTGTGTGTTGTCCATAGCGTAAGTTAGTTTAAGTTAGATTAAGTAGTATAACCTTAGGGATCGATGACTTCAGCAGTTTGGACCAATAGACCTTACCACAAATTTCCAAAAAAAATAAATTCTTTTGTGATAGATACCGTTTGCACACACACTGCTTACATACACACAAACACATACGCAGCATGGACAACGTTGTTATAACGGCCATCATTATCCCATAAATCTAATGAAATGGTTTCAGTCCGCCGGTGGAACCAAGGTTTACGGAGGTCGCCCTCCTTCATGAGGCGAATTCTAGAACTGGAAATTCCCTTTCTGACATTTCCAAGCGCACTTTCTTAGTTGTTTCATGCCTTGTTTTAATGTTGTGATTGTGTAAACCGAAGCCGGTAGTTGTAATAAAAGACAATTAAACAGCTGTTGACAATAGCCTTCAGTGTTCATGCTCAGTTGCCACCATTCGTGATATTTTGCTTGAAAGAAAGTGGTTGTTCAGCAGCCCACGGTGCTCTAACGTGATGGAGCTGATAATGATGTAAAAAAAAATCAGTATGAAGTGCCCGCCCACACTCATTGCTGAGTGTGAATTTCGTATTTCCATATTTATCTGTGATTTCCTCATTCTCTTTAGTGTCCCAGCAATTCTAAGCGTGAACTCCAACCCGCATCTCCACTAACAAGATTTTGTGCTTATTCGGTTGACTGTGTTCGTAAAAATTGAGCAAGTTTTGGAATTTCTGTTGGAAAGTTTACGCTTTCGTTTCGGTTCATCGTTGTATGAATGGATCTAAACATTTTTCTTCTCCTGTTATCATACTCTGTCTTTACTGATTTGTTTGTTGAGCTACGTAATTTTTTTTGTTTCCTGCTAAAATTGTTGATTCTCACATCAGTTCTAAGTTTACGTAGTTTTCTCTTTATAACTGGGTCACCTACACGTTTTGCTGTGGTTGTTCTTCTGCCTTTTACGTCATTGCTCAACTCATCGGTTAAGACAATTTGGATGGAATATGGATCGATGCGTTATGTACCGTTTTCAAGTTACGTTCTAGCACGTTCGAGAATATTCGCAAAAGCTCGATAGCGTTATAGAAAAAAAAACTGCAAGTTTCTTCCCTTGGTGTGAAAGAGACGGAAGACACCTCGGTGACCACGATGTGATGGCGGTTACTTCAAAAACTCACATCTCCACAACAACAGCTACAACCACACTCAACTACTATAGTGCACAAGGAGGGAACCGAGGTAGAATCATACACAGAAATCAGTGACATGTGGCGGTTGGTTTTGCAGGTACCGTCAGCTTTACACTACTGCTCAGTTTCAGCTGTTTTCACCTGTACAGAAGACACACGGCACCCATTTATGATGCTCCTTAATCTAATAATGTATAATCGTTTTATCTATCTATTTTTCTAAATAACTGTTATAATTTAGAATTTTTCACACTTTTCTGCAAGCTAAAACTGTCGCAGTAATTCGTCCGCCCACACACATACAACCGTCACTGTCAAATTCCTTCGTGCCAGAACATTTAAAGCTTCCGGATACGTTCATTGCCCCTTAGAGTTTTCTGTTATTGGTTTCTGTGGTGCAATTCTCATGCTAACATAGCTTGAATCTATCTAGAAACTAGAAGTGTTTTGCAACGAAGGAAATTTGACACTGAAGGCTGTATAGGGATGTACTGAAGGGTTTGTTTCCAAACTGACCTGTATCCGTTTCAAACCAAAAACCAGTCCGTAGTTTCAAAAAAATTATCTACACGATTTCCCTTCACGCTAATCGCTTTTTCGTCTTTTCGGTGCGCAAGTGTTTGCACTTCTTTTGACGTATTATGTTCGAAACATAAAAAACACGCTTATGTTTCGTAAATATAGCGGTAGTGCGACCTCCATGTGAGCAGATGAGAGAAAACACCGATGCCATCTTAAAACAGGAAGAACCGTAGGTAATCACTTATTTACATTAAAAGCGACAAGTGAAATGTTTTATAATCTACTAATAATACATATCAAAACAAAAGTGTATCACAATTGTATCATTATATATCCCACCGATGACGTCTTGAAGTGAGAAAAGGCGAACGGGTCTGGGAAAATAAAACACAGTGCAGCAAGAGATGGCGTTTTTACTTACAAAACAAATATTTGTGTGCTTGCTGCGGAGGACGACCACGCAAGGAAACCCGGTATTCAAACTTCATGTACGATGTGGTAGTTTTTTACGCATCTCATTATTTACGACGTCATCTCCTGATCTATGATAGGTAGGTCTTTCTTACTCCAACAGCGATTGTTGTCTGATGGTAACGGATATGTGTACCAAGTTTGGTTGAAATCGGTCCAGTTGTATTTATAATACGTATGGACTACGATGTTCATAGTAACCATAATGCATAAATTTTAACTGCTGGATAACTTCATCAGACGTGTAGAACCAAAGTCTCTACGTGTTTATATTGGATTAGTTTGTTTCGCACATCAGTACAACATTGTTGGTTTTGGAACATACGCCACTTCTGCCGGTGACATAATTGCTTACCCATAATCGTTGCTGAAGAATTTTTTTTTTTAATAACAACGCATTAGAAACGAACCGATTATGCTTTTCTCATAGTCAAAGTACTTTCCCGTTTGAGTGTAAATGTTGTTAATTTGCTATCTATCGTGACAAACCTACAATTAAAGCATTTATAGCGTTACAATGTCCGCCCCCGGTAGCTGAGCGGTCAGCGCGACAGGCTGTCAATCCTAAGGGCCCGGGTTCGATTCCCGGCTGGGTCGGAGATTTTCTCCGCTCAGGGTCTGGGTGTTGTGTTGTCCTAACCAGCATCATTATTTCATTCGCATCGACGCGCAAGTCGCCGAAGTGGCGTCAAATCGAAAGACTTGCACCAGGCGAGCGGTCTACCCGACGGGAGGCCCTCGTCACACGCCATTATTTTCATTATAGCGTTACAATATGCTTCTGATGATGTTGACTTATACTGAGTCCCTCCATTGCTAAGCAGCACGTGGAATGGGGCAACCACTTTCCTCCAGCGAATTCGATCAGCTGCTAGGTTTCCAACTTCCCCTCAGTTCATGTCCATGCTCCGAAGATCCATTATGCGTGGGCTTTATGAAAAGTAATGACTCCGAATTTTATGCGTGAAAAATCTTAAAGATTTTTTAATGAAGTAAGTTGCCTTTTTGAACTGATAGAGTATTCTGCCTCTTTCACGTATTCCAACGATTGTTGCTGGACACTTTCTTTTAGAGTTGAAGAAGAAGTGCTATCAGAATGTTGGTCTACTTTACACCAGCGATATGTGCAATTTTGCTCAAGTACCTCGGAGGGTGTGAACGGCTGTAGCTGATACAGCGGAGAGTTCTATCGTCAGGTGAAATGCTCGTAAGGTGTTCGTATACGATAAAGGGGACCGGCAGAGAGAAATTTAAGGGAAATTAATAGGATGTTTGTAATAAATGTGTCACGCTACGTACAGATTACACGGTACCCTGCTCGATAACATTGAAAGTGAACTGCTCCTGAGAAAGTTTTGCCGGCCGCGGTGGAAGAGCGGTACTAGGCACTTCAGCCCGGAACCGCGCGACTGCTACGGTCGCAGGTTCGAATCCTGCCTCGGAAATGGATGTGTGTGATGTCCTTAGGTTCGTTAGGTTTAAGTAGTTCTAAGTTCTAGGGGACTGATGACCTCAGATGTTAAGTCCCACAGTGCTCAGAGCCATTTGCACCTGAGAAAGTTTAGTACCGGTAAGAAGAACAGTTAATGTGCGGTTATACGAATCTTATTTCGTGGCAATGTGCGGCCGCAAAAGCGTTGCAGTCAACATTGCTGCAATACACGTCAATATTGAGGTATGGCCGTGCAATATTGTTCACATTTTTCAAATAGCTGTAAGCACTATGACTTAACATCGGAGGTCATCAGTCCACTAGACTTAGAACTACGTAAACCTAACTAACCTAAGGACATCACAGACATCCATGCCCATTCGAACCTGCGACGGTAGCAGCCGCGTGGTTCCGCACTGAAGCGCCTAAAACCGCTCGTCCACCGCGGCCGGCTGCAATATTGTTAATAAGGCTATCTTTTGCAGGTAGTTGCCTACGTATTGCCAAAGTTTTGGTTGTGTTGGTCAGCAGTGGGTGGGGAATATTTCATAGGGCCGGCCAAAACCTACCCCTGTCCTCACCTGCATATACTTGTGTCTCACTCACATCTTTGCATGCTCTTTCTCAAGCCGACAGATCTGCAATGTCAGGTTATGTAGTCTGAGCGGTGAAACAATATTATTTCGCTTGAGCTCGAAAGACGGTGCAAATGTAGAAGCAGTCGTTTTATTTTGTTGTCTACAGGTATTGAAACGTCCCCTTAGAAAAATTATGAATTACTGTGCTGATAAACTTCTACGTAATTTGATGCAAAGACATCTGAGTAAAACTGAACGTACTCAGACGGTTCTCTCTTTACTTATTCTGATCATCACAAAACTGACACAATATTTTTTTTAACGCAACGCAGTCAGACTTTCAATAATCCCTACAAAAGAATGGCCCTGACTAACAATAACCTATACCTTTCATGAATCACTTACAAAAATCTTCGTTACTCGAACTACTGCAATACAGCTAAATAAAAGATTCTAACTACTGAAGCCACTAACTACTGATAGGCATAGTTAGCAAATGAAAAATTTTGGTAGAGACCAAACAATGTATTTACCTTAATAGCGTTAAAAAGTCATAACATATAAGTTTGTAGCATCCAATTAAACAAATTTCCTTTTTTTGACGGACACACGTCCAGATCACCCGCACAAAACTCTGCCATCTCTCTCTCCACACCCACCTCTGCTGGCGGCTCACCTCCAACTGCCCAACGCTACGTGCTGTTCACATCCAGCTGCCCAACACTACAATAGCGAATATTCCAACAATGCCAACCAGCCACAGACTGCACACAGCACAGTCAGTGATTTTCATACAGAGCGCTACGTGGCGTTGCCAACATAGAAACCTAAACAGCCTATTTACAGTATGTCGAAGTGTGCAACCCAAACAACGATAAATTCGTTCATCTGAATGTTTTTTTCAAACTAGTTTAATGAATTACATGAATACTAACACCAAAGCGTGGCGGACGTCTAGCACCAAGAGACTTACAGTTCAGAAGTTCACTTTGGACAAATACTTCAACATTCCATATGAACCACCAGCAGACAAAAAGTAAAGGGTGACTGCCAGTCTGGCACACAGCACAGCTGTGTATACATTCTGCCGTATTGGAATTGCTCTTAACAGCTCTTGGACGAATTATTTTGAACGCTACATTAAAAATAGTGTTTCAGCGGTTTGGAAAAGGAATGTATCTAAAATATCAATTCACGAGTGAAAGTTCTAAAAGCAGTTAGCTTATTGGAGAACAACACCTCCAAAAAGCCTCATTTTTTGTTTTCTAGCTAACTTTTTTTCTTGTAGAGAACCGCACTCAGTCCCACTATCCCGCTTTCGTTCATTTCACGGTCGTGGTATCCGTGTAAACACTTCTCGGCCGGAAATCAATTGTTGCAAACGTGTCTGTAACATTCATGTTTTTTCTATGAATGTTACTTGCTGAGTTCCCGACGTTTCCCGGGTGTGTATTTACTCTAATCTTCTATTAGTCTTTCCCCCTCTGCCCTTCTCCACCTCCACCACTTTCTACATCCTCCTTCCTCCCTCTCTTTAACCATCTCATCCTCCTCCCTGTACCTACCAATTTCCTTCTTCCCCTCTCTCTGTCCACCTCCTCCTCAGCTCTGTCTGTGTCCAGCTCTTCCTCCCCACATTCTCTCACCGCCACTAATGTATCACCCCTACCACAGTAGCAGGCTGGCGGTTCTTACCCTCACTGTATTTCTTTCAGATAGTAAGTAATAAGTGTACTAAATTTAGTTAAAATCGAACCACGGGATTAGGAGGAGCTTTTTGCTCCATTTACCCACGGCTTTGACAGAGTACGCACGTCTCACGTTCATTTCACATATATGTAACATATTTCAGGCATATTTGTATACGTATTTCACCTGTAGCTATAGCCAATACGCCCTGCAGTTTCGTTTTCACTCAGCTCCAACTTTATGACGCCATATCTCCTGAAAAATGTGTCGTACAATGATACAATTTTGCAGGTACATTCAGCGGCATAAGTCGATACACTTTGCGAAATTTGCTGCGAATAGATTTAGTAGGAGAGAAATGATAAATTAAAATGTCACGCATTACGCGGTAGTTTTTCACGCATCTCAGTGCTTATGACGTTATTTATCCTCAACTATATTCTGTACAATGTTATAATTTTGCAGGTATAGTAGGTGGTATAGGTGAACACTGTCTGTTACATTTTTTGCAAATACAGGTATTAGTGAAGAACTAATAAATGTGTAGATTCGAGTCATAGCTCACATGCTCCAAAACAATGAAAATTGAGATGCCGACATATTCTCATATAGCTTTATACATAGAACATAATTCACGAAACAGTTATTCACATTTGGCACAAGATCATTGAGAAAACCGGTGTTGAACTTCACGGTTAGTTTCAAAAGTCTCATGATCCACCGGATCTTGTGGGTTTTGTCCCGTACCTCATCTTGACCAATCAGCGATTAGCTAACTCGGCGCCATTTTCTTGTGTAGTAGTAAATATTGATGGCAGTGGAGTGTGATTTCTGTTCTGTTCAGTTATTTTGGGAAATATAATAATACACTGCAGAAGAGAAAGTGGCTTGCGGTCGGAACCAAAAAGTGTTGCATATCGAGCCGCAACACGATAGTTACCGCGAAACCAACATCGTCCAAACAGCTCAGTACCAATACTCACAAGACCCAAAATGGGGATTGTCAAAACTTACATGTTCCATAGCTCATCAACAAAACTCACATGATCCATAATATAACCTTAAATAATTGTAATTTCTCAGTAAGCGAACATAATCTGAAATATACATAATGATTAATAGCCATTGTTCTTGCACATACTGATGTCAATATATGGGACATGAGCACGACGCTTGTAAAACACGTTTTTAGTTATTTGTGAAAATTTATGTTTTTGGAGCATAAACGTCATGCCTGGTGCAGCAGATTTACTGCATTAACAGCGAAAATTTAGTAAGCTAGGAAGGGAGAGGGGGCGGGGGGGGGGGGTCAGCGAGAAAATTTTTGTAAGGGTTTGAAATTAATTTTGTTGCAAGTCATGAAGTCTTTCATTCTCAAATACTCGATCAATTAAGTCTGGGTAATCGTGCATCATAAGCTACACTTCTTTTCCACCCCCACCCCAACGCTCTGATGGTACGTGCTTCTTACCTCCACACCGATTCTTTACAGACAGTAAGTGATAAGTGTACCAAGTTTGGATGAAAGAGGTGCTTTCGTGTAGGAGGAGGTACGGAACACGCATATTTATATACATTTTATAGCATGTATGGAGTCTTAGTTCATGGTGATTGATGTGATTTGTATTAATCTTCTTCTTCTTGTTTTTGTCCCCATGTCTACACGGGGTCGGCGTGGGGGAAACCGCCTAAAAACCACCGGTTCAAGTCGTAAATTCGGCGGGTGGATTCGTTGCGGGGCAAGCGCGGCTCCCATCATCGCGGGAGAGGCTTGCTAACGCACGTGGCTGTCCTGGTAGTTTCTGATTCGTAATATCGCCATGCGATGAATGAATATGTTGCTGCTGCATGTCATGTGGCCAGCATTGTTACCGTTTTGTACTGCCGGGCTATACGGAGTCGGAAAAAAGTCCGTACCCCTCGTAATCCACGAATACATTAAGATAATCTTGCTTGTTTGTGATAACTACAGACATAAACACCAGAGTGAACTGCTACATTTTTTTTTCAGGCATTTATTCATGCGAACAACAGAGTGCACTGATATTAAATTAAACATGTCTGTTCCGGAAACAGCGATCGTGTGAGACCCAACTCGCGTTATTTGTTCATGAGACCCAGAAAATATTAGATACAGGCTCCCAGGTAGATGCTATTTTTCTTGACTTCCGGAAGGCGTTCGATACAGTTCCGCACTGTCGCCTGATAAACAAAGTAAGAGCCTACGGAATATCAGACCAGCTGTGTGGCTGGATTGAAGAGTTTTTAGCAAACAGAACACAGCATGTTGTTATCAATGGAGAGACATCTACAGACGTTAAAGTAACCTCTGGCGTGCCACAGGGTAGTGTTATGGGACCATTGCTTTTCAAAATATATATAAATGACCTAGTAGATAGTGTCGGAAGTTCCATGCGGCTTTTCGCGGATGATGCTGTAGTATACAGAGAAGTTGCAGCATTAGAAAATTGTAGCGAAATGCAGGAAGATCTGCAGCGGATAGGCACTTGGTGCAGGGAGTGGCAACTGTCCCTTAACATAGATAAATGTAATGTATTGCGAATACATAGAAAGAAGGATCCTTTATTGTATGATTATATGATAGCGGAACAAACACTGGTAGCAGTTACTTATGTAAAATATCTGGGAGTATGCGTGCGGAACGATTTGAAGTGGAATGATCATATAAAATTAATTGTTGGTAAGGCGGGTGCCAGGTTGAGATTCATTGGGAGAGTGCTTAGAAAATGTAGTCCATCAACAAAGGAGGTGGCTTACAAAACACTCGTTCGAGCTATACTTGAGTATTGCTCATCAGTGTGGGATCCGTACCAGATCGGGTTGACGGAGGAGATAGAGAAGATCCAAAGAAGAGCGGCGCGTTTCGTCACAGGGTTATTTGGTAACCGTGATAGCGTTACGGAGATATTTAATAAACTCAAGTGGCAGACTCTGCAAGAGAGGCGCTCTGCATCGCGGTGTAGCTTGCTCGCCAGGTTTCGAGAGGGTGCGTTTCTGGATGAGGTATCGAGTATATTGCTTCCCCCTACTTATACCTCCCGAGGAGATCACGAATGTAAAATTAGAGAGATTAGAGCGCGCACGGAGGCTTTCAGACAGTCGTTCTTCCCGCGAACCATACGCGACTGGAACAGGAAAGGGAGGTAATGACAGTGGCACGTAAAGTGCCCTCCGCCACACACCGTTGGGTGGCTTGCGGAGTATGAATGTAGATGTAGATGTAGACTTCGTTCATTGTCCTTTCTAACCTGCTGTGAAGATGTTTTGTAATGAAGACAGAGTTTCTGCTTCAAACACGTGCTACAAACGGAGCTATAATTTCATAATTAATGAGTGGAGTAATAATTTAAACACCGTTCCACATACAAGGAAGGCTGTCTACAACTTACGGGAACGCTTTGAGAAATGTGGATCTGCAGCAGATTGCCACATGTGAGGTGGCTCATCAATAAGTGATGAAACTAAGCGTTATGTTTTACAAGCAGTTATCCAGAGCCCTACAAAGTCTACTCCTAGGCTATCTCTCGAATAGAATATTTGTAGAACTTCTGTGTGGAGAATCTCACATAAGGCCAAATTCGAACATTTCATATCTAATCCCATACACCGGCTACTGGAAGGCGATTCTGATCGTACGCTTCAGTTTTGCAAGACAATTTCAAATCAATTTATAGAAGGTGATAGTTATTTTTAATATATTTGATGTGATGAGGCAGCCTCCAAATTATCCGGTCATGTCAGCAGACACAACTGTAGTATTTGAAGGCAGAGACCAAAGAATTATTTCTGAGAAGCAGTTAAATGAAACTGGTGCTACTGTTTGGGGTGATATCTCATGCCGTTGAGTAATTTGGCCTCAGTTGTCTGACAGAACAGTAACTGGAGAGAAATACCTGGAAATGTTGACAACTTACGCCATTTCGGAACTAGAAATACCGCACGACGACTTCAACTCACTTTACTTTCAACACGATGGAGCCCCATCGCATCACACAACAGCTGTGTGAAACGGCGTTGACGAGGTATTTGGTAGGAAAGTTATTGGACGGCGAAGAGCAATAGAAACGTCACCTAGATTTTCCGAATTTACACCAATAAATGTTCTACAGGGATCATGTTACAGACAAGGTATTAATAACAAAGCCTCAAAAAATTGAGGACTTGAAAGGAGCTATTTATAACGTTTTTGAATACATTGAGTCTAGTAAATGGTTGTGCAAACAACTACGCTTAAGCGTCTTAGGTAGTCTGGCGAAATGAACTAACAGCGATGGAGAACAGTTCGAGGAAGATTGTTATAAATAATGCTGTAGCTACAATAAACTGTTCAATTATTTTAAAATTGCAATTGTGTCTTTTGTATTGAGTTGGACTATGAAGGGTAGGTACTTTTGGGCTACTCTGTATTCAGGGCTTAAAGTCTTGTTGAAGACAATGTAATACAGACGGGACGCAAGCTCTGATTGGGCAAGGGTGGAGAAAGAAATAGGACGCATTCTTTCAAAGGAACTACCTTGGCATGCCCCTTAGAGGAGTTTATGTTACTCAAGGGACGCCTACATTTGGATGGCGGGACAGGGATGTGAACCATCGTCTCCCAAATGCGAAACCAGTGTGCTTGAACTGCGTCACTTATCTCGATAGGAGTTTTTGCAGCGAGTATTGGCCGTAGCAGACCTCCCTCCTTTTCTCTGTAGCGAAACATTTCGTAAAGTTTCTAAACTGCGAATGTGGATCAAACGCTTCTGGAACTTTCCCCAGAGTCCCAAGCATTTTAAACATCTGTAAACAATTTTATAGTATTTTTTCTTAGCATACGTTAGCAGGCGCAAGTACTTCTATCTGTTTCGACTCAGAGACCAGTAATTGTTTCTGTTCCATTTTTATTATTGCTATATTCAGGTTGGAAAAAGTGAATTGACAGGGAAATATTTAATACATCTTTAGATAGGCAACCCAGTTGACATCATTCGACACTGGATTGCTTATCTTAATGTACACGAAATATTTTCTAAGCCAGTTTGACGAGGGCTATTCGTTTATTAAAGACTGATCGGTTGCGAAAATCAAAACTGTTTGATTATTTGCAACAGTTAGCTACACCTTCCAGCTATTTCTCTATATAGTCGCCGCTCCGACTTAGACATTTATCGTAGTGTTGTATCAACTTCCAATACCCTAGCCATAGGAGGCAGCAGCCTGTGCTCTCTGCCAATTGTACGTGCTGGTCTGAAGCTTGTTGCCTGTGCTAGACTGCTGTCATCGTAGTCAGATGTTCAATTGAGCAGAGAAGACAGGGGAGCGAAGTCCAGTCTGTGTAGTGCAAGATCAAACTATTCCCGACGAAAACGCTGCAGGTATGCCTTCACTGCCCCTGTAGAGTTCAGCCGAGAATCATGAAGAAGGAAACGCAACGGCAGTTACGTTATGTGTGGTTGCATGAAATCAGGCGAAATCTCTCGGCTGGCACCCATACTCGGCGGATGACATTATTTACCAGGCATTCCTAGGCGCTCTCTATGCACTCTGTGAAGGGCGACATGACGTTATCTATGGGCATACAAACACACTGCCCATCACATTTCTGTAAAACTTGATCGGGTTTTAATTGTGGTTTCAATTTTGCGACCGATCGGACATTAATAAAGGAATACCCCTCGTATTTTGCCCGCACTGTATTTCAGCCTCAGGTCAGCAGTTTATACTATTAGCTGTCTTGACTTATTACCAGGTCATATTCAGATGATGCAGGGCTGTATTCAGTGTCCACTGGCCTTTACACTGAACCTATGGTGATATTCTGAGACAAGTGAGCAACAAAAACAGTATTTTGGAGAATGCCTTGAATGAAAGGATATAACGCAATATTAAGCGTCCGTTATTTCATTATTTAAAATTTTACTATCCAAGTTTTTTATTTAATAAATAGTGACATGAAAAACTTTACAAAATTGAAATCATAACAGTTTTCAACACGATTTACTAACATCACTGTCACCAATTATATTTCTTAAACAAAGAAGAAAAAAAGTCATATTTTATGTCTTCCGTCGTTTCTTCGTTGCTCCTAAATTCTGG
Organism: Schistocerca nitens; assembly: GCF_023898315.1. Classification (NCBI taxonomy): domain Eukaryota; kingdom Metazoa; phylum Arthropoda; class Insecta; order Orthoptera; family Acrididae; genus Schistocerca; species Schistocerca nitens. The sequence goes on from NC_064623.1 coordinate 186,689,055, forward strand.
GAGAAGTGGTTCATCTACGGAACTAAATGAAAGTCTGTTTGTCGTTTGTGACGCATACTCAGTTGCCTGCCATAGAAGTTTGTTTTATATAATAATTGCGGTGTATAGCGTTTCCAGGTAAGTTACAATTCTGTACTGCTTTTGCAATAGTTTTTTGGAGCTCAATTTACTTTTTTTTAGCCACAGTCGATTCCATCACACACAAAAGTGCAAGTTTTGTAAGGTTAAATTAGCATTTGGACATACTTGCAATTTCGTGATCTTATTACCCCATATGTGTCGTCCTGGAGTTGCAACTAATTGGTTAGCCTGCACAAGGAGGCCTGATTTTCGATCTTCTCGAACACATTCCGACTATAAACTTTCTAAAATGCCGAAAATCAGCCACCCTGGTGTACGCAGGCCCACTAAGTTCAGTTCCAGGATGAGACATAGAACCAGATAGTAATTTAACATTACACAACCTGCGCTCCGGAAAATTTTTCCCATCTACCAGTAAGAGAATAAAAAGTCAACTGTAATGGAGTAACTTAATCTGGGTTTGTTATTTTTATACACATAAAACAAAGCCATATACTGATTAATGTTATTTTTGACACTCGCAAATAATGCGATGGTTATAACCTTCTGAAGAAGGGCGCTAGGTGCCTCAAACCGATTAAGAAAGTAATATTTCTTTTGTGCAGCTGGTCACTGGTTAGTTCAGTAACTCCTAAAACAAATATTATTATGAGCCACTGAAGCTCCCTCATAACTAAAAAGAGGCACAAAACAAATAGCCTTTCATTTACTTGCATAGACTGGCCATATGTTCCAGAAAAAAAATTACATTCATCTCCAAGCAAAAATCCCTATTCCATGTGATAACTATGAGCAGATATGTTTGTTAAGCAAATTCAAGACATCAACTAAGGAAAATTCATGTATAATGTATTAAAATGGGCTAAAATATTTCCCCAAATAACCAACATTAAAACGAAAGTTTTGAATAACCTTATTGGCTAATCGGTTGCCCCAACTATTTCGTACTAATGAAACTGCTTGTACTGTAATATCTTTATAACATGTTGTTGTTATCGTTGTTATTATTGTTGTTGTAGTCGTCTCCACTCGGACGGATGATATGATGCAACTGCCCACGGTACTCTTTCCTGTGCAAGTCTCTTCATCTCCACACAGTATAACTTGTCTTGAAATATCACTTTCAGTATTCAGTTATGCCAAATCGTAGAGCCTGTCTTTTAACGTTGAGATTCTAATTCTTTTTCTGATCAACTTCAGTCATGAAAATATCCTTTTCTTGCCGTTGTTTGTGTTCATTATTGATAGGTACGTTCATAGAGCTACCTGGACATCAGGAAAATAGTCTCTGATGTTTTAAAGGTCATTGGTTTGAAAGAAACGAGCCAAGGAAGAAACTGACTTTTGGAGGAATCAAATTCATTTCAGGGTGCCCAAAATTCCATTAACCAAAAAATGTCCAAGCATGTGTGAAATCTTATGGGACTTTACTGCTAAGGTCATCAGTCCCTAAGCTTACACACTACTTAACCTAAATTATCCTAAGGACAAACACACACACACACCCATGCCCGAGGGAGAACTCGAACCTCCGCCGGGACCAGCCGCACAGTCCATGATTCCAGCGCCCTAGACCGCTCGGCTAATGCCGCGCGGCTCCGTTCACCATTGTTTTAGAAGTCTTAGCGGGTTGCCAACTCAAATGCCACACGTATGACCGTGGATCACTGGGTAAATATGATGCGAGGGGTCGGGGCTTGAAAAGTGAATGCCAACTCAATTCATAACAGCCGCCCACGGAAACACTCAGTCCTTCAAAACCACACAAAATAATTATGTCTCCGACTTTTACTATTATAAGGGGCCCGCATCACAGTATTGTCCGCGGCTGGTAGTCTTGCTGTAGCGTTCTCACTTCCCGCGCACGGGGTCCCGGGTTCGATTCCCGGCGGGGTCGGGGATTTTCTCTGCCTCGAGATGACTGGGTGTTGTGTGTCTTTCATCATCATTTCATCCTCAATCACGCGCAAGTCGCCGTAGGGGCGTTAAAGAACTTGTGGAGCGGCGGCCGAACAGCCCCGCGAGGGGTCTCCAAGCCACCAATGCCGTACGCTCATTATTGTTATCACAGTATTGAAACAAAAACTTTTTTTAATGGTTTGGTCAACAGAGGACAACAAAATTTACATCCTCTGTGTTTCTGTTTTCTTTCTCTCCAGTAGTTTTTTAATTCTTCGCTACGTTTCTTCTCTTCTTTCTTCTGTTCGTATTGCACCTTTCTTTTTTTCCTTATTTCCTCCGAGAAGCCCTTGAAATGTTTTATTTTTGCTCTCAGCTTTCCTCTGTTTCCCATTTCTTCTTCCACTGTTTCTGTTTCCCTCGGGAGGGCATTAACTTCTTTGGTCCACATCATTTGTGTTGTCGAGCTTCTATGAAAAATAGTTAACATTTCTTTTCATTATTATTTTCTCATTCAGTTTTTCAGGTCCCCACAGAATTCAACTATTCTCTTTCTCATTGTGTCTTAATTTCCGTTTTCCATTGTCATATTTTGGGCCTAAGTTTTTCCTTACCATTTTCCATTCTTTCCTTTCTATTTCACGTAATTGTTTGAGTGTTTTTAACGAAAGCATACTAATGCATAAAGGCATTGTGGTCTAATAACAGTGTATTTAACAAAAGCATACTGATGCATAAAAGCATTGTGGTCTAATAACAGTGTTGTCTTGCCAGTGTTCTGAATTTATGGATAAATGTTTCCTATTATACAAGTTTTTGTTAACTGGAAAACCGCTTCCATTTTCCTTGGCATTGACAAGTTATCTTCGATTGTTCTATTTCACCTAGATATTTAATTTGTTTTATTTTAATTTTTTGTCATGCGGCTCCCTTTGTGGTGCGGTCACCTAGGCTGCGGAATGGAGACGTTCCATTTTGTAAAGAATAAAGAAATACGGGGGGCAGCAAAGTTCCCAAATTAAAAATCCAACTAGGTTCTACATAAAATCACTCGTACCTCAGTACGTTACTCATTCTAAACATATTCTGATTAGTGGAACTTAAACACTTGAGTGCGTAATGGCATAAAATTTGTAAATATTGAATGGCAAATATAAGATAAAAATTTGCACATATTAAAATTCACAGAGAATGCAAGCCTTTTTAAAATGAAAAATAGTTATTGATGGGATAAAAAATTCACTTCAGTTGCCAGTAATTTATATTTGTTGCACGACCGGTTTCGAAGCATAAAACTTCATCTTTAGGTTCCAACAAATAATTATTGAAACATAAATGTATGACGGTCGGCATGGGACAGATGACCTTTGCAGTCTGGTCCCTTCAACCCCCACAAGCCAACCAACCAACCAACGGTCGGCATGATCGAATATAAATGCAGATGCTAGACAAGCCCACAAGTTTCCCTGTTGTATTTGACGCCGAACGGCAGCTGTGGATGTCCTGAATACGTAGCAAGTGTGAGTCGCGGCCACAACACCGTTCTGTGTAGTTGTGAATGCATTTTGTCGGAGCTAAAAAAATTCCAACGTGGAGAAACTGTAGGTAATCGTTTGGCGGATGCCTCCGCAAGCAAGGTAGCCGAAGTGTATGGCGTTTCACAGATTTATGCCGCTCCAAGGGAAAGCGGAAAAATGTCATCCGCTTATTGAAGGTGCGGCAAGAAGCCATACCAGAATCATGTGACTGACTGTGTAATTATAACAGTAGTGCAAAAATGCTGAATAGGTCAGTTACACATCGGCTGGTGAATGAGAGACTTTAATATTACGTGTTTCGGGGGTAACATCGAGTTGTACAGATGAACTGAACCCATATCATTGACGTCGATATGCAGGAGGATTTTGGACATTATTTTGTGTTCGAACATTATGAATTACCTCGAAGAAAACAGTCTATTGACACACTGTCAACATGGGTTTAGAAAACTTCGTTCTCGTGAAACACAACTAGCTCTTTATTCGCATGAAGTGTTGAGTGCTATTGACAAGTGATATCAGATCTATTCCGAATTTCTGGATTTCCGGAAGGCTTTTCACGCTGTACCACCGAAGCGGCTTGTAGTGAAATTGTGCGCTTATGGAATATCGTCTCAGTTATGTGACTGGATTTGTTATTTCCTGTCAGAGTGGTCACAGTTCGTAGTACTCGACGGAAAGTCATTGAGTAAAACAGAAGTGATTTCTGGCGTTCCCCAGGGTAGTAATATAGGCCCTTTGCTGTTCCTTATCTATATAAACGATTTGGGAGACAATCTGAGCAGCCGTCTTAGGTTGTTTTAAGATGACGCTGTCGTTGATCGACTAATAGAGCCATATCGCCCAATATAGCCGCCAGAAGATCGAAAAAATTGCAAAATGATTTAGAAAAGTTATCTGAATAGTGCGAAAATTGGCAGTTGACCCTAAATAACGAAAAGGGTGAGGTCATCCATATGGGTGCCAGAAGGAATTCGTGAAACTTCGGTTACACGATAAATCTGTCAAATCTAAAGGCCGTAAATTGAACCAAATACCTAGGAATTACAATTACGAGCATCTTAAATTGCAAGAAACACATAGAAAATGTTGTGAGGAAGGCTAACCAAGACTGCATTTTATTGGCAGGACACTTAGAAAATGTAACAGACCTACTAAGGAGACTGCCTACACTACGCCTGTCCGTCGTCTTTTAGAATACTGCTGCGCGGTGTGAGATCCTTACCAGATAGGACTGACGGAGTACATCGAAATCGTTCAAATAACGTTAGCTCATTTTGTATTATTGCGAAATATGGGAGAGAGAGTCACTGAAATGATACAGGAACTGGCTTGGAAATCATTAAAAGAAAGGCGGTTTTCGTTGCGACGGAATCTTTTCACGAAATTCCGATCACCAACTTTCTCCTCCGAATGCGAATTTTGTTGACATTGACCTACATAGGGAGGAACGATCACCTCGATAAAATAAGGGAAATGAGAGCTCGTACGGAAAGATACAGGTATTCGTTCCTTCCGCACGCTATACGAGATTGGAACAATAGAGAATTGTGAAGGTAGTGCGATGAACCCTCTGCCAGGCACTTAAATGTGATTTGCAGAGTATCTATGTAGATGTAGATGATGATGAGTTGTGCCGGATCGCGTGATATTAATCTCATTCATTCACTAACTAACGACGTTTAAGTGACCCATTCAGTATTTGTGCAATACTTCTTCTGTTATAAGCCACGCTACGGACGAAAGCGTGTGTCATTGAAGGCGATTGCGAGGAAAAATGAGAGTGCGAAAGCTGCTAAAGCCGGTGCAGAACTGAATACTGTACTGGTGAACCCTGTCAGACCGGAAAAGAAACCACGGAAGGAGCTCCATAAGTACGGAACTCCAAAATCGTTCGTCAGTGATGCAAATGCCCTTAACGTGAGAACTTGAAACCATAACAACCATGAACAATGGAGTAATGGAAGAGAGTCAAATGGTTCAAATGGCTCTGAGCACTATGGGACTTCTATGGTCATCAGTCCCCTAGAACTTAGAACTACTTAAACCTAACTAACCTAAGGACAGCACACAACACCCAACCATCACGAGGCAGAGAAAATCCCTGACCCCGCCGGGAATCGAACCCGGGAACCCGGGCGTGGGAAGCGAGAACGCTACCGCACGACCACGAGATGCGGGCGAAGAGAGTCATATGGGCTGATGAGTCTTGCTTCACACTGCACTGCCACAGTGCCGTCAAGGATTGTATGGCCATTTTCCGTGATCAGGCCCATCCCATGGTGCAATGTTATTTTTCGTCAATGGTGACACTGTGTTCCAAGACGACATGGCTCCTTTCACAACGCTCGCATCGTCCAGCAGTGGTTTTGTGAGGACTAACATGAATTGCCGCATCTCTCTGGCAACGACAGACGTCATATCTCAATATTCTTGAGTCTTTGTGCCTTCTTTGGAGAGAAGAGTGCTCGATCGCTATCCACCTCCATCACCATTACCTGAAGAAATCATTATTTTGCAGGAGATTGGTATAAGAGTCCCTTAAAAACCACACAGGACCTGGTATTATCTTTTCCGATATGACTTAGAGCTGATTTGAAAGACAATGGTTTTCCTACACTGTATTAGGCATGGCAGTGTTCTGCGTTTTTGGTGTTTCCTATGTCTGCCCGTCACCTGTAAATATCGCTGCATGATGTTCATTTACAGTACCTGTTTTTTTCTTTCGTGCAGATGTGAGTTAGTTATTCCTGTCCATAGATTTTGTAGCTTACATATTAAATAAATAAAAAGTCTTCTACGGGACATAAGGAATTGTCAGACAGAAACTTTTTCAGTTTGTTTTTATTTATTTTTTTAAATTTATTTATTTATTTAAATATGCAGTCTGTCAGACATTTTACATCTTTGGGCAAGCCATCAAAATTTTTGGTGGCAGCATTGTGCACCGCCTTTTTGTGCTAGTAAGAAATTTCGTGTGGGGTAATAAATTTGATGATTAATGCCATTTTGCTTCTTGCATTGTAAACATCTTCATCAATGTTCCTTCTGAGCAGTAGTGAGTTATTTGCAACAAACTTCTCGAGGGAATAAATACAGTGTGAAGTGAAGCAGTAGTCAAGATGAGTAACTTGTAGAGCAGTGGGTGAGCACCACATATTCCTCTTCCAGCAAGTTCTTTACCAACGCATATATGAATTATGACATAAAATTATTCCATACGACATTATTGAATGAAAATATGAGTTAACCCAGAAAATTGTTCCAAACAACATTATTGAATGAAAGTGTGAAAAACATACTTACTTATCGATTTGTGTCTCCCCAAAAATTTGGAATGATTCGAAATGCAAAAGTGGATGAACAATGTTGCTTAAGGAGTGCAAAACTATGTTCGCTTTTCAGTTTAAATTCTCATCCACAACAGCCGCGCTACGGGAATTTTTGAAGTTTCCATCGAACTTACTATTTCTTCACCGTGTGTGTTACATTTATCATTGGTGTGTTAACTCTAGATGTGCATATCTGAAATGAGGGCCTTTCTTAAACTGAAAGAAAATCACTCAATAATACTTTTTAACAACATTATTTGGAATTTGTCCTGTTGCTGCATATACAGGGTGATTCAAAAAGAATACCACAACTTTAAAAATGTGTATTTAATGAAAGAAACATAATATAACCTTCTGTTGTACATCATTACAAAGAGTATTAAAAAAGGTTTTTTTTCACTCAAAAACGAGTTCAGAGATGTTCAATATGGCCCCCTCCAGACACTCGAGCAATATCAACCCGATACTCCAACTCGTTCCACACTCTCTGTAGCATATCAGGCGTAACAGTTTGGATAGCTGCTGTTATTTCTCGTTTCAAATCATCAATGGTGGCTGGGAGAGGTGGCCGAAACACCATATCCTTAACATACCCCCATAAGAAAACATCGCAGGGGGTAAGATCAGGGCTTCTTGGAGGCCAGTGATGAAGTGCTCTGTCACGGGCTGCCTGGCGGCCGATCCATCGCCTCAGGTAGTTGACGTTCAGGTAGTTACAGACAGATAAGTGCCAATGTGGTGGCGCTCCATCCTGCTGAAATATGAAATGTTATGCTTCTTGTTCGAGCTGAGGGAACAGCCAATTCTCTAACATCTCCAGATACTGTAGTCCAGTTACAGTAGGGCTGAAATGGCACAGAAAACGTTCACCTTAGGCGAGTCACGTTCATACTTTGTTTCCCGCGGATTCTCAGTGCCCCATATACAGACATTGTGACGGTTGACTTTCCCGTTAGTGTGGACGGTTGCTTCATCACTAAACACAATCTTTGAAACGAAATATTCATCTGTTTCCATTTGAGCAAGGATAAAATCACAGAAATCGATTCTTTTAATCTTATCAACTGCAGACAGTGCTTGAACCAATTTCAGACGATAAGGTTTCATAACTAACCTTTTTCGTAGGACTCGCCATACAGTTGATTGTGGAATTTGCAGCTCTCTGCTAGCTCTGCGAGTAGATTTTCCTGGGCTGCGAACTTTTCCCTTTGCACAAACACCCATCCTCTGTAAACTGTTTATACCAACGTTTAATACACCACCTATCAGGAGGTTTAACACCATACTTCGTTCGAAATGCACGCTGAACAACTGTCGTCGATTCACTTCTGCCGTACTCAATAACACAAAAAGCTTTCTGTTGAGCGGTCGCCATCTTAGCATCAACTGACGCTGACGCCTAGTCAACAGCGCCTCAAGCGAACAAATGTACAACTAAATGAAACTTTATAGCTCCCTTAATTCGCCGACAGATAGTGCTTAGCTCTGCCTTTTGTCGTTGCAGAGTTTTAAATTCCTAAAGTTGTGGTATTCTTTTTTAATCACCCTGTATATTTGGATTTATTACTAGTGTCATCTGCAAACAGAACTAATTCTGCTTATCGTGTATATTAGGTAGAAAGCAGTTTACATACAGGGAAAACAACAGTGGACGTTAAGTTAAACCGTGGGGAAAGCCATGTGGTTTCCCCGCTGCCAGAAGAATTTGCACTGGTTACGTTGCTAAAACTCTTTGCTCACGCAACCGTTCTTTGTTTACATAGTTTCCCTTCATAAGCGTACACACTTTTTCGATGAGTTGTTCCTCTGTCTCTCCTACTATCAACAACTCATCGCTTTTGCTCGAGTGCAGGTCAGCGCAGTTTGTGGTGTTTCCAAGACAATGTACTATAACATTCGAAAACATTCTCAGGTATTCGCAAAAGCTCGAGAACCTTACGGAACAATACAAATTTCCCCCTCGAAAATTACACTGAAGTGACAAAAGTCATGGAATGGCGACATGCACATACACAGAAGGCGGTGATATCGCTTACACAAGGTATAAAATGGTAGAGCATTGACGGAACTGTCATTTGAACTCTGTTGATACATGTGAAAAGGTTGCCGTCGTGACTACAGCCCCACAACGGGAACTAACACACACTGAACGCAGAAGGCTAGTTAGTGCTAGACGCATGGGATATTCAGTTTCGGAAATCGTTACGGACTTCAGTATTTGGAGATCCACAGAGTCACAAATGTGCCGAGAATATAAAATTACAGGCATTACCTCTCACCACAGATGACACAGTGGCCTACGACCTTCACTTAACCCCTGAGAGCAGTGGCGTTTTTAGAGGTGTCAGTGCTAACAGACTAGCAACACTGCGTGAAATAACCTCAAGAATCAATGTGGGACGTACGACGAACGTACCCGTTACGGCAGTGCAGCAAAATATGGCGTGATTGAGCTGTAGCAGCAGAGAAACAACGTGAGTGTCTTTGCTAACACCACGACATCGTCTGTAGCGTTATCCTGGGCTAGTTTAGTGACCGTATCGGTTGGACCGTAGGCGACTGGAAAACCGTGACCTGGTCAGATCAGTCCCGATTTCAGTTGTTAACACTTTGCCGTCCGCACGTCTCGTACATACTGATTTGCTAGGCGCCGGCAGCGCTGATTCGGATTACATCTGAAGTCATCAGCCCGCTAGACTTACAACCACTTAAACCTGACTAACCTAAGGACATCACACACATCCGAGCCCGAGGCAGGATTCGAACCTGCGACCGTAGCAGCTGCGTGGTTCCGGACGGAAGCGCCGAGAACCGCTCGGCCACAGCGACCGGTTACTTGGCTTATCACCGGCCGTTCTTGACATTATCCTGAGATTAACGATGACATTAGTAAAACTTAACAGTTTATAGTTCTCATAAGTTCTCAACCCTGTTCCCGTGCTTTCATGAAATTTCGAAGATATACATACGTAAATAAATTCAAAATTTGTTTGTTTCAAATAGTTGTTTATATGAACTTTCTGGAAAAATAATCAATTACGATTTGCACTTTGGAAAGCCGGTCGGAATAATCCGGTTTATTGTTGTCGCACAAATGTAAAAACGATAATAATTGCTTGAATCGGTTGCGAGACATCGTTTTTCGAAATATCGGTGTGTCTATCAACGGATTCGTTAACCAATAATCATCAATCCTTGTTTTTTTTTGCAGTTCCCATAAGGATAGGAAGCCCAAACCATTTTCTAAGTTCGGGTCCCGTAACGTCGACAAATTTGGCAATTTTTTTTATCCAGTTCCCTTCTATTGTAATTTTCACTGTAGTACTTGTTGGTCTCGTTGCTAATATATTCAAATAGATCGTTCCCAATGTATAATTGCCGGCCGCGGTGGTCTCGCGGTTCTAGGCACGCAGTCCGGAACCGTGCGACTGCTACGGTCGCAGGTTCGAATCCTGCCTCGGGCATGGATGTGTGTGATGTCCTTAGGTTAGTTAGGTTTAAGTAGTTCTAAGTTCTAGGGGACTAATGACCACAGCAGTTGAGTCCCATAGTGCTCAGAGTCATTTGAACCAATGTATAATTCTACGATATCATCGACGTTCTGTGTATCGTTGGGAAATATGTTTGGACCCAGAGATCCTTCAAATCTGTTATTGGTCCTCGGAAAATCAAAGCCCGACTAGTGTGAACAGTCTTCTTCGTCTGATTCATCCGAATCAGTTGGCAACCATAGCGTTCGCCGAATTCTTCTTGGACGTATTTCACTATCTTCCGACGATTCTGCTTCACTTCCATATTTTTTATACCCAATGTCTTCTTCCAAATCGGCCAAGTCGTCCGGAACGTCAGACAACGCGTCCGCGCGTTCATCGTAAATAATCGTATCGTCTCTTTCGTCTGCCATGATGAAAGGGAACAAGTACTTATAAAAACAAAAAACTTGTTGACGTGTGTAAGTTATTGTTACCTAAACAAAACGCCAACAGAATTCAAAAGATACTAAAGTGCTGTCGCCGGCCACTGAGCGATACTATGCTCACGACACCACTGTGGTGTGACCGCTACTTCGCGCACGACATATTTCTTTAAAAAATAGTAAGACAGACGTCTGAAATGTTGCATGTGCAGGACCCAGGATTCGTAATTTCGCCAAACGTATTAATTTTTAAAATATTTTTATTGTTTTCTTTCAAGAATCTGTAACTGAAATTATAACCATACAAACAGTCTGGAAATTTTATCACAATATCCTAAGAGGGCTACAAGTTCACTGAATTATAATCATTGGTTTGCGTTTAGAATTTTATTATTTACCAAGTTTAGAATTTAGTGTAATCAGAATTAATTATTTTTTTAACATATACAATTCCATACATCAGAAATCAACTCAAGGTTTCCATTTGGACAGCAATGTGTTCGGGTCGTTCCCGAAAATTGCACATCTTTAATTCCCACCTATATTTTTTGAGAAAAGATGTGAAAATTGTAGAACTGAGAAAAATCAGTCTAATAACTTAGTTCAGATATATCAACTTATAATAGGTTTACCTGCATTTTGAAATCCTCCATATCGTTACTCATCGTCCTCCATGTTTCTCTTTTCGCATCTTCTGACGTGTTTGGCCTGGATTTGTAAGTTAAACAGCGTTTATGACGACACATTTCCTGAACTATGAGTGGTACCATAATATGATTTTGTAGGCGCATTTAGCTGCATATGTGGATACTGCCTGCATAATTTATTGCTTATAGAGTTATTAACACAGAAGGTATAAATTTAAACGTCATGAATGATGTGGCAGTTCTTCACGACTGTCACTGTTTATTACGTCATGACGTCATATCTACTGAACTACGATAGCTGGTGGTTTTTACCCCCACAGCGATTGTTGCCTGACAATGATATGTGTGCGAAGTTTGGTTGAGGAGGTTTAGCAGGAGCTGTGTTCCACTCACATATACAGTGTGGTCCAGTGATAGTGACCGGGCCAAATATCTCACGAAATAAGCGTCGAACGAAAAAACTACAAAGAACGAAATTCGTCGAGCTTGAAAGGGGAAACAAGATGGCGCTGTGGTTGGCCCGTTAGATGGCGCTGCCATAGGTCAAACGGATATCAGCTGCGTTTTTTTAAAATAGGAACCTCCATTTTTTGTTACATATTCGTGTAGTACGTAAAGAAATATGAATGTTTTAGTTGGACCACTTTTTTCGCTGTGTGATAGATGGCGCTGTAATAGTCACAAACGTATAAGTACGTGGTATCACGTAACATTCCGCCAGTGCGGACGGCATTTGCTTCGTGATACATTACCCGTGTTAAAATGGACCGTTTACCAATTACGGAAAAGGTCGATATCGTGTTGATGTATGGCTATTGTGATCAAAATGCTCAACGGTCGTGTGCTATGTATCCTGGACGACATCATCCAAGTGTCCGCACCGTTCGCCGGATAGTTACGTTATTTAAGGAAACAGGAAGTGTTCAGCCACATGTGAAACGTAAACCACGACCTGCAACAAATGATGATGCCCAGGTAGGTGTTTTAACTGCTGTCGCGGCTAATCCTCACATCAGTAGCAGGCAAACTGCGCGAGAATCGGGAATTTCAAAAACGTCGGTGTTGAGAATGCTACATCAACATCGATTGCACCCGTACCATATTTCTATGCACTAGGAATTGCATGGCGACCACTTTGAACTTCGTGTACAGTTCTGCCACTGAGCACAAGAGAAATTACGGGACGAACATGATGGATGTTCGTCACATAGCTCGCGTGTGGTTGTAATAAAAATGGGGGTTCCTACTAAAAAAAAAAAAAAAAAACCGCAGTTGATATACGTTTGACCTATGCCAACGCCATCTAGCGGGCCAACCATAGCGCTATTTGGTTTCCCCCTTCGAGCTAGACAAGTTTCGTTCCTTGTAGTTTTTTCGTTTGACGCTTATTTCGTGAGATATTTAGCCCGATCACGATCAATGGACCACCCTGTACACACACACACATACGTACATCCATTTTTATAATGTGTAGATATGAGAGGGCTATGTATTTTTGTATAATATAATAGTGTAATTTTCAAAATATTGTCATAAGCAAATAACGAGTCATCGCTCGCTTTTTTATTTTACAAAATCTGATAACCCTACACCACAGTACCGTAGCACGTCGCGAAGGAAGCCAAAACGACGTGATTCCATTGATAGGGTTGGCTACGTACTTGTAGAACACTGCTTAACATTTTTATAATTCATGAGCGCAGTTGCTTTAACAGCAAGCCTGCCTTTTTACTCGTGGTGTTTTTCCAGCCTGAAGCGCTTCACATTTCTTCTCCTTCAGCAAGCGACGATGCCTAATGCCGAGCCTCTCCTGGAGGTAGCCAACATGTTCCGTCTTTCCTATTGGAGTATTGTACGGCGTTCAAAAGAAAAGGTACCAAACGGCACTGCCGGTATAACTGAAGTCTTTATTCAAAGGTAATCATCCGAGGCCTGAGCACAACTACCTCACTGTTTCACGAGGCGAAGGATACTCTGTTCCCATAATTCCTGTGGCTCTGACAGGATCCAGTCCCCTTATGTCTCCTTCAGCTGGTCGTCCGAATTGAAACGCGTCCCTCACACGGAAGTCTCAGGGCGACATGTTCGGGCTGTAGGGCGAATGTGCAACCTGCTCCCACGTGAATTTGGCCTGCAAACTTTGCGCGACCTTGGAGACGTATGGACGCGCGTTGTCATAAAGCAGAATCACTTCCTCAACGAGCAGCCCAAGCTGTAGGCTACGGAATTGTCTCACAGAACGCATCACTGATAATGGTTTTTCTGTGCTCGAGGAGTCTGATCACTACCGGACCTCAGACGTCGAAAAAGTCGGTGAGTATCACTTTGCCTGCTGAGGGTAAAGCCTTGAATATTTAGGGGAGAGTTGACACTGGCGTCCATAGATGTCTCACTGACTTATATGCAAATTTCAACCGGTTTGGTTGTTACGACATTTCGTACCTTTTTGATCAGTCCATACATTAGAGTTTTGAAAGGAGCAGAATCTTCATCACCATTTGTCTGAAAAGACTGGAGTGGCTGCGAGTCCAATGCTGAATATTTTAAGAGCATTTCTGATGCTGATATCAAGAGAAAATTTATACAAAGCATAGATTAAACTGTATACAGGTATGTTAAAAAAATTCAGAAAAATCGATCTTTAACACAAATCCGTAGCATCCACCGCGAAAAAGAGCATAAAATACTAACAAACAGAATTGAAATTCAAACAAATTTTAGTGTACATTCATAGCTATTTGAATACATTTTACAGTAACTGACCAACGGAACAGGTAATCAGAATACAAAAGCGTCTATACTCTGATCGTCTGCCTAGCCCGTGAAAATAACCTGTGTTGACAATACTGTGCGGCAAGCAGGCTATAGCGGACCAGAAGATGCAAATAGAACTGTTATGTTTGTTGGCAGTACATTAAATATGGCTTAATGAAAGAGAACTGCGTCGAATATATTGCTCAGGCGTTCGGAAACATACACAATTTTATGTCCGTTTTCTATTATTTCCAGTAGCTTCCAATTACTGCACTACCATGCATACATAATGTTGAACAATCTTCTACCAGTACTTAGACCACCTTATCAATGGGCGGCTTCATGTTATTTTGGCTTCCCTTGCGGCGTGCTACGGTATTGTGGCGTAGGGTCATCAGATTTTGGAAAATAAAAAAAGGAGAGATAACTCCTTATTTGCTTATAACAAAGTTTTGAAACTTACAAATAATACATAGCCCTATCATATCCACACATATTATAAAAATAGATGTACGTATGTGTGTATATGTGTATGTATATACACTCCTGGAAATGGAAAAAAGAACACATTGACACCGGTGTGTCAGACCCACCATACTTGCTCCGGACACTGCGAGAGGGCTGCTGTACAAGCAATGATCACACGCACGGCACAGCGGACACACCAGGAAACGCGGTGTTGGCCGTCGAATGGCGCTAGCTGCGCAGCATTTGTGCACCGCCGCCGTCAGTGTCAGCCAGTTTGCCGTGGCATACGGAGCTCCATCGCAGTCTTTAACACTGGTAGCATGCCGCGACAGCGTGGACGTGAACCGTATGTGCAGTTGACGGACTTTGAGCGAGGGCGTACAGTGGGCATGCGGGAGGCCGGGTGGACGTACCGCCGAATTGCTCAACACGTGGGGCGTGAGGTCTCCACAGTACATCGATGTTGTCGCCAGTGGTCGGCGGAAGGTGCACGTGCCCGTCGACCTGGGACCGGACCGCAGCGACGCACGGATGCAAGCCAAGACCGTAGGATCCTACGCAGTGCCGTAGGGGACCGCACCGCCACTTCCCAGCAAATAAGGGACACTGTTGCTCCTGGGGTATCGGCGAGGACCATTCGCAACCGTCTCCATGAAGCTGGGCTACGGTCCCGCACACCGTTAGGCCGTCTTCCGCTCACACCCCAACATCGTGCAGCCCGCCTCCAGTGGTGTCGCGACAGGCGTGAATGGAGGGACGAATGGAGACGTGTCGTCTTCAGCGATGAGAGTCGCTTCTGCCTTGGTGCCAATGATGGTCGTATGCGTGTTTGGCGCCGTGCAGGTGAGCGCCACAATCAGGACTGCATACGACCGAGGCACACAGGGCCAACACCCGGCATCATGGTGTGGGGAGCGATCTCCTACACTGGCCGTACACCACTGGTGATCGTCGAGGGGACACTGAATAGTGCACGGTACATCCAAACCGTCATCGAACCCATCGTTCTACCATTCCTAGACCGGCAAGGGAACTTGCTGTTCCAACAGGACAATGCACGTCCGCATGTATCCCGTGCCACCCAACGTGCTCTAGAAGGTGTACGTCAACTACCCTGGCCAGCAAGATCTCCGGATCTGTCCCCCATTGAGCATGTTTGTGACTGGATGAAGCGTCGTCTCACGCGGTCTGCACGTCCAGAACGAACGCTGGTCCAACTGAGGCGCCAGGTGGAAATGGCATGGCAAGCCGTTCCACAGGACTACATCCAGCATCTCTACGATCGTCTCCATGGGAGAATAGCAGCCTGCATTGCTGCGAAGGGTGGATATACACTGTACTAGTGCCGACATTGTGCATGCTCTGTTGCCTGTGTCTATGTGCCTGTGGTTCTGTCAGTGTGATCATGTGATGTACCTGACCCCAGGAATGTGTCAATAAAGTTTCCCCTTCCTGGGACAATGAATTCACGGTGTTCTTATTTCAATTTCCAGGAGTGTATGTTCCAAACTTCCTCGTACACACATCACTTAGTGTTAGCCAACAACCGCTGTGGGGCTAGAACCACCTACCTATCATAGTTCAGTAGATATGACGTCATAAACGACGAGATGCGTGAGGAACTGTACCATAAAGCATGACGATAATACTTCTTTGTTGCTGACTCTATTCGCAACATATTTCGCGGGCTGTATCCATGTATGTTGCTGAATGTAGCTACACAAATCTAACATATAGTTCAAGAGATATAACGTCATAGGCACTGAGGTGCGTTTAAAAATGCCGCGTCATACATGATGTTTTAATACATTTATTCCTCACTACTGAGACAATCGTACAGCCGAATCAACTTCAGGAAATCCCTGACACCTGACAGCACTTTTGACCTCTTTCAACCGTGAAGCGCAAATGGCTGTAGGCGAAAATAATAGTCGTCTATGGAGCTAAGAAGAGGCACTGTCATAGACGCAAGATACGAAGCACCTGCGCTCAGCGTACAGAAACTTTCTGGGGTTCTGTACTTACACATTTGTAAATTATGCACATTTATTTCTATGACGGATTCATAATTTCAAAGGTGTTTTCACGAGCACATAGAAATGAAATTTTTTCGGTATTACGCTGCAAACATACTTTAATTTTTGTTTTCGTTTCTAATACACTCCTGGAAATTGAAATAAGAACACCCTGAATTCATTGTCCCAGGAAGGGGAAACTTTATTGACACATTCCTGGGGTCAGATACATCACATGATCACACTGACAGAACCACAGGCACATAGACACAGGCAACAGAGCATGCACAATGTCGGCACTAGTACAGTGTATATCCACCTTTCGCAGCAATGCAGGCTGCTATTCTCCCATGGAGACGATCGTAGAGATGCTGGATGTAGTCCTGTGGAACGGCTTGCCATGCCATTTCCACCTGGCGCCTCAGTTGGACCAGCGTTCGTGCTGGACGTGCAGACCGCGTGAGACGACGCTTCATCCAGTCACAAACATGCTCAATGGGGGACAGATCCGGAGATCTTGCTGGCCAGGGTAGTTGACGTACACCTTCTAGAGCACTTTGGGTGGCACGGGATACATGCGGACGTGCATTGTCCTGTTGGAACAGCAAGTTCCCTTGCCGGTCTAGGAATGGTAGAACGATGGGTTCGATGACGGTTTGGATGTACCGTGCACTATTCAGTGTCCCCTCGACGATCACCAGTGGTGTACGGCCAGTGTAGGAGATCGCTCCCCACACCATGATGCCGGGTGTTGGCCCTGTGTGCCTCGGTCGTATGCAGTCCTGATTGTGGCGCTCACCTGCACGGCGCCAAACACGCATACGACCATCATTGGCACCAAGGCAGAAGCGACTCTCATCGCTGAAGACGACACGTCTCCATTCGTCCCTCCATTCACGCCTGTCGCGACACCACTGGAGGCGGGCTGCACGATGTTGGGGCGTGAGCGGAAGACGGCCTAACGGTGTGCGGGACCGTAGCCCAGCTTCATGGAGACGGTTGCGAATGGTCCTCGCCGATACCCCAGGAGCAACAGTGTCCCTAATTTGCTGGGAAGTGGCGGTGCGGTCCCCTACGGCACTGCGTAGGATCCTACGGTCTTGGCGTGCATCCGTGCGTCGCTGCGGTCCGGTCCCAGGTCGACGGGCACGTGCACCTTCCGCCGACCACTGGCGACAACATCGATGTACTGTGGAGACCTCACGCCCCACGTGTTGAGCAATTCGGCGGTACGTCCACCCGGCCTCCCGCATGCCCACTATACGCCCTCGCTCAAAGTCCGTCAACTGCACATACGGTTCACGTCCACGCTGTCGCGGCATGCTACCAGTGTTAAAGACTGCGATGGAGCTCCGTATGCCACGGCAAACTGGCTGACACTGACGGCGGCGGTGCACAAATGCTGCGCAGCTAGCGCCATTCGACGGCCAACACCGCGGTTCCTGGTGTGTCCGCTGTGCCGTGCGTGTGATCATTGCTTGTACAGCCCTCTCGCAGTGTCCGGAGCAAGTATGGTGGGTCTGACACACCGGTGTCAATGTGTTCTTTTTTCCATTTCCAGGAGTGTAGAAAATAGGCAAAATGAATACACGAGCACTGCCTGGTTTGTTAGCTGGTATTTTATAGAGTGCAAAAAATTTTAATAGTACCAAAGTACACATCTGAAGAACACAAAAGCTCATATTTCTCATTTTTAGGGGCTGGTCAATGAGATTTAGATTGTTTTTTTAACTGTAGTTCACTGGGTGTTTGGCACTTTTCAATAACTAAAGATCGCTTTGGCAAATTTAAAAGATTCCGAACAGGGCATGCTTCCATAGTTCACTGTCACCTGGAGTTCTCCCTTGACGAAATCTGTTTCTCGTGTCACTCTGATTGTTCTTCATGAATTAAAAGATTCGCCTCCCACCCCCAAAGGCACTGGAGACGGGTATACTGAAGAGAAGTCCTAGTGCTTTGGAAATATAGTCGGTGCACCTTGCCCAGGTACATAAGAAAAGAATTTAAGCCAGTTTACAACACAATTACCATATTTGTTCACACTGCTGCTAAGGAAATCTCGATGACTACTGTAAATGGTGTTAATGAGAGCCACATAGCTGCAAAATTCCTCAAAATTTCAGTGCACTGCAAATTCATAAACTCCAAGAAATATATTAATTTTCTCTTATTTTGTCACAGACAGAGAAGTGATTATACATCTGTAAGTCCATATTTCCAACATCAAGACCTACTCTGCCAATTTCAAAATGAATTATGTTATGTACGACATGCCTCGAACAATTACCTTTTAGTAACTTAGGACTTTCTTAAAAGTTTAATGAGACACAATCCACAACCAAATAGTGTTTTTCTAAGCTCTTCAGTACCATATCAGTAACTGCCATAGTTGTTTCCTCAGCACTTTAAAGAAAATCTACAAGTTTATTCTCCGCTCTCTTTAAAGGATCGAACTACGCTATACAAACTCGGAACATTTTACGTTCGCTTTTGTTTGATATATCGGTTGCCAAGGTTTCTGGACACCTTAAAATAAACACAAAGTCATTTAGCAGCAAGAACATTCTTGACAATGATTTCCTCTTTAGTGCGTCCACATGAAAGTCTGGAAGCAATTGCAGAATCATTACAAATGTAGGACACAAGTTTGTTTCCGCAATCCAATCTTCAATAACTTAGATTAATCACTGTATGGTATATTTAACCAAATTCACACGCAGTGCTTTCAGCATAATCTTCTTTACTCTTTAAGTTAACAAAATAGTTTGGCTGTTTATTTGAACTTCCAGAATTTTACTTTTGCTTCATGTTGACTCGGGTCAGTTTTTCCACCGTGCAAAATACTAAAAAGCTTCCTACACAGGATACAAAATGCTCGGCTGTCGTCTAGTCCTGGGTTAACCCAAGAAAGCATTTCTTCTCGTTTCTTGAGATGTATTTGGTTATATTTGCATTTATATTTGAACTTCTTCCGTTTCGCATTTTTTGTTGGGTCCTATTCGCCCTCTGACATTTTAAACCTGAAACTACTGTAATTTTTTAGCTAAGTCGAAACACTCCGAAACATCATTGAATGAGACTGGAGACGCTGTAGAAAGCAATTTAAATTAGTATTGTTGGTTCCAGAATGAGATTTTCACTCTGCAGCTGATATAACACTTCCTGGCAGATTAAAACTGTGTGCCGGACCGAGACCTGAACTCGGGACCTTCGCCTTTCGCGGGCAAGTGCTCCACCATCTGAGCTACCCAAGCACGACTCACGACCCATCCTCACTGCCTTACTTCTGCCAGTACCTCGTCTCTTACTTTCCAAATTTCACAGAAGCTCTTCTGCGAACCATGTATGTTGGTTGTTACTTCGTTTTGGAAGCTGGAGCGTTGGCAGTATTTAGGAAATTCAACATAACCAAAGAACCTATAACAAAGTCATTTTTCAAGAAGATATGTTTTAATATAAATTTTGTTCCATTAAATATAATTCGTAATAACTTAAATAAAGTAATGGAGACTTTTTCAGTCCACGTAAAAATAAAGAAAAGGAGGAAGAAAATTTTGGTGGAGAAACGGAAGACCCAGTTAACAACGGAGTGTCTGGCACAGTTGGTTAGTTCGTTCTTTGGATGTTCCTAGGATCATGATTTCGACCTCTGGCTATTGTTTAGCACAAGTCAGTTTCACAATTAAATTGCACATTCTTACCGAAAAATACGACAGCATGCCGAATATTCGCATGATTGTCTGGGTTCCGTACTTCAATCGGTAGAAACTGAACCCTTATGGATCACTTTGCTGTTGGTCTATTTGTCTGTCCGACTGCTAAAAACCCTTTTTGTCAAGAGCGGGTAGACGCATCAACTTGAAATTTATGTCGCATAATAAAGTCTACGGTCCCTTGGCGATGTAGAAACGTGAAGCTTCTAAGTCGATGCAATCGTAAGAGACAGCCATGCTGTTACGTATTTTGATACTCGCAAACTCACTCATCAAAACCTACAGGATACTCCCATTGGACCTAGAATCATGAAATTTGACAAATAGCAAAGTTTCACGCTACAAGTAAAGAGAAAAATCCGAAACTGTGAATTTTTAAAAAAATGGTTCAAATGGCTCTGAGCACTATGGGACTTAACTTCTGTGGTCATCAGTCCCCTAGAGCTTAGAACTACTTAAACCTAACTAACCTAAGGACATCACACACATCCATGCCCGAGGCAGGATTCGAACCTGCGACCGTAGCAGTCCCGCGGTTCCAGACTGCGCGCCTAGAAGTGAATTTTTAGTTACATCACACGATAAATAATTTTTTGTCATTTGTTATGCAATTGTCTGTCCGCCTGGTCAGGCACCTTTTTCACAGGAACGGGTAGACGTATCAAGGTGAAATGTATATCACATACTGAGGTTTATAGTCCTTTGGTAGCGTAAAAGTGCTAAGCCTAAGACAATACAATCAGAAGATCGGCCATTTATAGCACGTACAGAGGGGTCCAGGAAAACGATGATGCTGTTTGACAGCCAGTAGTAATGGAACAAACTGATATACCGTTACAATTCTTGCACGGAAAGAAGGTTCAAATAGTCCCCCATTAACAGCCTTACAGCGTCGATGCCGCTAGACTGTTGACAGAACTACGGCTGTCATTCTTGCTGGTGTAGTGGCCGTCTCCATGGTTTTCTGGTCGCTCATTCAGAGCAGCTGTCTTTGTTGATAAACTTCATTTTTCAAGGTCCCCCATAGGTGGAAGTAAAGAGGTGTAAGGTGTGGAGGCCTTGGCGGATACTCAACAGTCCCTCTTCGACCTACCCGTCATCCAGGTACACTCATGCTCATAAATTAAGGATAACTGCAGAATGTGGTGCCACACAACGTGGCACTACACGAAACTGGCGCTACTAGCGTACGCACATAGGGAACACACACGACACAGATCTGTAAGTCCACGGTATTGGTGATAAGTTGAGAAAACCGTCCTGAAACACATGTGTCACAAAACGCCACTGCTTCCTGCGCACCAATACAGGATATGATCACCGTGCACACGTACACAGGCCGCACATACTCTGGATCAGGGGGTCGAGCAGCTGCTGGGGTGTGGCCTCCCTTTCTTGCACCAGTGCCTGTCGGAGCTCCTGAAGTGTCGTAGGGGTTTGCAGACGTGCAGCGATACGTCGATCGACAGCATCCCAGATGTGCTCGACGGGGTTTAGGTCTGGAGAACAGGCAGGCCACTCCATTCGCCTGATATCTTCTGTTTCAAGGTATTCCTCCACGATGGCAGATCGGTGGGGCCGTGCGTTATCATCTATCAGGAGGAAGGTGGGACCCACTGCACCCCTGACAAGGCGGACATACTGGTGCAAAATGACGTCCCGATACACCTGACCTGTTACAGTTCCTCTGTCAAAGACATGCAGGGGTGTACGTGCACCAGTCATAATCCCACCCCACACCATCAGATCACGACCTCCATACAGGTTCCTTTCAAGCACATTAAAGGGTGGTATCTGGTTCCTCGTTCACGCCAGATGAAAACCCAGCGAGAATCACTGTTCAGACTATACCTGGACTCGTCCGTGAACATAACCTGGGACCACTGTTCCAAAGACCATGTAATGTGTTCTTGACAGCAGGCTTTACGGGCTCTCCTGTGACCAGGGGTCAGTGGAACACACCTTGCAGGTCTCCGGGCGAATAAACCATGTCTGTTCAGTCGTCTGTAGACTGTGTGTCTGGAGACAACTGTTCCAGTGGCTGCGGTAAGGTCCCGAGCAAGGCTGCCTGCAGTACTCCGTGGCCGTCTGCGGGCACTGATAATGAGATATCGGTTTCTTGTGGTGTTGTACACTGTGGACGTCCCGTACTGTAGCGCCTGGACACGTTTTCTGACTGCTGGAATCGTTGCCACAATCTTGAGATCACACTTTGTGGCACACGGAGGGCCCGTGCTACGACCTGCCGTGTTTGACCAGCCTCCAGTCGCCCTAGTATTCTACCCCTCATAACGTCATCAGCATGTGTTCTTTGAGCCATTTTCAACGCACACTCACCATTACCGAGTTTGAAAACTTCTGCACACTTACTCGCTGCACCGTACTCTGACATGCACCAACACACCTCTGCGTATGTGGAGTGCTGCCAGCGCCACTGTGCGACGACCGCAGGTCAGATGCACCGCATAGTCATACCCCGAGGTGATTTAAACCCGCAAACCGCCCACCAGAGCGCGGTTTCACCATGTATCAGCATTATCCTTTATTTATGAGCATGAGTGTAGATTTTCATCCAAGTAGGCTCTGACACCTCTGTGGTAGTGAGGCGGAGTGCCATTTTTCATTTTCAAACACCTCTCGGATGGCTGGGAAAATCGAAGTTTGCAGCCTATGTAGGTACACCTCACCAGTTACGGTACCTTCAAACAACCGTGGGCCACTCAAACTGCTTGATGACAGACCACACCACTCGACACCCGGTACATTAACATGTTTGTCCAAGTGAACGTGAGGATTTTCAGGAGACCGGTACACGCAGTCGTGCTGGTTTAGATTACTGTTCAGTTTGAACTTCGCCTCGTCTGCCTAGATAACTCTCCCCGCAAACAGTTCATCCTCGCGACGCACGTTTTCAAACCACTCGCAGTAATTGTAGAATGAAGGCTTTCACGACCGGGTGACATGGCTGTTGATATACTTTCCGGGATGTGAGGTCGTGGTCCAAGAACTTTTCTGCTCCTTACGTTTCGTCCAGAACTGCGCTGGACTTCCTCAGAGGCGCTGCTCCGCTGAGTCTTGCCGACAAACGTAAGGAGCAGAAAAGTTCTTGGACCACGACCTCACATCCCGGAAAGTATATCAACAGCCACTCGCAGTAATTCCGCCTTCGATCCAGGCCGTCCTCGTTCATAGCGTGCAGCGATCTTGGAATGTACACTTTCCTCTTTGCAGCCTTCAGAATTCGTCGTACACCTGATCGGCCTAACCCGCTTTCACGTGTACCCAGCTTCACAGATTTTTGAGGTGACCTAGTAAAACCTTGCAACACAGCAGCGCCGGAAGCTGGACTTCTTGATACTTTTGGTTGGCCAGAAATTTCCTTACGCACATCCTCAACAGTTTCCTCGGCTTCACATTAATCCCGAATACGATAATTTGTTGTCGGTGTAGGTGGCTGAGTTCCGTACTCATTACGCCATTGCAGTTGTACTTCTATTATGTTTTCATACTTCCAGCACCACATCAATACGGTCTTGCGTTACTAAAACGACAATCTTACTTCATTCATTGCTGCTCTGTTATTTGCTGGAAAAAGCGCGCCAAGATCTGTTGCGAAAACAATGGACTACGCTACTGTGCAAAATTGCAACGATATGTCATTTTGTTCCGAAGATATTAATTATCAAAGAGTCTCTACATTTTTCTGGACCCCTCTGATCACATTCGCAAAGTCACTAATTAAAACCTATAGGGTGCTTCCCTTGACTCATAATCACGAAATTTGGCGAGGAGCAAGGTTTACAGTGCAAGTAACGGAAAACCATCAGAAAATTGTTAATTTTCTCCCGCATTCCTCGTCCAAACATCTGTCAACACAAACACAGTCTTACGCACAACCCCAACTGCTAAATTTCCATGATACCACATTCTAAGCCCAATGAGCATTCCATTCAAGTGTCTCTCTATCTCAATTATTCAGCACACCGACATTTCACTTTTTGACTTATGGAACTGTCCCTCCATCTTTTATCTTTTGTGAAACGTTCATTTGCCATTTCATCTATGTGAGTCTTTTACTTAATCATAAATCCGCCTTTTATATGTTTTAAATCATGCAACTGAATCTATGTCTTTTTATTGTGTCAAGCATTCACTTTGTCAACTGCCGTGTCCAATTTTACAGCATGTTTTAAAAGTTTACTCTCATCTGCCTGCAGAGCGGCTACTTGTATCCGGTGACAGACCACTCCCTCAGCCATGTAGAGCGAGGGGAATAAAATGACAACCAACATCGATTGGTTCGAAAGTGGGTGTTAACACGAAACCTGTCACGTAATAAACATCTATTTTATCCGCAACTATGGCTACCTTTTTACATCATAATACAAACAGAGTTGTTCTCCCACAACATACAGCATGCTGGAAGTATGCACTGATGTTTGTGTTCAAATAAAGAAAACGGAAACAACATGTCAGGTGTGGGCCTCGCGGGAAACCTCTGTCTACAAAAGGCTTTATTGTTTGTTGAAGCCAATTTTTGTCTGAAAAATATGTAAAAATCGGAAAGTAAGTAAGTAAGTAAGTAACACCGGTGTTACTTATGTTTTAATGTTTGACCTTTTCAAGAACATTATGTTTTATATTTTAATGTATGACTTGAGCTACTCAGCTCTTAAATCACTGTACATCTTTGACGATACGTTCTTCATGTAGTTACCTTACCTTCTGATGAAGTCACCCTTAGAGGTGACGAAACCTGGTCAAGGTATATAGAAAACCTGTGCAACAGGTTGGCTGATTTTTACATATTTTTCAAATTTGTGTATACGCTTGCTGCAAACGTCAACCATGTTCAAAGTTGGCCAATTTTTGTCTTTCCTTCTTGGTAAAACGTAGTGTATTTTTTTCTGTCCAGGGCGGTGTCATTTCGGATCGGTCGGTGCCACCATCCTAGAGGCTACTCCTGGGAGTAGAGCACGACTGCAGACCCGCCGCTGCCGGCGACGCTGGTGTGGGGCCTGGTGCCGGAAGCGGTTCATGCCAAGGCCGGCTGGCAGCCGCCCCCGCTAGCGGACTCCGCCCCCGCCTCCGCCCCCGGCCTCACCGTGGAGTTCAAGGCGGGCTCCCCCGAGGGGGCCGACCAGCCCCCGCACCCCCAGCACCAGCAGCAGCACCAGCAGCACCAGTTCAACATCTTCCCCGCCATCTTCTCGCGCCAGCTCAACTTCGCCGCGGCCACGGCAGCGGGCGGTAGCCCCTGCGGCGGCGTCGGCGTCGTCGGGGGCGGCATGCAGTCGCCCGGCGGCGGCGGCGGGGGCGGCGGAGGCGGCGGCGGCGGAGGCGCCGGCGCCGGCAACGGAGGCGGCAAGCTGATGGAGGAGCTGCGCGTCGGAGGCCTACTGGGCCTCGTGGACGACCACCACCACCATCACCACCACCACCACCACCACCTGGCGGCGGCTGCCGCGGCGCACCACTCGGCTGCCGCCGCGCACCACGCCGCCGCCTCCGCCGGGGGTGGCAACGCCTCCGGCGGCGGGGGCGGAGGCGGCTCGGCGTCGTCGCACCACCACGACAGCAAGCGCGGCATCAAGTCCGGGGCGGCGGGCGGCGCCTCCGGGGGCGGAGCGGGCTCCGGCGGCGGCGGAGCGGGCTCGGCGGCAGCGGCGGCGGCGGCGGCGGCCGCGGCGGAGGACTTCTCGGCGCTGTACGCGCTGCCGCCCCCGCACGCGGCGGCGGCGGCGGCTGCGGCGGCGGCGGCTGCGGCGGCCGCTGCCGCCTCCGCGGGGGCGGACCAGACGCCGCCTCCGGCGCAGCAGCCTCCCCCACAGAGCGCAGCCGGGGGCGGTCAGCACACGCCCCCGACGCCACTCGGCCGCAACCTGGCGGACCACGCCGGTAAGCACTGCGCTACAACGCGTATTCTGCCGGAGTGCCTCGATGTACGTTCGCTTGGATACCTACATTATCTACTGCTATAACATAATTTATTGCTCAAGAGAGTTAAGAGAACGTGATTATGGGTGTCTGCTACATCTCACTGAGCAAAAATTGAGAATCATTTATATTACCAAATTATAGTTTTATCTTTCAAAAATGAAGTATACTGCAAAACATCATTACATCGTCGTTCATCTACGTAACAAGTAAAGAAATGATCGACAGGTATCGAATCAAAGGGGATACAATCATTCGCCCAGTCGTCCAGGGTGCTTTTCGTTGGACTTCAAGAGTATCCATAATGTGTATGCCCTCCGTGAGCGTTTGTCGCCACTTGACACTTACGTGGCATGCTCTGTATGGAGGTCACTTTGTGGTATCAATTACCATTCTTCAGTGAGAGCCATTGAGAGTTCTTGGTGAGTCTGTGGTGGAACAGGATGACCACGTACGTGTTTCTCAAGCATGTCCCACTCCTCTTCGAAGGGGTTTTTGGTCGGGACTCACTGCTAGCCATTCTAGTCACTTCAGTGCCCTGGCTTTGCGAGGCGTCCCTACTGACGCCTTCCACGGAGGTCGTGCCATTAGAACGAATTCAGTGCCACCACCGTTTGCAGCAACCACCACATGGCCCAACAGGCTCTGTTCGATGTACTGCGTGGCGGTAAGTATAAGATCCTTATAGCTGTCAATACTGATGCCTGCCCACACCATCACAGAACCTTGGGCGTGTCTGTCGATGCCGTGGACAGCATTTGCCATATACTGCTCATCACACTCTTTCCACACACGAACACGGCCATCATTACCTTGCGTCAGAGAAAATCTGGACCCGTCTGTGAATAACACGTTTCACCAGTGGCGAAGTTGCCATTTGACATGGGAACGGCAGAATCCAAGGCGAACTGCGAGGCGATGTCATTTCAAGCGAGGTACTCGAACAGGACTTGTGGGTAATCCGTCCATTACCTTGTGATCGGACACAGCGGCTCCTGTTGCCATTTTGAGACCGTCCTGCAGTGCTCTGGTGGTATCCGAAAGACGTCGCAAGGCGGAGATGGCCAGATAGTCCGATCTTCACGTTGCGTTGTAATGCCTCGAGGACGTTACCCGACTCGCCTTGTGTACTGCCCTGCCTACATGCAGTGTGTCCTCTACCTATGGATGACAAATGGAGAGACATTGGCAAGTGCAGCAAAACCAAGGGGAGTCCATCCTTCTTGGATCGAACAGATTGCCCTTGTAATTTTCACTGCATTAAAATATCGGACTGCGTGTGCTTGGTCGAATACAACGTTCACAAATGACAACTACCGTCTGTGTACCTCAGCAGAGAACACTGGTACTCATTTCCTTCTGAGGGACAACCTCACACTGCAACCCATAAAACAGGCGATAGTTGGCGAATGAATTTAGTTGTCGCATACACTGACGAGGGGAGGCCGCCAATTGTGAAATTCAGATTCGATTCATACTGCGCATAAGAAAAGCTCATGGCCAGAAGTGTAATGTGGCAAAGCACCAAGATGCACTTCTCAGCCGTTGTCGAGAAAATCGACAGTTAAAAGAAACCGTTGCGGTGAAATACTCTCTACGATTACTAATTTTCTACGGCGTCGTGGCGCAGCGGTAAACGCTCGGGTTAGTAATCCGAAGGTCGCCGGATCAAATCTCGCACCATGCAATTTTTTTATTTGTTTTTTGTATTTCAAATTATATAAAAAAAAGCTATTAATGAATTGCTTATGCATGTTGGTGAAGGCGGATCGCTCTCCAATTGTACCGCGTCCATTTTTCCGTTTGTTTAACAGGGTGTACCAAAGCTCTCCCGTCCGCACTGATTTTCGACGATGTTATAAGTTGCGCTAGGGACCGCATCTACCTTTTTTCGAAGTTAGCAGGCAACTACGCTGTTATGCGGCTGCTCGTTTCGGCCCATTCAACATCTGTCCTTCAAGTGTAACGAGCGAGTAACGGAGTTTATATTTCATACCTACCTGCCGGCCGGCCGGTGCGGCCGTGCGGTTAAAGGCGCTTCAGTCTGGAACCGCGTGACCGCTACGGTCGCAGGTTCGAATCCTGCCTCGGGCATGGATGTGTGTGATGTCTTTAGGTTAGTTAGGTTTAATTGGTTCTAAGTTCTAGGCGACTGATGACCTCAGAAGTTAAGTCGCATAGTGCTCAGAGCCATTTGAACCATTTTGAACCTACCTCCCACAGCAAATTTGTGTTCGTGGGGTCTCTGTTCTAATTCGAACGTTTGACTTACGCTATACGTATTCGTTTCCGAATATCGTTTCTACATCTTCCGTTAACTATGCGTGGTTAACATTATGAAGACAATTAATAACATTTGTGAAATACAACTTTGTTTGCGGAAAACATAATGATGTTCGAAGTCGCAAGTTTTTCCACGAGAAACGACTTTCAACAACTTATTGTATGCATAATTGTTGCAACTGATTGCCGGGAATTATATATATATATATATATATATATATGTGTGTGTGTGTGTGTGTGTGTGTGTGTGTGTGTGTGTGTGTGTGTGTGTGTACACATTTGAATTACAAAAAACAAATACTAAAAAAAAAGTTGCATGGCGCGAGATTCGATCCGGCGACCTTCGGATTACTAACCCGAGCGCTTACCGCTGCACCACGACGCTGTAGAAAACTATTAATCGTAGAGAGTATTTCATCGCAACGGTTTCTTTTAACTGTCGATTTTCTCGACAACGGCTGAGAAGTGCATCTTGGTGCTTTGCCACATTACACCTCTGGCCATGAGCTTTTATTATGCGCAGTATGAATCGAATCTCAATTTCACAATTGGCGGCCTCCCCTTGTGAGAGACAATCTCAAGTTATGTAATAAGACCACAGGTACTGCCTGTATCAAAATACATTTAATATACCGGACGCTGATACACATGTTCCCTAATTCTTTTGAACACTGCACGTAGGCAGTCGTCATAGAATACAGGGCTATTCGTGAATACCACCACGGTTTCAAAAAGGTGATGTATGTTAGTAAATACAACATCTCCCATAGTATTAATTCGTATTATACGCCGTGGCGTCATTCTTCTGGACGGACATATGTGTAAGAACATGAAGACGTGCCATCCGCACCGTAATGTCACATCGAATTAGGTCGTGACTGTAGACACGCAGCCTAATGAACTGATTGCCAAATTGAGTTGTTATCGTGCTGTAGCAGCGACTTCAGTGAACTTCACACGCTTGTAGGCGCTTTCTGCAAGGCAAACGATATACACATTAGGCATCTGTTATGTGAGTTAAAAACTCAGAGAGTCGCTCTATCCCCCGATACGTGTTGATTTTCTGTACATCTTACAATTTTCAAGCAGCCATTCTCTGAAGCACGTGAGGGAACTGTAATAAGTCATTTGTCTATACATGTGCATCACATCTAACGATATCCGTCCTATTTGGATAATTCCTTCGCGCTGCATCTTTTTATTTATTTATTATTATAACGATTGTTCGCCTTTAGGAGAGCGATTGGACCTGTATGCATAATTTCATCTCCGGACATTTTTCTCCTTTGTTCCCCAGAAACCCTTCACTCTCTCACAATGCTCCTTCTTCTTTTCTTCCGACCACTTTTTACCAGGCTGGCGCGATGTTCTTTCCTCAAACTTGAATAAATCCGTACACCCACATCTACGTGATTACTCTGCTATTCACGATAAAGTGCTTGGCAGCAGAGCATTCAATGAACAGCCTTCAAGCCGTCTCTCTACCGTTTCACTCTCCATCTGCGCGCGGGAAAAACGAGCACTTAAATTTTTCTGTGTGAGCCCTGATTTCTCTTATTTTATCGTGATGATCATTTCTCCCTATGTAGGTGGGTGCCAACAGAATGTTTTCGCAATCGGAGGAGAAAACTGGTGATTGAAATTTCATGAGAAGATCCCGTCGCAACGAAAAACGCCTTTGTTTTAATCATTGCCACTCCAATTCACGTATCATGCCTGTGACACTATCTCCCCTATTTGGCGATAATACAAAACGAGCTGCCCTTCATTGTAATTTTTCGATGTCATCCGTCAGTCTCACCTGATGCGGATCCCACACCGCACTGAAATACTCCAGAATAAAGCGGATAAGCGTGGTGTAAGTAGTCTCTTTAGTAGACCTGTTGCACCTTCTACGTGTTCTGCCAATGAATCGCAGTCTTTGGTTTGCTCTACCCACAATATTATCTATGTAGAACCATCAGATCGCAATGACATACAGTGCAGCATCGCCCCATCTCTCGTGAGACGCCTGCTATCCGTGTAAGCTATCATGTGTCCGTATTCACACCTCCATTACCTGCCTTTCTAATGCATAGGCTGCATATCCTTGCCCTCATAGCATGTGGGTAACTACCTTTACCCCTGTAAGCAGTGACCTAATATCATATATACATCGACTGCGGAGTCATAGATACATCTCGCGCATTATGCACGTCTCTGCCGCCGACCAACGTCTGTGGCGCATTTGCACCTGTGGCCGCATGCGCAGTCGCGCGGTACACGAGTATAAAGGGACGAAGCGAGCACTGGAGCGGCAGTCTTGCCACTCACTCTGAAGATGGCTGGACGGTATACAGCCGAAATATTAGAAGACGAAGGAGATGTCTTGCGACTGCACACCAGAAACTTAATGGAAAAACATATATACTGCCAAAGTGACTTGATGTATTTTCGTATTCACACCTTCACTACCTGCTGTTATAACATAATCTAAGGTCAACTTCCATTGCATAGCACCTATGGATCACAACAGTAAACACTGTACTATCAGTACATCATACAACTTTTCACATGAAACTCTCCTGGCAGATTAGAACTGTGTGCCGTACTGAGACACGAACTCGGGACCTTTGCCTTTCGCGGGCAAATGCTCTACCAACTGAGCTACCCAAGCACGACTCACGCCCCGTCCTCACAGCTTTACTTCCGCCAGTACCTCGTCTCCTACCTTCCAAACTTTACAGAAGCTCTCCTGCGAACCTTGCAGAGCTAGCACTCCTGAAAGAAAGGATATTGCGGAGACATGGCTTAGCCACAGCCTGGGGGATGTTTCCAGAATGCCGCAATATCCTTTCTTTCAGGAGTGCTAGTTCTGCAAGTTTTCGCAGGAGAACTTCTGTAAAGTTTGGAAGGTAGGAGACGAGATACTGGCAGAAGTACAGCTGTGGGTACCGGGCGTGAGTCGTGCTTCGGTAGCTCAGTTGGTAGAGCACTTGCCCGCGAAAGGCAAAGGTCCCGAGTTCGAGTCTCGGTCGGGGACACAGTTTAAAAAAAAAAAAAAAAAACACTCGTTCGACCTATACTTGAGTATTGCTCATCAGTGTGGGATCCGTACCAGATCGGTTTGACGGAGGAGATAGAGAAGATCCAAAGGAGAGCGGCGCGTTTCGTCACAGGGTTATTTGGTAACCGTGATAGCGTTACGGAGATGTTTAGCAAACTCAAGTGGCAGAGTCTGCACTCTGCATCGCGGTGTAGTTTGCTCGCCAGGTTTCGAGAGGGTGCGTTTCTGGATGAGGTATCGAATATATTGCTTCCCCCTACTTATACCTCCCGAGGAGATCACGAATGTAAAATTAGAGAGATTAGAGCGCGCACGGAGGCTTTCAGACAGTCGTTCTTCCCGCGAACCATACGCGACTGGAACAGGAAAGGGAGGTAATGACAGTGGCACGTAAAGTGCCCTCCGCCACACACCGTTGGGTGGCTTGCGGAGTATAGATGTAGATGTAGAAATGTAGATGTAGAACACACACAGCCATGCCCGAGGGAGGACTCGAACCTCCGCCGGGACCAGCCGCACGGTCCATGACTGTAGCGCCCAAGACCGCTCGGCTAATCCCGCGCGGCCATAACCGAAAATTACCTTGCAGACCAGGTGGAATATTTTTTATCATGGATGATCCTCCCAAGGACCTCAGTAATTGTGTGGGAATATCGCCTGCGTCAGGTGCTGGTATCGACTTTGGTCATTCAGTGCCTTGTCAAATTCTTCTCGAAATGTCACATCCCCCAACATACCTTCATCTGCTTCCTCTTGCTTTTCTGTGGGAAGATTACCGTAAGAAATATCTTATGTTGCTATTACCTCAAAGCTCTCCATCTCTCTCGAAAAAACACAAGAGTTATGACTTACTCCAGAGCCGTCACGTTTCATAATTCTCCGTCGCAGCAAGCAGCGCCTCGTCTTGTGAAGCCCCAACAGCTGTCGCGGTTTCCTCCAGTCTGCTGTACCCGCTCCCCCCCCCCCCCCCCATCACACTCCCTCACCCCCCCCCTTCCACTCTACAACTCACCCCCCCTCTCACCCCTTCCCACGTCGCTGTCGAGCGTAACCGCCACTAATCGAGTTTCCCTCAGTTGCGACTTGAAATTAATGAAAGGAAACTGCCGCCAGCCCGCCGCCTCCCTGCCAACTTGGCAGACCTGGCGACGCCGAGCGCGCGCAGTTGGCAGCACTGCCGAAGTGTCTGCCGGAGCAGGTGCAAGTGGCCGTCTCGAGCACGCGCCGAGTGCAGAGGGGGTTCCCCGTGTGGCACATGGAAGCACGTGCTATATGCTCGCATTATCAGCTTCACTGCATTCTCCACCTTTTTCTGTGGTGGAGGGCGGCACTGACCTTTAGCCATTTAGACTATGTTTACAATTATCCAGAATAATATTGGATCGAAAAGATTGATATTTTGACATGTCATAGCTTCATACCTAGAGGCGGCAGGGCTTTATATCCCACAGTATTCTCATACAGATAATTCACTTACTGAATCATACATATACCGGGTGATCAAAAAGTCAGTATAAATTTGAAAACTTAATAAACCACGGAATAAAGCAGATAGAGAGGTAAAAATTGACACACATGCTTGGAATGACATGGGGTTTTATTAGAACCACCCGATATTGCAAGACGCGTGGAAAATCTCTGGCGCGCGTCGTTTGGTGATGATCGTGTGCTCAGCCGCCACTTTCGTTCTCCCAGGTCCCCAGACCTCAGTCCGTGCGATTATTGGATTTGGAGTTACCTGAAGTCGCAGGTGTATCATGATCGACCGACATCTCTAGGGATGCTGAAAGACAACATCCGACGCCAATGCCTCACCATAACTCCGGACATGCTTTACAGTGCTGGTCACAACATTATTCCTCGACTACAGCTATTGTTGAGGAATTACGGTGGACATACTGAGCATTTCCTGTAAAGAACATCATCTTTGCTTTGTCTTTTTATACTAATTATTGCTATTCTGATCAGATGAAGCGCCATCTGTCGGACATTTTTTGAATTTTTGTATTTTTTTGGTTCTAATAAAACCCCATATATTCCAAGCATGTATGTCAATTTGTACCTCTCTATCTACATTATTCCGTGATTTATTCAGTTTTTTTTTAGGTCGGCCATGGTGGCCGAGCGGTTCTAGGCGCTACAGTCTGGAACCGCGCGACCGCTACGGTACGAATCCTGCCTCGGGCATGGATGTGTGTGATGCCCTTAGGTTAGTTAGGTTTAAGTAGTTGTAAGTTCTAGGGGACTGATGACCTCAGATGTTAAGTCCCATAGTGCTCAGAGCCATTTCAACCATTTTATTCAGTTTTCAAATATATACTGACTTTTTGATCACCCGGCATATACATAATTTTAGTTGTAATTGCTCCATACGTACCTACTACTATTACTTGCATGCTTCTGCACTTCTACATCACCCTCGTCGCACTACCACCCCTACTGGAGGTATGTACATCTTACCCATACAGTGCTTTTTTGCGGATAGTAAGTGATACGCTGAAATAGATCCAGTGGTTTACGAGAAGACGTGAAACTTTATATAAAATTACAGTTGCAAATCTCCCATTAACCCCCAGACTATCTGAAGTAACAGTAGACTACGGTAGTTTTGCTAGAAACTTTGGTCATTAACATCGTTACCGCATTACCTGCATATTAGGTGTGTTGCATACCTATTGGGCGTTACCTCATTTCCAACTCCTTGTTTGCTTATGAATCGGTGTCTTACCAGATTATCCTAGAAACCGGAAGTGGTGAATCATCCAGAAACGCAGTGAGAATATACGTAAAAGGCCAAGAAACTTACGAAACATTTTTGTTCTATGTAGTTATCCTCCTGTATGTTACTCAAGAATAAACACTATTTACAGCAAAACTGAAACTGTCGATGTTTAATTACGCTGTATTCTAAAACTGTTGATTTGTAATGTGAAACAGATGGATGTTGTAGTAAAAACAAAGAAAACAATACAGATTCATCACATCGCACCAGAAAACGCAACGCAATTTCGTCAACAAGTATGTAAAAGTAGAAAAAGGAACACACAGACACAAAACAAAAATATATCAAACGTCGCTGCTGTACTTCGTCGGACTTATATGAAACCTGTTTCTGTTATCGAAACTATCAACAATTAACTGTAACATCTTGCCTTTGATCGTGACGAAGAACGTTCTACTGCATACAAAATAACAGTAGGAATTTTAGAGATTTTATGTTTTGTGCTAGTAAAGTGTACTTAAATCAGAAGTAATTTCTTTGGTTACTTAAAAGCGCCAAAGTTAGGCCATCACCTAACTGTTATTATTTATAAAATGGAAGTTATATTTTGTAAGGACATAAAATTCGCAATGGGCTAACACTCAACGGTGTGCAGTTCTAATTACGTGCAAAACAAAGAAAAGACAAAGAGAAGTCGACAGCTCCAAGGTTCTCTTACACATTCAATTATGTTTCTTCCTGTACCGATGCTGCCAATACTATAGGCAATCCTATCATTTACTACGTCATTTATGCACTGTACCAGAACTAGCGAACCGTAGTTTTGCTAGAGTGCAACTCTACTCTTGCCGCATGTACTTGGAGATACTAACAAACCTAAAAACATACTACTCCTAATAGCTGTGAGTATATACACTGGCGGGAAGAAAACCGCAACACCAAGAAGGAGCTTTGCGACATAAACGAAAGTTGGTAAGCGTGTTTCTACATGTGACATATATAGCACCACTAAGAGGATGCAAGTCAGGTTTACTTTAAATAGGCGCTGTAACGATTGTGACCGTTAGTTTCCGTTGAGAGTGGCTGTGGTGCGTTGATGTTAGTCAAGAATGCCCTCAAGGCGACAATGACGGCAACGTTTCAAAAATGGTTCAAATGTCTCTGAGCACTACGGGGCTTAACTGCTGTGGTCATCAGTCCCCTAGAACTAAGAACTACTTAAACCTAACTAACCTAAGGACATCACACACATCCATGACCGAGGCAGGATTCGAACCTGCGACCGTAGCGGCCGCGCGGTTCCAGACTGTAGTGCCTAGAACCGCTCAGCCACTCCCGGCAACGTTTCCAATGTGTTTGTGCCTT
Organism: Schistocerca nitens; assembly: GCF_023898315.1. Taxonomy (NCBI): domain Eukaryota; kingdom Metazoa; phylum Arthropoda; class Insecta; order Orthoptera; family Acrididae; genus Schistocerca; species Schistocerca nitens. The sequence goes on from NC_064623.1 coordinate 186,724,771, forward strand.
CAAGGTAAATGAGAAGTCGGGGTGAAGTATTACAATCTTTATTTGCAAATGATGTAGTTGACATAGTTGCGGGTACTGCAGGCGGAACAACACTCCAGTTTTCCGCCTCTTGCTGAGATTTGAACACGTTGCTTTTGTCCGACGCCACGCTTGGTCCGACCACACTGTTTTAGGTGTTTGTTCAATTACACCGAGCTCCTGGTATAGCCAGATGTGGACCTGTCGACGAGCCATCGCCTGCTACAGGGGTCAATAGCCAATTGACTGTTGCTACCTGTGATAGTTCTATCAGTTTCAGAATAAAATAACTTTTTTCTGACTCGATCAATAAGTGTTACTGTACATGCATCTTCTTCTTCTTCTGTAGTGGTCAATCCAAGGATTGGTTTGCAACAGCTACAATGGCAGCTTGTCTCCATTCTGTGCGTCTTTCAGCTTTTCTCTTCATTTCTTTATAGGTGTTACATCCCACATCTTTCACGATTTGATCCATGTACCTCAGTCGTGGTCTTCCTCTTGGTCTTTTTCCCTCGACATATCCCTCTATGATTGTGATCAGGAGTTCTTTATGTCTTAACAGATGGCCTGTAAATTGCACTCTTCTTTTAACAATGAAACTCCAGAAGCTTCTCTTCTCACCTGCTCTTTCCAGAACCACTTCGTTTGTGACCTTGTCGATCCATTTTATTTTGAGCATGCGTCTATATCACCACATTTCAAAAGAATTTAGCTCCTGGTCTTCCTCTGTCCCGAGACTCCATGTTTCACACCCATAGCATGCCACACTCGACGCATATGATTTCAAAAATCTTTTCCTGATTTCAAGGCTGATGCTCTTAGATGTTAATATGTTTTTCTTCTTGTTAAAAGCAGCCTTTGCTTGAGCTAGTCTACTTCTCACTTCTGCCTTGCTCCTTCCATCCCTGGTAATATTACTGCCCAGATAAGTAAATTTATCAACTTGTTCAAGCAGTTCATTGCCTACATGAACTTGGACTTTCACTTGATCTTCTTTGTCGCATGCCATTACTTTTGTTTTTGCTTTATTAATTCTCATATTATATTCTTCACCCATAACTTTATCCATTCTATTCAGTAGGACTACAAGATCTATGCTATAGGTGTGAAACATGGACTCTCGGGACAGAAGAAGAGCCGGCCGCGGTGGTCTCGCGGTTCTAGGCGCGCAGTCCGGAACCGTGGGACTGCTACGGTCGCAGGTTCGAATCCTGCCTCGGGCATGGATGTGTGTGCTGTCCTTAGGTTAGTTAGGTTTAAGTAGTTCTAAGTTCTAGGGGACTGATAACCACGGCAGTTGAGTCCCATAGTGCTCAGGGCCATTTGAACCATTTTGAACAGAAGAAGACCAGAAGCTAAATTCTTTTGAAATGTGGTGCTATAGACGCATGCTCAATGTTTTATAAATTAGTGACAATTCTGTTACATATTAAAGTGTGTAAAAATAAACTGTGCAGTCAACTACACGTAAACATGTGACGCTGGCTTTACAGCCGGCCGTTGAGCCCAGTGACGTAAGTGAGTGGATTACTACAGTCCGATGTGTGTTTTATATCCTTACAGAATACAAACTGCGTTTCATAATTAATAGAATTATTATATCGCCTTACTTCTGCGCTTTTATTTAGCGAAAGCACAGTTTACATGCACAAACATAAAAAATGTATAATTATTGTTGAATTACTAAATAGTTTTGTTGGTTCAGTTATGGGCGGTCTGGGGCGATGATATGCTTACCTTCAGGTGGATAAGACTGCAACAGGAAAATGCAGAAACTATAATAAGATACTGTATACCACGTGACACATATTTGTTATAATAATGGGGGGAATACACTGCCAGACTGTGAATGTGAAATCGATACTGTCGGATTAGAATGAAACACGGGTGTCGCACCACGTAACCAACAAAATTACCCAAAGAAAGGGGCGGTATAGGCTGCCATTCCTCCACAAACGTTCACACACCTAACTAAAAGTGTTGCCAACAGACTGCAGGCTGTAATCGAGGCGAGGAAAGGACACGTCCTGTATTAATGTTCACTAACAGGTGTGAGGATGAAAAAATGGGATTGCATACAAAAGATTTTATTATGTTTCTCGAAAGTTTTCATTTTTATAGGTACCGTTTGAACAATACTCAGGTCCGCTTGTACTGGTTACAAAAACGAGGCGTCCAACTCATCGGCGAAATTTACGTTACGTCACAGGATTATTTTGTTAATAAAAAGGACGCGTTGCTTTTGTAACCGATGTTATCATCTACATCTACATACATAATCTGCAAACCACCGTATTGCGCATGGCGGAGGATACCACGCACACTATGTGATCAAAAGTACCCGGACACCCCCTGAAACATACGTGTTTCATATTAGGCGCTTTCTGCTGCCACCTACTGCCAGGTGCTCCATATCAGAGACCTCAGTAGTCATTAGGCATCGTGAGAGAGCAGACTGGGGCGCTCCGCGGAACTCACTGGCTTCGAACGTGGTCAGGTGATTGGGTGTCACTTGTGCCATACGTCTGTACGTGAGATTTCCACACTCCTAAACATCCCTAGGTCCACTGTTTCCGATGTGATAGTGAAGTGGAAACGTGAAGGGACACGTACAGCACAAAAGCGTACAGGCCGACCTCGTCTGTTGACTGACAGCGACCGCCGACAGTTGAAGAGGGTCGTAATAATAGTAGGTACGTATGCAGCAATTACAACTTAAATTATGTACATACCGGGTGATCAAAAAGTCAGTATATATTTGAAAACTGAATAAAATGGTTCAAATGGCTCAGAGCATGGGACTTAACATCTGAGGTCATCAGTTCCCTAGAACTTAGAACTACTTAAACCTAATTAACCTAAGGACATCACACACATCCATGCCCGAAGCAGGATTCGTACCCGCAACCGTAGCGGTCGCGCGGTTCCAGACTGTAGCGCCTAGAACCGCTCGGCCACACTGGCCGACCTAAAAAAAACTGAATAAATCACGGAATAATGTAGATAGAGAGGTACAAATTGACATACACGCTTGGAATGACATGGGGTTTTATTAGAACCAAAAAAATACAAAAATTCAAAAAATGTCCGACAGATGGCGCTTCATCTGCTCAGAATAGCAATAGGCAGACATCTATCCAGACCACCACACAGGAATTCCAAACTGCATCAGCATCCATTGCAACTACTATGACAGTTAAGCAGGAGGTGAGAAAACTTGGATTTAATGGTCGATCGGCTGCTCATACACTCCTGGAAATTGAAATAAGAACACCGTGAATTCATTGTCCCAGGAAGGGGAAACTTTATTGACACATTCCTGGGGTCAGATACATCACATGATCACACTGACAGAACCACAGGCACATAGACACAGGCAACAGAGCATGCACAATGTCGGCACTAGTACAGTGTATATCCACCTTTCGCAGCAATGCAGGCTGCTATTCTCCCATGGAGACGATCGTAGAGATGCTGGATGTAGTCCTGTGGAACGGCTTGCCATGCCATTTCCACCTGGCGCCTCAGTTGGACCAGCGTTCGTGCTGGACGTGCAGACCGCGTGAGACGACGCTTCATCCAGTCCCAAACATGGTCAATGGGGGACAGATCCGGAGTTCTTGCTGGCCAGGGTATTTGACTTACACCTTCTAGAGCACGTTGGGTGGCACGGGATACATGCGGACGTGCATTGTCCTGTTGGAACAGCAAGTTCCCTTGCCGGTCTAGGAATGGTAGAACGATGGGTTCGATGACGGTTTGGATGTACCGTGCACTATTCAGTGTCCCCTCGACGATCACCAGTGGTGTACGGCCAGTGTAGGAGATCGCTCCCCACACCATGATGCCGGGTGTTGGCCCTGTGTGCCTCGGTCGTATGCAGTCCTGATTGTGGCGCTCACCTGCACGGCGCCAAACACGCATACGACCATCATTGGCACCAAGGCAGAAGCGACTCTCATCGCTGAAGACGACACGTCTCCATTCGTCCCTCCATTCACGCCTGTCGCGACACCACTGGAGGCGGGCTGCATGATGTTGGGGCGTGAGCGGAAGACGGCCTAACGGTGTGCGGGACCGTAGCCCAGCTTCATGGAGACGGTTGCGAATGGTCCTCGCCGATACCCCAGGAGCAACAGTGTCCCTAATTTGCTGGGAAGTGGCGGTTCGGTCCCCTACGGCACTGCGTAGGATCCTACGGTCTTGGCGTGCATCCGTGCGTCGCTGCGGTCCGGTCCCAGGTCGACGGGCACGTGCACCTTCCGCCGACCACTGGCGACAACATCGATGTACTGTGGAGACCTCACGCCCCACGTGTTGAGCAATTCGGCGGTACGTCCACCCGGCCTCCCGCATGCCCACTATATGCCCTCGCTCAAAGTCCGTCAACTGCACATACGGTTCACGTCCACGCTGTCGCGGCATGCTACCAGTGTTAAAGACTGCGATGGAGCTCCGTATGCCACGGCAAACTGGCTGACACTGACGGCGGCGGTGCACAAATGCTGCGCAGCTAGCGCCATTCGACGGCCAACACCGCGGTTCCTGGTGTGTCCGCTGTGCCGTGTGTGTGATCATTGCTTGTACAGCCCTCTCGCAGTGTCCGGAGCAAGTATGGTGGGTCTGACACACCGGTGTCAATGTGTTCTTTTTTCCATTTCCAGGAGTGTATGTCACACATCACGCCGGTAAAAGCCAAACGACGCTTCGCTTTGTGTAAGGAACGTAAACATAGGAAGAATGAACAGTGGAAAAACGTTGTGCGGAGTGACAAATCACGGTACAAAAGGTGTTGATGCGATGGCAGGGTGTGGGTAAGGCGACTGGTCGGTGAAAGTCATCTGCCAGCGTGTGTAGTGCCAACAGTAAAATTCGGTGGCGGTGGTGTTATGGTGTGGTCGTGTTTTTCATGGAGGGAGCTTGCACCCCTGGTTGTTTTGCGTGGCACTACCGCAGCACAGGCCTACAGTGATGTTTTCAGCATATTGTTGCTTCCTTCTGTTGAAGGGCAAGTCGGGGATGGCGATTGCATTTCTTAACATGATCGGGTAGCTGTTCAAAATGGACAGCCTTTGGCGGTGTGATTACGCGACAATGTCATCCCTGTAATGGACTGGTCTGCACAGAGTCCTTACCTGAATCCTATGAAACACGTTTGGGCTTTTTTGGAATTCCGACTTCGTGCCAGGCCTCACCGACCGACATCGATACCTCTCCTCAGTGCAGCACTCCGTGAAGAACGGGCTGCCATCACCCAAGAAACCTTCCAGCCTGCGAGAGTGGAAGCTGTTCAAATGGTTCAAATGGCTCTGAGCACTATGGGACTTAACATCTTAGGTCGTCAGTCCCCTAGAACTTAGAACTAGTTAAACCTAACTAACCTAAGGACATCACACACATCCATGCCCGAGGCAGGATTCGAACCTGCGAACGTAGCAGTCGCGCGGTTCCGGACTGCGCGCCTAGAACCGCGAGCCCACCGCGGCCGGCAGCGGAAGCTGTAATGAAGGCCAACACCATACTGAATTCCAGCACTACCGATGGAGGGCGCCACGAACTTGTAACACATTTTCAGCCAGGTGTCCGGGTACTTTTGATGACACAGTGTACCAGTTCAGATCAGATGTCGATTCGTGTGGAACCGAAACCGGTCATTTAAAAACTGAAAGCAGTGTAGACGGGCAATAAAATCTGACGGTAGCTGAAACCAGCGCTCGAAAGCGGATATATATGCGTCTAGCGAAATGCAGGAAGATCTGCAGCGGATAGGCACTTGGTGCAGGGAGTGGCAACTGTCCCTTAACATAGACAAATGTAATGTATTGCGAATACATAGAAAGAAGGATCCTTTATTGTATGATTATATGATAGCGGAGCAAACACTGGTAGCAGTTACTTCTGTAAAATATCTGGGAGTATGCGTGCGGAACGATTTGAAGTGGAATGATCATATAAAATTAATTGTTGGTAAGGCGGGTACCAGGTTGAGATTCATTGGGAGAGTGCTTAGAAAATGTAGTCCATCAACAAAGGAGGTGGCTTACAAAACACTCGTTCGACCTATACTTGAGTATTGCTCATCAGTGTGGGATCCGTACCAGATCGGGTTGACGGAGGAGATAGAGAAGATCCGAAGAAGAGCGGCGCGTTTCGTCACAGGGTTATTTGGTAACCGTGATAGCGTTACGGAGATGTTTAATAAACTCAAGTGGCAGACTCTGCAAGAGAGGCGCTCTGCATCGCGGTGTAGCTTGCTCGCCAGGTTTCGAGAGGGTGCGTTTCTGGATGAGGTATCGAATATATTGCTTTCCCCTACTTATACCTCCCGAGGGGATCACGAATGTAAAATTAGAGAGATTAGAGCGCGCACGGAGGCTTTCAGACAGTCGTTCTTCCCGCGAACCATACGCGACTGGAACAGGAAAGGGAGGTAATGACAGTGGCACGTAAAGTGCCCTCCGCCACACACCGTTGGGTGGCTTGCGGAGTATAAATGTAGATGTAGATGTAGATGTAGATGACTACTCTGCAATTCTGCAAGTGCCTGGCAGAGTGTTCTGGAACCACCATCAGACCACTTCTGTGCCGTCCTACTCTCTAACAGCGGGTGGCAAAAATGAACTTGTAAACCTTTCTGTACGAGCTCTGATTTCTCATACTTTATTATAATGATCATCTCTTCGCATGTAGATGGGCGACAGTAAAGTAGTTGCACCTTCAGAGCTGAACTCGTGTATCATATATGTAACACTCTCTGCCCTATTTTGTGATAATAGAAAACGAGTTGCCGTTCTTTGAACTTTATCGATGTTCTACGTCAGTCCTTCCTCACGCGGCTCCAATACTGCGTAGCAGCACTCCAGAAGAGGAAAGAGAGGCGTAGTGTAGGCCGTCTGTTTAGGAGACGTGTTTTATAATTGTTTTGTTAATAGATCGCAGTTTTTACTAATTTTTCTCCACAACGTTGTCTATGTGGTCGCTCCAATTTTAGTTATTCGTAAGTGTTAACCAAAAGCATTTAATTGAATGTACAGTCTTTAGATTTGTGTGATTTATCGTGTAACCGAAATTCAGCGGATACCTTTTAGTACTCATGCTGATACCCTCACACTTTTCCTTACTGATCGACAGTTGCCACTTTTCGCACCATTCAGATATCGTGTGTAAGCCATTTCGTAATTGGTTTTGTTGTTATGGTAACTTTACTAGACGATAAATGAATTATCAGGAAACAATCTATGGGAGACGCTCAGACAATCTTCTAAATCGTTTGTGTAGGCTGGGAGCAGCAAAGAGCCTTTATCATTTCCCTGGAGAACACCAGACGTAACTTCTGTTTTATTCAATGATTTTCGGACGATTACTTGCGTACTGTGACCTTTCTGACAGGAACTCACGAATGCAGTCACAAAATTACCCCGATACTCCAAAGGCAAGCAGTTTAATTAGAAGTCACTTGCAAAGAACGGTGTAAAAGTCTTCTGCAAATCTAGAAATATGGAATACATTAGAGATCCCCTGTCGATAACACTCATTACCTCGTGCGAATAAAGACCACGTTCTGTTTCACAAGAACGATATTTTCCGAATTCGTGCTGATTATGTTTCCACTCACCGTTATGTTCGAGGTAATTCATAATGTTCAAATACAGTAGCTGGCCACTGTGGCCGAGTGGTTCTAGGCACTTCAGTCTCGAACTGCGCTGCTGCTACTGTCGCAGGTTCGAATCCTGCCTCGGGCATGGATTTGTGTGATGTCCTTAGGTTAGTTAGGTTTAAGTAGTTGTAAGGCTAGGGGACTGATGACCTCATATGTTAAGTCCCATAGTGCTTACAGCCATTTGAACCATTTGACCCAAATACAGTACGCGTTCCATAATCCTAACGGAAATGGACGTCAGTCATAATGATCTGTAACTCAGCGGGCCTTTTTCCTTTTCTGAGTGTGTGCAATTTTACGGTCGTCGTGTGTGCTGTTGAAAACGATTGCTAAGTATTGTATCAGCATACTCTCAAAGCAATCTAATAGGCGCACAATCTGGACGGGAGGCTTTGCCTTTTTTAAGTAATTTAAGCAGCTACTACTTCTAACAAAGAGAGATCACTGCGTTCGTATTACGGATTTACTCCACACTTTGTACTCTTCTAGTAGTCCATTAGGACAACATAATTGTAAGAAGGCGATTTCGAGGAATTCGCAAGAGAAATTTTACTCGGCAATGATGTTCCAGTGCGTACGACCTGCAACAGGGGCTGGCGGCGTTCATGTGGTTAGCATTCAAGCTCCGTAATCGATGGATCGCTGGATAGAGTCCCTCTTATGCTTTTTTTAAATGTATATTTCTTTCATAATTAGTCGTATTGAAACGTCCCCTTTTGAAAAATTATATACGACTGTGCTTAAACTGACACACAATATTTTTAGCGCAACGCAATCTGACTTTCAAAAATCCCTACAAAAGAATGGCCCTGACTAACATTAACCTATACCTTTCACAAATCACTTACCTCACAAAAATCTTCGTTACTCGAACTACTGCAATACAGCGAGCGCCACTACTGCTAGCTAAATAAAAGATTCAAACTACGGAAGGCACTAACTACTGATAGGCATAGTTAGCAAATGAAAGATTTTAATAGAGAACAAACAATGTGTTTACCTCAATAGTGTTCAAAAGTCATAATGTATATAGCATTTCATGACATCCAGTCTAACAAATTTCCAAACACCGCCATTTCTCTCCCCACATCCACCACTGCTGGCGCCTCACCTCCAACTGCGCAACGCTACGCGCTGTTCACATCCAGCTGCCCAACACTACAATGGCAGACAACAATGCAAACTAGGCACAGACTGCACACAGCACAGCCAGTGATTTTCATACAGAGCGTTACGTAACGTCGCCAATAAGAAAACATAAGCAGCCTACTTACATAGCCCCCATGCTCCCCACAAAATATTTTACAAATTGTTTTGGGCAGTGGCCAATAATGATTTGATAAAATTTTTCATAATCACAATAACAAAGATATCAAATGCACACACTTATTGATACAATGTTGGTCAAATGCTACAAGTTTCTCACAGTCCATAAAGACAGTCCTGCTCATTCATCACAGTAAAACTGCCGTTTCTTTTCTCAAAGTCTGAGCAGTAAATGACAGTGCACACGGAAGTAGTGGATTTCCATGCAGTCTTGAAGAAGCAGTGTTGTCCTTCCAACGAGAAACACAGTGCTGACTCTTGACATGCAGACAGGTAATGGGCCACAACAGAGCAAACCCACAGCAGAGTCATTCGACGTTTTGAAGAATACTGGTAGGTAGGTCATCACAGAGCAGACCAACTGTAGTCCTGGTAGAGATTACGTTATTGGTGGGCCACCAGAGGTGCAGACCCACTGCAGTCCTTGTAGAAATATTGGTGGGCCATCAAAGATGCAGACCCACTGTAGACCTTGTAGAGACGGCCAGCAGCCATCTGTTGCAACTGTGCAGGTGCACAATCACCATCGAAGAGTCTTGCGGAGAATATAGCAAGTCCATAACCAGCACTTGTGCACTCACAAAGTTTTTGAAATTGTCCTTAGAACCAGCAATGCTGTTATCCAGTCCCTTGCTGAATTATTAACACACGTGCAAACACTATCAGTCCCTACTTCTCACATTTTGTCCATATACTATGACCAACAGAAACGTGTGCAGTGAAATGTAACTTACAAGTTACTTAATTTGATGAACTGGTGTCAATTACAATTTTATAACATAAGAATACAATAACAAAGGTACAAAATACATCATTAAAGAACATAACAATACAGATGACATTTGTAGTAATATGGGCTTTACAAAAGAATAGAAATAACATATACATCAGTGTCACAGGAATTATGACATAAGTACATACATGAAAGATTAGAATAACTTTTGAAACATCAACTTCACACATGAGCAACAAAACAGAACAGATAAATAATGTCTAAACATATTTACAAAGTAAATAACATATTATAAATGCAAATTATATTTGAGGATAACAGTATTCCTCATCATAGTGAATGTAGCTTAGTACTAGAAAAATTCTAGAACATAAGTCTTATCAGATAAACACATAAAGACAGGAAGTACACAAATACACAAGGGTACACAAACACATAGCATAATAATACAAAAGGAAAGGACAGGGTTTGTTTTACTGCAGTATTTTGCAAACAAAACTTTCTTTACTTCTTGGAGATCTCCCTTCATTCATCATTATTCCCAAAAAGTCCTATCTATACCTGCTTTCTGTATTCTATTCATATTTCTTTCAAAATAATTATTTCTCAGTGCACAATACTCATTTTTGCCAAATGTGTTTCTTATAGCTTCTCAATGCATTTCTTTCAATTCATCTTAGTTTCTTATCAGAAGATTCCAGGTTCGTATCCTGGCAGGGTCGCCATATGAAACGTCCCCTTTTGAAAAATTATATACGACTGTGCTTAAACTGACACACAATATTTTTAGCGCAACGCAATCTGACTTTCAAAAATCCCTACAAAAGAATGGCCCTAACTAACATTAACCTATACCTTTCACAAATCACTTACCTCACAAAAATCTTCGTTACTCGAACCACTGCAATACAGTGAGCGCCACTACTGCCAGCTAAATAAAAGATTCAAACTACGGAAGGCACTAAGTACTGATAGGCATACTTAGCAAATGAAAGATTTTAATAGAGAACAAACAATGTGTTTACCTCAATAGTGTTCAAAAGTCATAATGTGTATAGCAGTTCATGACATCCAGTCTAACAAATTTCCAAACTCCGCCATTTCTCTCCCCACATCCACCACTGCTGGCGGCTCACCTCCAACTGCGCAACGCTACGCGCTGTTCACATCCAGCTGCCCAACACTACAATGGCAGACAACAATGAAAACTAGGCACAGACTGCACACAGCACAGCCAATGATTTTCATACAGAGTGCTACGTAACGTTGCCAATAAGAAAACATAAACAGCCTACTTACAGTATTATTTAACACCTATAACTTTTGAAAGTAATGTGATGTATTTACAAGAACTTTTATTGAATTTCTAATGTTATTTGGTTGTTTACTAATTTTTATCATCACAACAAGTATTATAATTACCGACAAGTAAACGACAAAACGCACTATGTTTTCCTGAAAATTTATGCCTGTCGTGATTTACGAAACCACTTCTACACCGATGCCAACGACCTTGCCGCAGTGGTAACACCGTTTCCCATCACATCACCTAAGTTAAGCGCTGTCTGGCTGGGCTAGCACTTGGATGGGTGATGGCAAGCGGGGTGCACTCAGCCCTTGTGAGGCAAACTGAGGAGCTGCTCGATTGAGAAGTAGCGGCTCCGGTCTCGTAAACTGACACACGACCGGGAGAGCGGTGTGTTGACCACATGCCCCTCCATATCCGCATCCAGTGACACCTGTGGTCTGAGGATGACACGGCGGCCGATCGGTACCGTAGGACCTTCCAAGGCCTATTCGGACGCATAGTTCTTGTACACCGATGAGCCAAAACATTATCACCACCTGTTTAATAGCGTGGTGCTCTACTTTTCAAACACAGTACTACATGGATTTTGGTTCTCACGGATTCTACAAATCCTTGACAGAATTCCAGTAGTATGTGGAACCAGAGGTCTAGACACAGGTCAAGCAAATCCCGCAGAATTACAGGATGGTGGTCTATGACGACACAGATCGCGCCAGATATGTGTTCCAGTGTGGCGCATTTGCTGGCCGAGACACCAACGTGAGTTCACTATAATGCCCCTCAGCTGAATGTAGCACGATGCTAGCCTTGCAACACGGACAGTCGTCCCGCTGGAAGGTTTCATCGTCGCTGGAGGGAGAGACTTCAAGAGTAAAACGATGCAGGTGGTCCGCAATAATGTTCAAGTAGCTGAATTCTGTCACGATGCTTTAGATTACCGCCGCAGGTCCCCATAGAAGCCCAACCCAAAGTACGCCATAGTATAATTCTGCCCTCGCCGGCCTGCATCTCTGGCGTGGTGCCTGTTTCGTGCAGCCATTCGCCTGCATGACGACGTGTAAGTGCCCAACCATCGACTTGGTGTAACAGGAAATGCCATTCATTCGACAAGCGACATGTTTCTATTGATCCACGGTGAAAACTCTCTGGTGCTGTGCTCACTGCAAACGTAACTGATGATGAAACTTCCTGGCAGATTAAAACTGTGTGCCGGACCGAGACTCGAGCTCGGGACCTTTGCCTTTCGCGGGCAAGTGCTCTACCATCTGAGCTACCCAAGCACGACTCACGCCCCGTCCTCACAGCTTTACTTCCGCCAGTACCTCGTCTCCTACCTTCCAAACTTTACAGAAGCTCTCCTGCGAACCATGCAGAACTAGCACTCCTGAAAGAAAGGATATTGCGGAGACATTCATTCTGGAAACATCCCCCAGGCTGTGGCTAAGCCATGTCTCCGCAATATCCTTTCTTTCAGGAGTGCTAGCTCTGCAAGGTTCGCAGGAGAGCTTCTGTAAAGTTTGGAAGGTAGGAGACGAGGTACTGGCAGAAGTAAAGCTCTGAGGACGGGGCGTGAGTCGTGCTTGGGTAGCTCAGATGGTAGAGCACTTGCCCGCGAAAGTCAAAGGTCCCGAGTTGGAGTCTCGGTCCGGCACACAGTTTTAATCTGCCAGGAAGTTTCATATCAGCGCACTCTCCACTGCAGAGTGAAAATTTCATTCTGGAAACATCCCCCAGGCTGTGGATAAGCCATGTCTCCCCAATATCCTTTCTTCCAGGAGCGCTAGTTCTGCAAGGTTCGCAGGAGAGCTTCTGTAAAGTTTGGAAGGTAGGAGACGAGGTACTGGCAGAAGTAAAGCTCTGAGGACGGGGCGTGAGTCGTGCTTGGGTAGCTCAGATGGTAGAGCACTTGCCCGCGAAAGGCAAAGGTCCCGAGTTCGAGTCTCGCTCCGGCACACAGTTTTAATCTGCCAGTAAGTTTCATATCAGCGCACACTCCGCTGGAGAGTGAAAATTTCATTCTGGTAACTGACGATGTTTCTCGGTCAACACAGGGGAACGGATAGATAGACGTAGAGCTCCAATGTCCTGTGAACGGTGTGCTCCGAAACAGTTGCGCCTCCACCAGCACTGTACTCTGTCGCCTCACCTGCTACAGGTCGGTGCCTATCCTGGATTATACTGTGGGGTACCCACTGACCTCTACATTTTGTGATGAAACGTGATCGTCCAATACCATAGGCCCATTCGTTGATTCACCATCCTTCAACGACTTTCCATAGGTGCTCACGACAGCAGTATGCCAACAAGCGACCAGGTTCTCGTTTCCAGCCGCAGCACCAAATCAATGTGACCTTTTTCAGCTCCTCTTATATCAGTGGATTTCAACATTTGCGGCCTGTATCTTCGCTATAATGAGTGCCTATTCATCTCTTTTCGTCTTACGTTCTTTTTTTAACGCGTCACATACTCGCAGCACCACCAGGAGGCGTTCAACCTCGCGGTGGACAATGATGGACAGTGATCACAATGTTTTGCTTCATCAGCGCACCTGCAGTCGGGTAAGATACCGAGAACTGCCTTACGCCTGGACGCTTCAACCTGCAGACACAGGTTTCAACGACGAGAGCAGGCCAGGAAAGCGCAAATCAAACGTCGATAAATAAGTGTGGAAACAAATTCATTCACTGTTAGAATACAAGCCAGATTATGAAGTAATGTACGATTAATCGCGCGCTGTGCTTTCGATAATACAAGTTGCAGGATGACGTGTGCGGTACAGACACGGGAAACATCAATTAAAACGGCTTCGACTGTGTGCAATTTCCTTGCCAGCTCAAGGAACGATCAGAATTTCTACGGGGAAAAAAGCTCGTTGACATTTTGAAAAATTTCTCTTTCTCCCGACAATTTTAATGGAAACCACGCGTAACGCTACATTTTTATAAATATATCGGTGGTAAAAATTAGCAATCTACATTGAATTAATTGTAATAGCATCTTCAAGAGAAATAATTTCTCGCTCGTTGTAAGTTGCGTTTGAACAAGTCAAAAGGAGCTTGATAAAGTTTTTAACTTGGCTGCACAAATGAAAGTCGCATGATATTTGTCGTAATAATAGAATATGGTAAATAGGCAAATAACGTTGGAAGTTCTACAAAAGTTCAAGCAGATACACCTGTCTTTTTATCATAACACCTTACAAATGTAATATATACGAAATAGTATTTTTTTTTTTCCCATCAGTCTACTGACTGGTTTGATGCGGCCCGCCACGAATTCCTTTCCTGTGCTAACCTCTTCATCTCAGAGTAGCACTTGCAACCTACGTCCTCAATTATTTGCTTGACGTATTCCAATCTCTGTCTTCCTCTACAGTTTTTGCCCTCTACAGCTCCCTCTAGTACCATGGAAGTCATTCCCTCATGTCTTAGCAGATGTCCTATCATCCTGTCCCTTCTCCTTATCAGTGTTTTCCACATATTCCTTTCCTCTCCCATTCTGCGTAGAACCTCCTCATTCCTTACCTTATCAGTCCACCTAATATTCAACATTCGTCTATAGCACCACATCTCAAATGCTTCGATTCTCTTCTGTTCCGGTTTTCCCACAGCCCATGTTTCACTACCATACAATGCTATACTCCAGACGTACATCTTCAGAAATTTCTTCCTCAAATTGAGGCCGGTATTTGATATTAGTAGACTTCTCTTGGCCAGAAATGCCTTTTTTGCCATAGCGAGTCTGCTTTTGATGTCCTCCTTGCTCCGTCCGTCATTGGTTATTTTACTCCCTAGGTAGCAGAATTGCTTAACTTCATTGACTTCGTGACCATCAATCCTGATGTCAAGTTTCTCGGTGTTCTCATTTCCACTACTTCTCATTACCTTCGTCTTTCTCCGATTTACTCTCAAACCACTGTGTACTCATTAGACTGTTCATTCCGTTCAGCAGATCATTTAATTCTCCTTCACTTTCACTCAGGATAGCAGTGTCATCAGCGAATCGTATCATTGATATCCTTTCACCTTGTATTTTAATTCCACTCCTGAACCTTTCTTTTATTTCCATCATTGCTTCCTCGATGTACAGATTGAAGAGTAGGGGCGAAAGGCTACAGCCTTGTCTTACACCCTTCTTAATACGAACACTTCGTTCTTGATCGTCCACTCTTATTATTCCCTCTTGGTTGTTGTACATGTTGTATATGACCCGTCTCTCCCTACAGCTTACCCCTACTTTTTTCAGAATCTCGAACAGCTTGCACAATTATATATTGTCGAATGCTTTTTCCAGGTCGACAAATCCTATAAAAGTGTCTCGAGTTTTCTTTAGCCTTGCTTCCATTATTAGCCGTAACGTCAGAATTGCCCCTCTCGTCCCTTTACTTTTCCTAAAGCCAAACTGATCGTCACCTAGCGCATTCTCAATTTTCTTCTCCATTCTTCTGTATCTTATTCTTGTAAGCAGCTTCGATGCATGAGCTGTTAAGCTGATTGTGCGATAATTCTCGCACTTGTCAGCTCTTGCCGTCTTCGGAATTGTGTGGATGATGCTTTTCCGAAAGTCAGATGGTATATCGCCAGACTCATATATTCTACACACCAGCGTCAATAGTCGTTTTGTTGCCACTTCCCCCAATGATTTTAGAAATTCTGATGGAATGTTATCCATCCCTTCTGCCTTATTTGACCGTAAGTCCTCCAAAGCTGTTTTAAATTCCGATTCTAATACTGGATCCCCTATCTCTTCTAAATCGAGTCCTGTTTCTTCTTCTATCACATCAGACAAATCTTCACCCTCATAGAGGCTTTCAATGTATTCTTTCCACCTATCTGCTCTCTCCTCTGCATTTAACAGTGGAATTCCCGTTGCACTGATGATTAGTGTTGAAAAAATATAAATTAAAAAGAAATGAACGGGACTCGATCCGGCGATCCGCCGAATACAGAGTTCTGACCACATGACCGCTGCCATCTCGTGCTCACAAGGGAAACTTCCCATCACAGCCCCCTCAGATTTAGTCGTTAAATGTCAGAGTGGATAGCCCGTCAAAAGATGAACACAGGTTAAACACTAAAACAGGAATGAGGTGTACTGAACTGCGAAAAGGAAGCCAAATACACACAGTGCACGCTCCATGCCCAACATGTGCAACATCGAGCGGAAAGCAGAAACTGTGGCCTCGTAGCTGTGTGGTCACGGGTTTGAATGGCGAAGCGGGGGATCCGCCTTCAAAGCTCTCTCACACACGATTTTCTTTTTCATAAAATTACGAACTTTCTATTCGGTCAGTGACGTGTCTGTTCTCCTTCTGAACTCTTGGCAGCTGCCTTACTGTACACTGGGTATAGACTATGAGTCATGCGGTAAGAATATTTTACCGTCGCAAGTAAATGTGATGAATAGTGAGAGCAGGCGAGATCCCCCTTAGACCTCTGACTGAAGTCAAAATAACAAATAAACGAGTGTGAAATACACTGAAGAGCCGAAGAAACTGGTGCATCTTCCTAATATCGTGTCGGGTCCCCGCGAGCAGGCACAAGTGCCGCAATACGACGCGGCATGGACTCGACCGATGTCTGAAGTAGTGCTGGCGGGAACTGACATCATGAATCCTTCAGTGTTGTCCATAAATCTGTAAGACTACGACGGGGTGGAGCTCCCTTCTGGACAACACGTTGCAAGGCATCCCAGATATGCTCAATAACGTTCTTGTCTGGGTAGTTTGGTGGCCAGCGAAAGCGTTTAAACTCACGAGAGTGTTCCTGGGGCCGCTCTATAGCAATGCTGCACATGTAGGATGTCGCATTGTCCTGCTGGAATTGCCCAAATTCGTCGGAATGCACCATGGACATGAATGGATGCAGATGATCAGACAGGATGCTTAGATACGTGTCACCTGTCAAATTGGTGTCTAGACATATCACAGGTCTCACATCACTGCAACTGCACACGCCCCACACCATTACACAGCCTGCACTAGCTTGAACAGTCCCTGCTGACATGCAGGGTCCATGGATTCATGGGGTTGTCTCCACTCGTGTACACGTCCATCTGCTCTATACAATTTGAAACGAGACTCGTCCCACCAGGCAACGTGTTTCCAGTCATCAACTGTCCAATGTTGGTGTTGACGGGCACAGGCGAGGCATAAAGCAAGGGCACATGAGGGCTTCCGGCTCAGAAAGCCCATATCGATGATGTTTCCTTGAATGGTTCCCGCGCTGACACTTGTTGATGACCCAGCATTGAAATCTGTAGCAATTTGCGGAAGGGTTGTACTTCTGTCATGTTGAACGATTCTCTTCAGTCGTCGTTGGTCCCGTTCTTGCAGGATCTCTTTCCGGCCACAGCGATGTCGGAGATTTAATGCTGTACCAGATTCCTGATATTCACGGTACACTCGATAAATGGTCGTACTGGAAAATCGCCACTTCATGACTACCTCGGAGATGCTGTGTGCCATCGCTCTTGCGTCGACTATGAAACAACGTTCAGCCTCACTTAAATTTTCATAACTTGCCATTGCAGCAGCAGTAATCGATCTAACAACTGCAGCAGACACTTGTTGTCCTATATAGGCGTTGCCGAACGCCGCGCTGTGTTGTGCCTGTTTACATATCTGTGTATTTGAACACCAGCCTCTTTGGCGCTTCAGTGCATGTTACAACAGTGGAATTCAAGAGACAATACTTCCAAACCGGAACATATAAGTCTAATATCTTGTGTGAAATACCGACTGGGCATACACGTCTGGAGATCCCTTTCCTTAGACCTTACTCTTGCAAAAGGACGTTACATTATGATACAGATACAAATTTGAATATAGCGAACTGGCACGTCAGTGATCGGTCGTACAGTTCATAATTTTGAAGAAATATATATAGGGCTCGAGGGAGATTTGATCAAGGATCTTCCCCCTTGGCAGTCAAACACTGTGACCGCATATACACGACGCCTCGGCCATTGAAGTTCGCTCGATGTTGTACATAGAGCTTGGACGTTTCACTTTCTATTTTGCTTCTTTTGTTGCAGTTCAGTTTACAAATGGTTCAAATGGCTCTGAGCACTATGGGACTCAACTGCTTGTGGTCATAAGTCCCCTAGAACTTAGAACTACTTAAACCTAACTAACCTAAGGACAGCACACAACACCCAGCCATCACGAGGCAGAGAAAATCCCTGACCCCGCCGGGAATCGAACCCGGGAACCCGGGCGTGGGAAGCGAGAACGCTACCGCACGACCACGAGATGCGGGCGTTCAGTTTACATTCTTACTGTTTTCATGCTTGATCTGTGTTCAGTTTCTGACTTGATATCCACTGGGTCATCTTACCACTAAATCTGAACGGAATCCGACGGGAGAGTTTCCCCTGACAGCGTAGCAACGTAGCCGGCCGCTGTGGCCGAGCGGTTCTAGGCGCTTCAGTCCGGAAGCGCGCGACTGCTACGGTCGCAGGTTCGAATCCTGCCTCGGGCATGGATGTGTGTGATGTCCTTAAGTTAGTTAGGTTTAAGTAGTTCTAGGTTCTAGGGGACTGATGACCTCAGATGTTAAGTCCCATAGTGCGTAGAGCCATTTGAACCATTTCGTAGCAACGCACCGGTGCGTCTCTGACGCATAAAACTTCCCGTGAGATTTTCGCGAAATCGCCTAAGTAGTACGCCTAACTATGTTGCCCTTATGAACAATGAAAAGTTTACAAAGTTTCAAGTAAATCTGTGATTCGAACGTCGTGGCTCCCCTTGTAAGCTATGCTGGCACTGGCTCTTGCTTTGAATTGTGGAATATTTACTTCGTCTTCTTCGGAAAACTGTGCTTACTAACTGCGCTTTAGTGGCAACAGGGTGACAGTCTGAAGCAGTAGTGAAATAGGCACTGGAGGCGAATCGGTTGCGAGCTGACGTATGAGATGTGACGCGCGTCCCCTGCTAGTGACTTTGTCCACACACTTGTGTAAAGGATAGAAAGATGACTGTTATTGTTCCGTTGTTTTGCAAGTGATACCGTTGCGATCCCACAGAGCGCTTATACAAGCGCTTCGCCTGCCCGGTCCTGCCGTCTCCCGCAGAACAGACGAATCGTCCAGCGGACGGGCGCAGCGTGTATGACAACTCGGCAAACGCGGCGGACAAAGAAAAGCCGTCGGTGGGCGGCGAGTGACTGTTTCCATTGTCCCCTGGGGGCAGCCGGGCTGATGGGGTCAAAAGATTGCGCGCGGCGCGCCCGTCAAAGCCCCCTGCTATAGATTGGCTATTTCAGGTAGCCGTAATGCCATCAGCCGCAGACCGCCTCGGCGGGCGCAGATTGCAACCCCCGGGCGAGCGCCGACAAAACACTGGCTGCGCGTCTCTGTTTTGTGGCAGGGCGGCTGGGGGCGTGCGTGATACAAAATCGCCCTCTGTACAGAGATATACTGCGGGTCACAGCGCCGCAGACCTGGAGGCTAGGGGCGACTTTAAAGTCGGATCGGGAGAAACAGACCAGTTAAAACCCATACCGGTACTTTAATTCTTATTAACCCGTATTGTTTGTATCTATTTGGCGTCGGTTGTAATAGCTGTTTCTCATTTTTTTGGACTCCTTGCCTGTCAGTAGGAACGGAAGCCTTATACACTACTGGCCATTAAAATGCTACAGACGCGAAATTTAACCGACAGGAAGGAGATGCTGTGATATGTAAATGATTAGATTTTCAGAGCATTCACACAAGGTTGGCGCCGGTGGCGAATCATACAACGTGCTGGCATGAGGAAAGTTTCCAACCCATTCCTCATACACAAACAGCAGTTGACCGGCGTTGCCTGTTGAAACGTTGTTGTGATGCCTCGTGTAAGGAGGAGAAATGCGTACCATCACGTTTCCGACTTTGATAAAGATCGGATCGTAGCCTACCGCGATTGCGGTTTATCGTATCGCGACATTACTGCTCGCGTTGGTCGAGATCCAATGACTGTTAGCAGAATATGGAATCGGTGGGTTCAGGAGGGTAATACGGAACGCCGCGCTGGATCCCAATGTCCTCGTATCACTAGCAGTTGAGATGACAGGCATCTTATCCGCATGGCTGTAACAGATCGTGCAGCCACGTCTCGATCCCTCAGTCAACATATGGGGACGTTTGCAAGACAACAACCATCTGCACGAACAGTTCGACGACGTTTGCAGCAGCATGGGCTATCAGTTGGAAGACCATGGCTGCGGTTACCCTTGACGCTGCAACCCAGACAGTAGCGCCTGCGTTGGTGTACCCAACGACGAACCTGGGTTCGCGAATGGCAAAAAGTCATTTTTTCGGATGAATCCAGGTTATGTTCACAGCACCATGATGATCGCATCCATGTTTGGCGACATCGCGGTGAACGCACATTGGAAGCGTGTATTCGTCATCGCCATACTGGCATATCAGCCGGCGTCATGGTATGGGGTGCCATTGGTTTCACGTCTCGGTCACCTCTTGTTCGCATTGACGGCACTTTGAACAGTGGACGTTACATTTCAGATGTGTTACGACCGTTGGCTCTATCCTTCACTCCATCCCAGCGAAACCCTACATTTCAGCAGGATAAGGCACGACCGCATGTTGCAGGTTCTGTACGGGCCTTTCTGGATACAGAAAATGTTCGACTGCTGCCCTGGCTAGCACATTCTCCAGATCTCTCACCAACTGAAAACGTCTGGTCAATGGTGGCCGAGCAACTGACTCGTCATAATACGCCAGTCACTACTCTTGATGAACTGTGGTATCGTGTTGAAGCTGCATGGGCAGCTGTACCTGTACACGCCATCCAAGCTCTGTTTGACTCAATGCCCAGGGGTATCAAGGCGTATTACGGCCAGAGGTGGTTGTTCTGGGTACTGATTTCTCATGATCTATGTCCCCAAGTTGCATGAAAATGTAATCACATGTCAGTTCTAGTATAATATATTTGTCCAATGAATACCCGTTTATCATCTGCATTTCTTCTTGGTGTAGCATTTTTAATGGCCAGTAGTGTAGAATCACTTTGCTATCCTTCTGTCCGTCCTCCCGACTGTTAAAAACTCCCTTTTCTCAGTGAGGGGTTGGCGTATTAAGTTGACATTTATGTCACATACAAAGATCTAAATCTTCTAAGTCAGTGCATCCGAAAGGTAAGGCAGTTTATGTCACACATTTTGATACTGGCGAACTCGGTCATCAAAACCCATAGGATACTTCCCGTTCATCTAGAGCCATTAAATTTGGAAAGAAGCAAGGTTTCATAGTACAAGCAAAGGAAAAAAGTTCGAAAATCATAAATTATAATTTTATTACACGAGAATAGTATATCTTTTTTCATTTGTTATCAGACGCCAGACTTGAAATTCTGCATTCAGGCTCAGTGTATCGCAATGGTGAAAGTCTGACATCAGGCAAGGAATGATTTTACTGCTCATTTGACGCGTTTCGGAATTTATCCATCATCAGATGTCCAGGAGCGATTACTGCACGTAGACACGGCATTTCGAGTTGTATGTGAAACAATTATTCGGAGACTACTCTGCCAGTGTTTGTTTCAGATACAGCTTGAAACGCCATAACCACGTGCAACATTCGCTCGTGGACATCTGATAATGGATAAATTCTGAAACTCGACAAATGAGCAGTAAAGTAACTTCTTGCCTGATGTATGATTTCTATCGTAGTGACCCAGTCAGCCTGAATGGAGAATTACTGATCATTATAAAAATGATCGCCTGTCTGCTGCATGACTTTATGTCACATTTATGTTACTGAAATTAAAAAATTCTCGAAAATCTTTAAATCCCTGGGACCGATATCTTGCAAGTTTCAATGTTGATAACAGGCAAAGATGGTCGATATTCTCGAATACCGGAGTGGATGAACTGACCGTATACATAATTAAGTTGGTATGGAATCTTCAGTGCGTAAGTCCTACTCGCAAATAGCCAATAACAGAATTAAAAAAACTATCAGGCAATTTAGCATAGCAGCGGTACTAAAATTTTTGGGTTTTACCAGGGTTATTCGAAAAGTAAGGAACGATCGGTCGCGAAATGGAAACCACAGTGAAAATCCTATGAAGTTTTGCACAGATGTGTTGGGCAGTGTCTCTAGTATGCCCGTCGTTCAGTACTTTAGTTAGAGTACATAGTAAACCAGTGTCGCCAATATAAAGATTAAAAAGTAGTATGCACTGTCTTTAGTTAAAATTTTCCTTTGGCTAAATGAACGTGTGACATTAAAAACATGCTGATATACTACTACATGTGAAATTGGACTTATACTTGAAATCCATAAAAAGCACAACTACTATACAATACAGCCCTTAGCCTGGTTAGGTAACATACAACCTTTTATGAAAGCCAGTATAAAAAGTATAAAGATTAAAATGCAATATGCACTGTCTTTAGTTAAAAACTTTTTCCTTTGGCTAAATCAGCGTCTGGCATTAAACTACTATATACTGATATACTATATGTGAAATTGGACTAGTATTTGTGCTTTTTATGGATTTCAAGTATGAGTCCAGTTTCACATATAGTATATTAGCATGTTTTTTATGTCAGATGCTCACTTAGCCAAAGGAAAATTTTAACTAAAGACAGTGCACACTGCATTTTAATCTTTATATTGCCGACACTGGTCTACTATGTAGTCTCACTAAAGTGCCCTCTGCTGGCATTAAGTTCTTGTATAAATACCTGACGCAATCTGAGTATTATCAGCACGTACCATGTACTCACATGTTCCACTTGACGATGATTTTCTTTATCAGAATATTTTAACGGTATGTATGGCTGCTATACATGGCTATAAATATTTTAATATTTCACGCATCATTAATACTGTATACATTTAGTCTTGACTAATTGGTCGCTTACACAATATTTGTATTTACAACAGATCTGAAGATGGCGGTAAGCCGAAACCGGTAATAAAGTGTACAGAAATCTGTGTGATCAAGCGGACTTGTGAAAATAAAAGTGCCAAAATAAAATTATTGCTGACTCATTTACAGACTTCATGTATTCAATTGATAGTTTTTTTTTCATTTTTTTACGTGAAATTGAGTTAAAATACCGGAAAAAATGTACAATAGCATCAGTGCTAAAATGTTGAGTTTTAAATATTTTTGTTTTTTAACGAGTGATGTTAATTGGTTAAATTTCCATTGCCCTGATATATAGGGATATTACAGAAGCTGGGAGAGACGATCAGCACTGTTTTAGTAACAACGGCTCAGTTGCCACCATTTCAGGCATAATACCTTCGAGAATGCTAAAACAGCAACAACTGTAACTACGGAAAAGTTAATAAGGAAAACAACGCTCGAAAACCAAAGATACTCAAGGGAAACATAAGAGCATCGCAAAGCGTATCTTCTAACAGGGCTGTCAACTTGAATAACAGTTGTGTAGTATATGCTCCTCGAACAGGAGTCTAATGATAACACTGGTGTCTGAAAGCAGCGGAGACATGGGTGTGGACGCACACCGAAAGAACTTTCATTTGATTTTGGAACTGCTTCCCGATGTCTAATTCAGTCTTTTAACCACTGTTTTATATCAGTCGATTTTTTTAAGCGGATTCACAGTCAAGTTGCCGACGGTTGGAACTTAAATAGTGGCAACTATTTATTCACTACCGATACATAGGAGTTTCATGTTTGCACCTGTTACTGTCCTTCAAAGTTGTCACCAGCGTTGTGTAGAACCCGTCGCCAGCGATGTGGAAGGCGTAGTATACCGTTAGCAGAGCGTGTTCTGTTGATAGTGCGAATGGAGCGGTCTACTGCCTCTCGAATCTCTGGAAGTGGTTTCTTCATCTTCGGAATCAAATCAAAGTCAGAAGGACTTAAGTCCGGGTAGTATGGTGGATGGTACAGTACTTACCAGTCCCACCGATCAAACAGAGCGGTCAGAGCTTGCGCTGTATGCGCCCGCGATTTGTAGTACGAGGGCTATTCCGAAAGTAAGGTCCGATAGGTCGCGAAATGGAAACCACGGTAAAAATCAAAAATGTTTTATTTGCAACAGTTAGATACACCTTGCAGCTACTTATCTCCATAGTCGCCGACCCGACTTAGACGTGTATCGTAGCGTTGTACCAACTTTCCCATACCCTCGCTATAGAAGGCAGCCGCCAGTGCTCTCCGCCAATTCTCTACGCTGGCCTACGGCTCGTTGTCTTGTGCCGAAATGTTGTCTTCATAACCAGCGGTTCATGTGACCTGAGCTGAAACTCAGAGGGAGACAATTACGGGCTGTATTGTGGGTAATCTAACATTTCCATTTGAAAACGATGCAGGAGCATCTTCATTGCCCCTGCAGAATGCGGCTGAGAATTGTCTTGAAGACGAAACAGCACGACAGTTATGTAATGTTAGCTGCATAGCTTCAGGGGAAATTTCTCACCAGGCCCCCGTACTTGGCGGCAGACACTATTTTCTAGACATCTTTACGCACTCACTGCGAGCTCAGAAATGAGAAGAGCGACGTGATGCTAACTGGGGTTATACTAGAGACACTACCCAACACATCTGTGCAAAGCTTTATCGGATTTTCATAGTCGTTTCCATTTCGTGGCCGATCGGACCTTACTTTCGGAATAGCCCTCGTACAAAATGATGGGTGGGTTGCGCAGAAAGGGTCGCCACTTCTTTCGCAAAGCTGGTCGCAGGTGTTGCGCCTAAAACGAACAATAATACAGGGTGTCCGAAAAGTCTTCCCCTGAGTACATAAATTGATAACCCAGGCTAGAAGTAAGATACAAATATGAAACTGGTGTCTAATTGTTTACAAACTATCAAAGTTTTTTTCACACATCAGTAAACTTCCACATCAGCACCCTTGGTAACACGTACCACATCTAGGCGATATTCAATTTCCGTCCACACATTAGCCAACATCACTGGAGGGATCGATTCAACGACTGTGGTTATCCGTTGCTGCAGGGTTCCAAGATCTGGTACACGTGTTCGGTAGACGTCGTCCTTGACAGAACTCCATAAAAAGAAGTCTAATGGGGTTATGTCAGGAGAGCGTGGAGGACAAACCGTTGGCCCATCACGACCATCGCCCAGGAAAGGTCATATCGAGATAGGCACGGACGTCCAAACCCCAATGAGGCGGCGCACCGTCTTGCTGAAACAAGACATCGGGGTGATACTGAAGCAGCTGAGGAACAGCATACAGTTGCAACATGTCCAGATACATTGCAGATGTGATGGTAGCCTCAGCGAAGAAGAATGGCCCGATAATTCGATCGTGTAATAGCGCGCACCAAACATTCACCTTTGGACTGCCTCTGGTGCACTCCATGACCTCGCCAGGGGGTTGTGAACCTCAAATGCGCACATTATGGCGATTGACTACCCCACTGACAAAAAAGGTCACTTCGTCGGAAAAGGCAATTCGTCTGAGATAACCATCATCGTCATCAATACGTGATAACATTTCGACCGCATATCGACGTGTACTGTCATTGGGCAACAAGGCCTGAACGATTTGCACTTTGTATGCACGAAACAATAAACGGTTGTGTAAAATGTCATGGAGAGAGCTTTTTGGCATCTGTAATTCACGTGAGGCCCTGCGCACCGATTTCTTCGGACTTCGCAGAAAAGACTGCCTTACAGCTTCCACCCTGTCTGCTGAGGTTATTGGTCGACCAGACCTCGGAAGGTCAGCAACCGATCCTGTGTTCTTGAACTTCTCATACCAGGCTTTAATGCTCTTGACATCAGGTGGATTCCTTCCAAATGTTGTCTGGAAGTGTCTCTGCACTGTGGTTGGTGATCGTGTCCCATGGTACCACAGGACACACTGTGCCTTCTCCTGATTTGTTAACATGGCTTCTTGGGCACTGCACCTCATCCACTACTTACGTACTGCGAACCTAAAACAGAAAAAAAACTTTGATAGTTGTAAACAATTCGACATAAGTTTCATATTTATATCTTACTTCTAGCCTGAGTTATCAATTTATGTAATCAGGGAAAGTCTTTTCGGACACCCTGTACTGTGCATTGACCGTCTGCCGTGGTGCAACGTAATGCGTTAGGATAACACCATCTCAGTCGTACACGAGAATCACCATAACTTTCACCATACTGGGGCTCTGACGCACTTCCGACTTTCGCGGCGACCCACAATGACGCCATTCGTTGGATTGGCGTTTCAGTTTTGGCTCGTACGATGTGGCCCATGTCTCATCCAGTGTTACGAACGGCATAAAAAAGCCTCTTCTTCGTTCTCATAGCGCTCCAAGTGCGTCTGGGCAGCGTCGTAACACATCCATTTCTGCATCTCAGTCAAGTCATGCAATTTTTCGCATGCCCAAGCGTTCCTTCAGGATCCGAAGCCCAGTCGCATGCACTTAGCCCATTTCGTGGGCTAGCTCACGAATCGTATGGCGTCGATCACTGTCCACTAACGCGGCAACAGCATGCACTTCTTCTTCCCTAAGACGACCTGCCCGATGCATGTCTGCCGACCTTCGTTGAAGGCTTTTACCCAACGTGGCACTGTTCTCTACGGCAATACCGATTCCCCGCACGCCTTTTGGAGACCTTGATGACATTGATGTGCTGTACGACCTCTGGATCATTCAATCTTGATCCAACTCGTTGTTCGTGTTCCGAAAACATAGTGACATCGTTACGTTAGACCTCTCCCTTGCAAGTGACTATGTTTACCTCGATTGTGCGCACGCCGGTGACGTGGGAAGGACGAGTCCATTTTCTCGGAGGTAAGGTAGGTATGTCAACAACGTGTGCTATCAGCGACAATCGTAGATTCCATTGCATAGTGTCTCCACAGCAGTGTTGCCACTATTTAAGCTCCAACCTACGTAACTTCATTGACCCGCTCATTGATCTCCTTACTCTCATTTTCGCTTCGTTCAGGTTTTGTTTGTCATCAGGCATGAGGGGATACTGGTGGTCCGCAATGATACTCACGTAGTCCGCTGCTGGCACGATACCTTCTGTTACTACAAGTCTCATGGGAGCCCAGCCGAACATACCCCACAGTACAGTTTCGAGCAGCAGTTCGCCTCGGTCAGGCCGTATCCCGTACAAAAGTAAAAGTGTTCAAAGAATATTCATTTTTTTTGTAAATTTTTGTTACGTGCTAATGGTAATGCGGGTTTACCACGAAAGTTGCTTAGAAAATAATGTACCGCACTTTTTTTTCTCAGCCGAAAACAGTGCTACGAATAAGAAACGTTACGTATGAACCAGGTGTACCGGTATGAAATGAGCGTTTTTTTGTGAAAATGAAACACTAATTTTGAACTGAAAAGTAAAAACATTTTATTCAAAGTACTGACCACTGCTTTCTATATATTTTGACCACTTTTCTGGCGATTTGTGGACACCACGCCAGTAAAAATGTTCGTCTTTTGAAGCACACCAATCAGACTCCCAGTTTTCGACTTCTTCGTAGGAATCGAAGTGTTCCTCAGCCAATGCGTGTCCCATTGATGAAAACAAATGGTAGGCGGAAGGGGTCAAGTCTGGTGAATACGGCGGGTAGGGTAGGAGCTCCCAGCCAAGTGTTTTGATTGTATCCTGAACCAGTTTTGCTTTGTGTGCAGGTGCATTGTCGTGTAAGAAAATTACTTCTCCATGTCTTCTGGCCCATTCTGGTCTTTTTTCCATCAATGCATAGTTCAAATTGATCATTTGTTGTCTGAAGCGATTATCTTTCACAGTTTCACCGGGTTTTAGAACCTAATGATACACCACACCTTTCTGATCCCACCAAACACAGAGCATTGTCTTCTAGCCGAATCGATCTGGTTTTGCAGTCGATGTTGATGGTTGTCCCGGATTAACCCATGATTTTTCCCGTTTATGATTCTTAAAATAAATCCATTTTTCATCGCCAGGAACCTTTCGATACAAAATTGATTTTTTTTCATGTCTTTGAAGTAAAATTTGACAAATGGTTTTTCGGTTTTCCATCTGTCTTTCATTCAATTCATGTGGCACCCATTTTACACACTTTTGGATCTTTCCCATAGCTTTCAAACGGTCAGAAATTGTTTGTTGTGCAACATTTAGCATTGCTGCCATTTGCTTCTGACTCAAAGTATCATCTTCATCCAATATTGCTTGCAATTCGGCGTCTTCGAACTTTTTTGGTGGGCTTCCACGTTCTTCATTTCTTACATCAAAATCATTATTTCTGAACCGTTGAAACCATCTTTTGCATGTTGCTTCTGATAGAGCATGATCACCGTATGCTTCGGCAAGCATTCGATGCGACTGTGCAGCACTTTTTTTCAAATGAAAACAAAAAATTAATGCTTTCCGCAAATCATCACTTTCTCGTATAAAATTCGCCATTGTTAACACGATGAAAACATATGATGTTGTTTATTCCATGACTTGATGTATACCAAATATCTATGACAGATGTCATACCAACCAAACAAAAAAAGATTAAGGCTCGTTCACAACAAATGTTCCCTATCGACACATTTGTATCTTAACGCTCATTTCATACCGGTACACCTGGTATTATTTGAAGGCTTCTGAGTGAGCGATCCTAGTTTCCGTCACTTCCGACAGATAGCATAGTTGCAAAACATTTTCAAAATGGCGTCTGTAGGTGACGTACGTTACAAGCGATGTGTCGTCATTGTATTTCTCACTGCAGAGAAAGAAACTGTGGGAAATATTCACAAACGTTTGTGCAAAGTCTACGGAGCACCAGCTGTCGACAGAAGTACAGTTGGTCGCTGGTTACGTAGGGCGACGTCATCAGAAGGCGGTTCGGCGGAGCTCCAAGATTTGCTGCTGTCCGGGAGACCATCCACGGCTGTCACACCTGACATGTTGCTGCTAGCTTCAAATTGTTTGGGGCATTAAAAGATACCATTCGTGGAAGACATTTTGAGGACGATGAGGAGGTGATCCACACAGTGAAAGACTGGCTCCGCCACCAGGACAAGGATTGGTACCGACATGGCATACATGTCCTTTTTTTTGCGCTGGAGGAAGGCCGTAGAAAGTCATGGAGATTACATGGAAAAATAGGGTGTGTAGATAAAACACGATTCTTTCGTGTGCGTAATTCACATTATGTTCAGTAAAGAACTGCCGAAGAAAAAAAATGCGTTGCATTACTTTCTGGGCAACCATCGTAATTAATATCTGGTTGTACTTAGAAATAATGGTCTCAGAAAGGTTGGGAGACACTGCACTAAATGTTCAACAGCAGTAACAAAGGTGTCAACACGTCAGCGCCCATTGAACACTGCAGTACATTCTGACAGTTATCTCCTGATTTGAGCAGATTTTAAGAATTGGTTTTCTGTCGTTTCTGTGTAGGACTTAAGAAGAACGCCAAAATTGTCACTTCAAAAAGTTCTAGGGGTGATTTCGTGAGCCAAAAGCCTTCCATTTAGTTCGTTTTACGTCTATAGCAAACTCATTTCCGTCGGGGAGATATTAATCTTAATTTATTTCTTCAAAAGTAAATTCTAATATAATCAGACACCCTATACGCACAGTGTTAAATATTATGAGAGTACATGATGCACTATCAAATGGAAAAAAGGTCCAGGGCGCTTTTACACCGGACGTAACGCCTTTCGAAATAACGCTCCCGGTAAATTTTCAACAGAAAAAAAAAAGCGCTTAGCGGTTCCGATGATGTGAGTAATGAACCTATAATACCTCATAAATTAAATAATGCCCACAAAATGATCGTGCATTCAATTTCCTACCAGATCAGGAATTAAGGACAGACCATTCTAAAATAACTGCACAAAAAAGCAGCATTGGAAGTTTTTTAAACCTTGCTGATACTCTGTGGAAAATTTTCCAAATAACCACTCAAAATAACTTCACAGGAACAGATAACTAAGAAATGTATGACTTGCGAAAAAGAAGGAAAGTGTCACTTTTTTTGAAATCCTGACATCTTCCCCACTGCGACGCATAAGTTTGAAATTTGGCTCAAAGATGCCTACGGCGTTCCTCTGTAATACCCTCTGATACTGGAGTGCCTTTGCTGTGCTCAAAATTACGATGCAGTGTTCCTTCGGACATACAATAGTAGTTTGCTGATTGTCACAGCCACGTCCATTAAAAATCTATGCGTAACGTTGCAAAGTGACATGAAACGGAACGAGCACTTTGTCTCGCTAGTACTAACTTCACTTTATTAGTAGAGTTTTAGGTAAGTGTTCTTTGAAGATGTTGGGTATGACACTCATCAAAAAATTGCTGGGCTGATCACCCGAGAAAATTTTATTACCCTCAAAGGGAATATAATAGAGCCATTATTTGTCACGATATATACACTGCTCTGCAGAACTTAAGGATGAGATGGATAACATAACATGTTGTTATTGTTGTTGTTGTGGTCTTTACTCCTGAGACTGGTTTGATGCAGCTCTCCATGCTACTCTATCCTGTGCAAGCTTCTTCATCTCATAGTACGTACTGCAGCCTACATCCTTCTGAATCTGCTTGGTGTATTCATCTCTTGGTCTCCCTCTACGATTTTTACCCTCCA
The DNA here is from genome assembly GCF_023898315.1 of Schistocerca nitens. Lineage (NCBI taxonomy): Eukaryota > Metazoa > Arthropoda > Insecta > Orthoptera > Acrididae > Schistocerca > Schistocerca nitens. The sequence goes on from NC_064623.1 coordinate 186,755,337, forward strand.
CGCTGCCCTCCAATACTAAATTGGTGATTCCTTGATGCCTCAGAACAAGTCCTACCAACCGATCCCTTCTTCTAGTCAATTTGTGCCACAGACTCCTCTTCTCGCCAATTCCATTCAGTACCTCCTCATTAGTTATCTGACCTACCTGTCTAATCTTAAGCATTCTTCTGTAGCACCACATTTCAAGAGCTTCTATTCTCGTCTTGTCCAAACCATTTATCGTCCATGTTTCACTTCCATACATGGCTACACTCCATACAAATACTTTCAGAAACGACTTCCTGACACTTAAATCCATACTCGATGTTAACAAATTTCTCGTCTTCAGAAACGCTTTCCTTGCCATTGCCAGTCTACACTTGATATCCTCTCCACTTCGACCATCATCAGTTATTTTGCTCCCCAAATAGCAAAACTCCTTTACTACTTTAAGTGTCTCATTTCCTAATCTAACATAACGTATTAAAAATCGGTGGAAATGAGTGAAAGTGTTTATGTTGCCAGAGGTGTCTCAATGGTGCACAGAAAATTTGATGTCACACGACAAGCGGTCACCATCACTATAGCGCCAGACGGGACTGGCCCGGAACACGAAGCAGCTGAAGGAACAGAAAAAGACAGTGTGTATCAAGTAGAGTGCTGTTAACGAGCTCTGTGGTGGTGCGCGACATGCAACGAGGCCTGAAGACAGCATCTGGATGACTTCACGCGAGGAAGAATCATCGAGAAACTGGAAGAAGGACGAATTGTGGCGAGTGTAGCCCAGTAGATTGGTATTGTTTCACGCGCAAGGATATCTTTCTGGATTACAGGCACTGCTTCCCGAAAGGGGGAAGGTGGTCCACGACGTTCAACTACAGTATTAGACGACCGCTATATTGCGTCAAACAGCGGGTGGAATTGCAACCGTATTTAACAGGACTGCAAGGCACCCCACCTCCACAGTGGCAGGACTACTTCATAGGCGATGCCTCTTTGCCGGGCGACCACTACGTTCTCTTCCACTGACAACCACACATCAACGGCAAAATCAGCGATGGTGCCAAGATCGTAGGGGCTGGACCAACGCAGGGTGGAGCCACATGCTCCCACTGGAGGATGGTAGATTTACTCTGAGCAGTTATTCCCTCATATAGCGAGAGGTGGAACATGTGATGCACCCGGGAACATCGTCGAATATGATCATTTCCTTTGACCAGATACTATTGTCTTCCCTTTTACTGTCTGTTTTTTGATTCACCAGTCTTCAGACTGGTTTGATGCGTCCCGCCCGGAAATTCAATCGTGTCCCAAACTTCTCATCCCAGAATATCAGTTGCGACTTCTCAATCATTCCTCAATTGTTTGCTAGAAGTATTCAATTCTTTGTCTTTACAGTTTTTGCCCTCTACAGCTTCCTCTAGCACCATAGAACTCGTTCCCTGATGTCTTAACAGACGTCCTATCACCCTCTCCCTTCTCCCTGGCATTGTTTTCCACATATTCCTTTTCTCGATCATACTGCTGAGAACCTCCTTATTCGATCACAGTCTACCTGATTTTCAGCATACTTCTATAGTACCAAATCTCAAATGCTTCGAGTCTCTTTTGTTCCGGCGTTCCCTCCTGACGTGCATTCCCAGAAATTTCATCCTCAAATTAAGGCCTATATCTGATACTGGCTGACATCTCTTGACCAGGAATGCCCATTTTGCCAGTGATAGTCTGCTTTTTATCTCCTCTTAGTTTCCTCCTTCATGGGTTATTTTGCTCCCTTGCTACTTCGTTGATCCCCAGTTCTGATAATACACTACTGGCCATTAAAATCGCTACGCCACGATCATGACGTGCTACAGACGCGAAATTTAACCGACAGGAAGAAGATGCTGTGATAGGCAAGTGATTAGCTTTTCAGAGCATTCACACAAGCTTGCCGCCGGTGGCGACACCTACAACGTGCTGACATGAGGAAAGTTTCCAACCAATTTCTCATATACAAACAGCAGTTGACCGGCGTTGCCTGGTGAAACGTTGTTGTGATGCCTCGTGTAAGGAGGAGAAATGTGTACCATCACGTTTCTGACTTTGATAAAGGTCGGATTGTAGTCTATCGCGACTGCGGTTTATCGTATCACGACATTGCTGCTCGCGTTGGTCGAGATCCAATGACTGTTAGCAGAATATGGAATCGGTGGGTTCAGGAGGGTAACACGGAACGCCGTGCTGGATCCCAACGGCCTCGTATCACTAGCAGTCGGGATGACAGGCATCTTATCCGCATGGCTGTAACGGATCGTGCAGCCACGTCTCGATCCCTGAGTCAACACACGGGGACGTTTGCAAGACAACAACCATCTGCACGAACAGTTCGACGACGTTTGCAGAAGCATGGACTATCAGTTCGGAGACCATGGCTGCGGTTACCCTTGACGCTGCATCACAGACAGGAGCGCCCGCGATGGTGTACTCAACGACGAAACTGGGTGCATGAATGGCAAAACGTCATTTTTTCGGATGAATCCACGTTCTGTTTACAGCATCATGATGGTCGCATCCGTGTTTGGCGACATCGCGGTGAACGCACATTGGAAGCGTGTATCCGTCATCGCCATACTGACGTATCACCCGGCGTGATGGTATGGGGTGCCTTGGGTTACACGTCTCCTGTTCGCACTGACGGCACTTTGAACAGTGGACGTTACATTTCAGATGTGTTACGACCCGTGGTTCTGCCCTTCATTCGATCCCTGCGAAAACCTACAATTCAGCAGGATAATGCACGACCGCATGTTGCAGGTCCTGTACGGGCCTTTCTGGATACAGAAAATGTTCGACTGCTGCCCTGGCCAGCACATTCTCCAGATCTGTCACCAATTGAAAACGTCTGGTCAGTGGTGGTCGAGCAACTGGCTGGTCACAATACGCCAGTCACTACTCTTGATGAACTGTGGTATCGTGTTGAAACTGCATGGGCAGCTGTAACTGTACACGCCGTCCAAGCTCTGTTTGACTCAATGCCCAGGCGTATCAAGGCCGTTATTACGGTCAGAGATGGTTGTTCTGGGTACTGATTTCTCAGGATCTATGCACCCAAACTTCGTGAAAATGTAATCACATGTCAGTTCTAGTATAATATACTTGTCCAACAGCCGGCCGGAGTGGCCGTGCGGTTCTGGGCGCTACAGTCTGGAACCGAGCGACCGCTACGGTCGCAGGTTCGAATCTTGCCTCGGGCATGCATGTGTGTGATGTCCTTAGGTTAGTTAGGTTTAATTAGTTCTAAGTTCTAGGCAACTGATGACCTCAGAAGTTGGGTCGTATAGTGCTCAGAGCCATTTGAACCATTTGAACTTGTCCAACGAATACCCGTTTATCATCTGCATTTTTTCTTGGTGCAGCAATTGTAATGGCCAGTAGTGTAAGTTTCTGGATGTTTTCATTTCTGCTACAACTAATTACTTTCATCTTCCTTCGGTTTGCTCTCAACACACATTCTATATTTATTAGACTGTTCATTCCATTCAACAACTCCTGTAATTCTTCATCACATCCAATTATGTTAGCAATATTATTAGCGCATCTTATAATCGATATTCTTTGTTTTTGAATTATAATCCCGCCTCTGAAACTCACTTTTATTTCCATCATTGCCCCTTCGACGTATAGATTGAACAGGAGGGGCGAAAGAGTACATCCCTGTCTTACACCCTTTTCAATCCGAGCACTTCTTTCTTCGTCTCCCACTTGCTTCTTGTACATGTTCTATACTAGCCGCCTTTCCCTATATCTTAACCCTATTTTTCCCAGAATTTCGAACATGTTGCACCATTTTACATAGTCGAACGCTTTTTCCACTTCGACAAATCGTATGTACGTGTCTTCACTTTTCTTTAGTCTTGCTTCCAGTACCAACCGCTATGTCATAACTGCCTTTCTGGTGCCTTTACCTTTCAAAAAGCCAACGTGTTGGTCGCGTAACAGATCCTCAGTTTTCTTTTCCATTCTTCTGTATATAATTATTGTCAGCAACTTGGATGAATGACCTGTTAATCTGATTCTGCGATAATTCTCGCACTTGTCGGTTCTTGCTTGCTACCTGCAGAATTGTGTCGACGATGTTTTGCTTGTGGATGATTCTTTTCTCGTCGCATGTCACCAGTCTCATACGTTCTACACACTAACTTGAACAGTCGTTTTGTTGCCACATACTACAGTTATTTTAGAAATTCCGGTGGAATGTTATCTACCTCATCTGCCTTATTTGATCCAATATTAGGGTCAAAATTTTAAAGACCCTACTGAAGATGATGGGAATGAAATTCATCCAAAAATTGTGACAAGATGACGCCATCACTCTGCTGAACATCTGAGAAAATTTTATCACACTCAGGGGGATTCTTACAGAGCCATTATTGGTCACGATATGTACACTGCTCTGCAAAACTTAAGTATGGAATGGATAACGTAACGTAACGTATCAAGATCCAGGTGAAATTGAATGAAAGTGCGAGAGTATGTTCCCAGAGGTTTCTGCTGTACTGATTCCTGTTTCTTCTCCTGTCACGTAATTAGACAAGTTTTACCCCTCATAGAGGGCTTTCAATGTATTCTTTCCACCTATCCGCGCTCTCCTCTGCATTTAACAGTGGAATTCCCGTTGCAGGCTTAATGTTGTCACCCTTGCTTTTAATTTCAACGAAGGTTGTTTTGACTTTTCTACATACTGAGTCAGTTCTTCCGATAATCATTTCTTTTTCGATTTCTTCACATTTTTCATGCAGACATTTCGCCTCAGCCTTTCTACACTTCCGATTTATTTTATTCCTAACTTACTTGTATTTCTGTACTCAATTCTTCTGAACGTTTTTGTGCTTCCTTCTTTCACCGATCAACTGAAGTACAAACATCAAAAAAAGTTTTGCATCACCTCGGTTCCGAGAGTTCCGGAACCTGTACAGAAAATTGGAATAGAGATCTACATAAACATCATTTCCGTCCTTTTTACTGCTCATCAAAACTACACATTGCATGGTCCAGACTTCTGCACTCACCGGTGCCTGTAATACCCAGTAGCATGTCCTCTTGCATTGATGCATGCCTGCATTCGCCGCGGTATGCTATCCACAAGTTCATCAAGGTTCTGTTGGTCCAGATTGTCCCACTCCTCAACGGCGATTCACCGAAGATTCCTCAGAATGTTTGGTGGGTCACGTCGAGGCTCTCCACCTCGCCCCACCCCCCTACCCCTGCCCCCGCCACAGACGAATTTACGGGTATTAGATGATATGTATCTGTATATTGAGCAAGGAGTAGGAATTAAAATCCATGAAGAAGAGATAAAAACCTTAAGGTTCGCCAATGACGTTATAATTCTGTCAGAGACAGCAAAGGACTTGGGAGAATAGCTGAACGGAATGGACAGTGTCTTGAAAGGAGGGTATAAGATGAACATCAACAAAAGCAAAACGAGGATAATGGAATGCAGTCGAATTAAATCGGGTGATGCTGAGGGAATTAGATTAGGAAAATGGTTCAAATGGCTCTGAACATTATGGGACTTAACAGCTATAGTCATCAGTCCCCTAGAACTTAGAACTACTTAAATCTAACTAACCTACGGACATCACACACATTCATGCCCAATGCAGGATTCGAACCTGCGACCGTAGCGGTCGCGCGGTTCCAGACTGAAGCGCCTAGAACCGATCGGCCACACTAACCGGCCAGGGCGTATACCCTACAGAGTTTGTGTCTTTGCACTTATACCTGAACTAATTTAATTTTAATAATTTTACTGTTTACCTAATGTATGGTTTCCACTTACGTAATTTAGCTGCGCAACCGGTTTTCTTAGGTACGTTGGTTGGCCAGAGCCATCTACCCTTAATGTCTGTTTCTGCCGCTGTACACCCTTGTCTTTACGTCTCTATGTTTGTGCGACCGGCCGCTAGGTCTGACGTATCTTGTGTTCTCGACCGCGTTATATTTACATTTCGTCCCTGTATGCAGCGCTCCATGGTGGTGATTCGGAAAGCGGTTGGCTCAGTACGTAAGCGCTTTTAAATATTTTTCTTCATTTACTGCACTTCCTCTTCCCAGCAGATTTTGTAGTTATACTTTGGCGCCTTATTCCCGATTTCAGGTCCCTTTTATTTTTATTTAAGTAAATATTGGTACAACTGAAGCGGATCACTCTAAACTAATTTCATTCCTCTCAGTTTCGGATGTCCTACGTACCAATTTTTTTTTTTTTTTTTTTTACTTTCCTAATGACGATAGGACGATGTTTCCTTATAATCTTTATCTTAATGTCATATGCTTGCATTAAAGGACGGATGTTGGCTCACCATATTACTTCATACGTAAGTAGTTGTAGAAACGGCTGCACAGCCCGGAACTTTGTCTCATATCATCCCCATCCCCCCCCCCCCCCCCCCAATTTTAAAGTTCCTATGCCTCACAATGTTGCTTTTGTACACCGCTACGTTAGTTCGAAGATGGCCCACAAGGGCGAAACGTGTCATTGCCAAATAAACAGACAAAACAATTTGCAACCAAGACTGCGTTATTTTAAAGAATTCCTTGATGTATCAGGATGCTCCCTATCAACCGACACCTTCTTTTACTTTAGCAGTGTCACACATTTCTTTTTTTCCCAATTCGATTCTATCCTCTCTGTTGCATTTTTGGGCTACACACATTATTTTCAGCAATCTTCTGTAGCGTCAGATCCCAAGAGATTTTCTTCTTGTCTGTACTTCTTATCGTCCACGTTATACTTCCGTACAAGACTGCACTCCAGACAAATAGCTTCAGAAAAAGACTTCTTAACACCCAAATTTTTACTCGATGCTGACGCATGTCTCTTTTTCGGAAATGCTTTCCTTGCTATTACCACTCTGCCCCATCGCAGGTACTCATCACAACAATGCACATTGAGACTAGGTTTCAGAAACGGCTGAAAACCACAGTGGTGTGCATTAACTTGACTCCAGCATACAACTCTGTTTGGGGAGAACGTATTATTAATAAACTCCTCAACGTGGTATTATGCTGCAGAATATCATATTTATTAAATAATATCCTCTGCAACAGACCTTCACAATTAATAAAAGGTAACAGTAAGAGTAAAACGAGACTTCTAAATAAGGTCTGCCTCAAGGCTCAGTACTCGCCCCGTTTCGGTTCAACCCATACAGGGTGTTACAAAAATGTACGGCCAAACTTTCAGGAAACATTCCTCACACACAAATAAAGAAAAGATGTTATGTGGACATGTGTCCGGAAACGCTTAATTTCCATGTTAGACCTCATTTTAGTTTCGTCAGTATGTACTTTACTTCCTCGATTTACCGCCAGTTGGCCCAATTGAAGGAAGGTAATGTTGACTTCGGTGCTTGTGTTGACATGCGACTCATTGCTCTACAGTACTAGCATCAAGCACATCAGTATGTAGCATCAACAGGTTGGTGTTCATCACGAACGTGGTTTTGCAGTCAGTGCAATATTTACAAATGCGGATTTGGCAGATGCCCCTTTGATGTATGGATTAGCGCGGGGCAATAGCCGTGGCGCGGTACGTTTGTATCGAGACAGATTTCCAGAACGAAGGTGTCCCGACAGGAAGACGTTCGAAGCAATTGATCGGCGTCTTAGGGAGCACGGAACATTCCAACCTATGACTCGCGACTGTGGAAGACGTAGAACGACGAGGACACCTGCAATGGACGAGGCAATTCTTCGTGCAGTTGACGATAACCCTAATGTCAGCGGCAGAGAAGTTGCTGCTGTACAAGGTAACGTTGACCACGTCACTGTATGGAGAGTGCTACGGGAGAACCAGTTGTTTCCGTACCATGTACAGCGTGTGCAGGCACTATCAGCAGCTGATTGGCCTCCACGGGTACACTTCTGTGAATGGTTCACCCAACAATGTGTCAATCCTCATTTGAGTGCAAATGTTCTCTTTACGGATGAGGCTTCATTGCAACGTGATCAAATTGTAAATTTTCACAATCAACATGTTTGGGCTGACGAGAATACGCACGCAATCGTGCAATCACGTCATCAACGCAGATTTTCTGTGAACGTTTGGGCAGGCATTGTTCGTGATGTCTTGATTGGGCCACATGTTCTTCCACCTACGCTCGATGGAGCACGTTATCATGATTTCATACGGGATACTCTACCTGTGCTGCTAGAACATGTGCCTTTACAAGTACGACACAACATGTGGTTCATGCACGATGAAACTCCTGCACATTTCAGTCGAAGTGTTCGTACCCTTCTCAACAACAGATTCGGTGACCGATGGATTGGTAGAGGCGGACCAATTCCATGGCCTCCACGCTCTCCTGACCTCAACCCTCTTGTGTTTCATTTCTGGGGGCATTTGAAAGCTCTTGTCTATGCAACCCCGGTACCAAATGTAGAGACTCTTCGTGCTGGTATTGTGGACGGCTGTGATACAATACGCCATTCTCCAGGGCTGCATCAGCGCATCAGGGATTCCATGCGACGGAGGGTGGATGCATGTATCCTCGCTAACGGAGGACATTTTGAACATTTCCTGTAACAAAGTGTTTGAAGTCACGCTGGTACGTTCTGTTGCTGCGTGTTTCCATTCCATGATTAATGTGATTTGAAGGGAAGTAATAAAATGAGCTCTAACATGGAAAGTAAGCGTTTCCGGACACATGTCCACATAACATATTTTCTTTCTTTGTGTGTGAGGAATGTTTCCTGAAAGTTTGGCCGTACCTTTTTGTAACATGCTGTATATTTCGGGTTTACCAAATACAGCAGCTACAGAATTTGTGTACACCAACTACCTTGCCGTTCCCTCCCGCAGTAAGTTCACGGAAAAAGGCAGTAACGTCTTACTGGAAAACCTGACAGAGCGGGGGAGATATTTTTCTGACAGGAGACTAATTCCAAACAAGAACGAAATTGAAGTGTCGTGCTTTCACATCAGTAATATGGAACCACGTCTAAAGCCGGAAGTATATTTCAACAATAACTTAGTTTGCTATAATCCTTTCCCAAAATATTTGGGAATAACAATAGACCGAACATTATCTTTCTAAAAGGCATCAGGAAAACACCGCAGTGCCGGCCGCGGCGGCCGAACGGTTCTAGACGCTTCAGTCCGGAACCGCGCGACTGCTACTGTCGCAGGTTCGAATCCTGCCTCGGGAATGGCTGTGTGTGATGTCCTTACGTTAGTTAGGTTTAAGTAGGGGACTGATGACCTCAGATGTTAAGTCCCATAGCGCTCAGAGCCATTTGAACACCGCAGCAGAACTCCACACCGGCCACACTATAATCCCGCAAATTTTTCGGTACCACTTGAGAGACGAATGCAACTTCCATCAGGCCATCAGCACTTACTGCCGAAAACTGCGCTCCAGTCTGGTCAAACAGCCACCACGTGAAGAAGATTGACACCAAACTAAATGAGACAGGTTTAGTATTCCCCTTTCTTGGATACCTGTTTCGAACCAAATCGCCTCTCCTCATATTCGCACATAGGAAACAATCGTTAAGGAATAAAACAAAATTGTAGTCGATCCGCGCCTTCCGCGCCACAGTGACTCTTGTAACGCAGCTCTGACGAGGATAAAGCCTAGATCTCCTCCACCACCATTGCCAGGTATTTGAAAGACACTTTCAAAATTAACGACATGTGGAAAGAACCATGAGAGATCTTAAAACCGACTCAGGCTCCGCCCTCTACTTCATTAAAACCAGAAATGGAACTTCCTCGCTACGTATGAAAAACAACAGAATAACAACGTCACATGACATCTTTCGTGATTCATTTTACAAATTGGGGCTAACCGAATCACGTCCTGCGACTGCAGAGAATCTCATCAGACTCTTCATCACATTTATTACTTCGTTTTATACATATTATTTTTATATATTATACCAAATCCATATATTCCATGTAAATAAATAACCAGTCTGCCGTTTATATCCTCTTCACGTCAGCCATAATCACATATTTTTCTGCTTAAACAGCAAAACTCATATATCACTTCTACTGTCTCATTTAGTAATCTAATTCCTTAAGGATTGCCAGATGTAATTCGACTACGTTCCTTTACCTCTGTTTTATTTTTGTTGGTGTTCATCTTATAATCTCTTTTGAAGACACTACCCATTCCATTCAACTGCTCTTTCAAGTCTTTCAACAAGTCTGACAGCATCACAATGTAACCGGCAAATCTCAAAATTTTTACATCTTCCCCACTAACTTTAACTGCTTATCCAAATTTCACCTTGGTGTCCTTTACTGCTTGCTCAATGTACAGATTGAAAAACATCGGGCTTAGTCTACGATCTCCCCGCTCTCAGTTCTCAACTGCGGCCTTCATTCCTTCGAATCTTACAGCTGCAGTCTGGGTTCTGCACAAGCTATATATATGACTTTCACTTTCTGTTCTTTTTTTAATTCCTGTTGCCTTCGGAATTAATTTTAAGACACCTCTTTTTATTAGTGCTAATAATAAATACTACATTTCTCGTGACCGCCCTCTTGAGAAACCGAGGGTGATGTGAAATCTGTGCTGAATCATCCAGTATCACACGCCTTTTATGTTGCCGTCCTAGTCCACAAACATTTTTCATTTCTATGGAAATCACCGTATGATGGAGAAATGTCGGTGGGCAGTAGATGCTGCACCATTGAATTGGTCTGCACGTTCGGTACACCTACTGGCCAAATACATACCCGGGCATCCGTTGTAGATGAATTAGTTGACGCAGCTCCTTTGATCAGTTGACACTTGTTAGGACGCCGAGGGGCCCTGATGCTTACATTTTTCCTGCGGTTGACCTCGTAAGAGACTAGGGCACTTGCCGTGTTCATACATATTACAATTTGGTCAATCCGAGGCTCTTATAGGTTAACGAAGGCTGACCCATTGTCCAAGGTCATCAAAAAATGCAGGTCCTGCAGAGACACATATTTTGTATCCATTTGTGTACAAATACCATTAAATTTAGGCTCTAAGTTCAGCCGCGTTTACGGATCCTTCAGTTATCTGACCATCAGACACAGTGTGTACGATGCCTGTTCAGAAAATGCCGGAACTTTTTCCACAACTCTTTTACGCTTGCCTTTTACTTATTGTGCATGGTCTCCTTCGAAATACTCGCCTCCACAGTTAATACACCGCTCCCAACGCCGTTTCCACTTCCGGGAACAGTCTTGGTACGACTCTTGCTGGATCGTTCGAAGCGCCGTCTGCGAATTGTCTTTTATCACGTATATCGTTGCAAATCTTTGTCCTTTAAACGGGGTTTTCACTTTGGAAAAAAAGTTGGCAGGGTCCAGGTCTGGAGATTACAGAGGATGAGGCAGTATAGTGATTTCGTATTTTGCGCAACAGACACGTACTAACAGAGATGAATGTGCACGTGCATTATCGTGATGCAAGAGCCACGAATTGCCTCGCCACATTTCAGGTCGTTTCCATCTCACATTTTCTCGCAGGCGTCGCAACACGTGCCATATACGAGGTGTGGCTAGAAAAAAACCGGACTAATACTGGTGAAACAATAGAACGAATGCAATAAGGCTTAAAGTCGCGTGGCCTGTCACGTGACTCTCGCTCCGCCTACTGCTCGAGTTTCATCTGCCTCCTGCACTCAGTCTGACCGTGGCGTCTGTTTTAAGTAGTTGACGTTGTGTCTGTACGTCGGAAAATGTTGAGTGTACAGAAAGAACAGCGTGTTAACATCAAATTTTGTTTCAAACTAGGAAAATCTGCAAGTGAAACGTTTGTAATGTTACAACAAGTGTACGGCGATGATTGTTTATCGCGAACACAAGTGTTTGAGTGGTTTAAACGATTTAAAGATGGCCGCGAAGACACCAGTGATGACACTCGCACTGGCAGACCATTGTCAGCAAAAACTGATGCAAACATTGAAAAAATCGGTAAACTTGTTCGACAAGATCGCCGTTTAACAATCAGAGCAGTGTCTGAGTTAACAGGAGTTGACAAGGAAAGTGTTAGGCAGATTCTTCATGAAAGTTTCAACATGAACAAAGTGTGTTCCAAAATGGTTTCAAAGTGTCTCACAATTGAACAGAAGGAACGCCGAAGAATGATTTGTTCTGACATCCTGGAAACCACTCGTTTAAACCACTCAAACACTTGTGTTCGCGATAAACAATCATCGCCGTACACTTGTTGTAACATTACAAACGTTTCACTTGCATATTTTCCTAGTTTGAAACAAAATTTGATGTTAACACGCTGTTCTTTCTGTACACTCAACATTTTCCGACGCACAGACAAAACGTCAACTACTTAAAACAGACGCCACGGGCAGACTGAGTGCAGGAGGCAGATGAAACTCGAGCAGTAGGCGGAGCGAGAGTCACGTGACAGGCCACGCGACTTTCAGCCTTATTGCATTCGTTTTATTGTTTCACCAGTACTAGTCCGGTTTTTTTCTAGCCACACCTCGTATTAACAGTTTACCCTTGTGGAACGAAATCATTATGAACTAATCCTTCAAAGAAAACTTATCAGCATGGCTTTGACATTTGACCTGACCTGGAGATTTTTCTTTTGTCTTGGAGGACCTTTCCCGACCCGTTGTGAAGACTGAACCTTGGCCGCAACTTCATAACCTTAGACCCACATTTCATCAACAATTATAAGTCTCGTAAGGAACATCTCGTTCTCATTTGCGCCATCCAGAAGCTCTTCACAGACTGCGAGGCGAAGGTCTTTCTGGTCTTGACTCATGAGCCGTGGGACGAAATTGGCGGCACACAATGCAAACCAAGATGCTGCGTCAGGATTTCATGACATAATCCAACTGATAAGTACATTCTTCTGCAGCGTCTCGGACAGTCAGTCTTCGATTGGTACGCACAATTCCGTTTACATTCGTGACACGAGAGTCGTCGGTAGACGCTGAAAGCGTTCTGAACGAGAGTCATCTTCAGCCTCCAAACCCTGTGAACCATTCGCAACACCGAGTACGGCTTAAGCACTCATCACCGTAGGCTTCCTGCAGCATTTGGTGCGTCTCTGTAAAGGTTTCCTTGAGCTTCACGCTAAATTTAGTGCAGACGCGTTGCGCCTCTGACTCTGCCATCTAGATATTCGCAAACTGTGCGACACAACGTTCTACTCAATACAGCACTGAACAGTATCTAACAGACATACAACAATGAAACTTCCGGCAGTTACAAATTAAACACAGGCGTGTGCAGTGTTGCCATCTGCATTCTTTCCAACACACCATTGATGCGGAATTTTTTGAACAGATCTCTGATCTTCATATTTCAATGTCCTTCAGGAATGTAAGCACGTCTAAAGAAACAGATTTAGAGTTTTGTTAAATATTACGAAATTGAAACTTCCTGGCAGATTAAAACTGTGTGCCGGACCGAGACTCGAACTCGAAATTGATTCACATTTTGCGAAACCAGACGCATGCGTGCATCTATGTCTTTAAGGACATTATAAAGTGAATACACAGCATATTCGGAGATTCCCGCAACAAACTTGTAGGATTTTTGGAGGGGAGTGAGTACATATTTTAAACAGCAACCCTGTGTTGGCGTAAGCCGTCGCCAGCACACCTGTGGACAAAGATGAAGCGCGGTTCTCAGGCGCTGGATCAAGTGCGCCTATCACGAGACAGACCAGAGACACACCCACAAGAAACGCGCCGACAGCGTCCTCTCGACAGCTTGTATTTAGGCCGCCACCACTGACCGGAGGGTCCTCACTCAATGATCCAGTTTGGCGTCTGTCAGTTTGCTCACAGAACGTTTGTCACAGCCTTCGACAGTACATAGCGACCAGATTAGTGACTATAGCGGGACTTCTTTACTTCAACCAGAATTGTACTTTACTAGCAGTGAGAAACTGAACTTCGTAATAGCAATAATACCGACATTAACATTTCATCAGTCAGCAAGAGGACTATTACTGATGAGCTCGTACCACAAAACGTGGACTCTATTCAAGTTAAGTAAATGTTTTCAGTTCATCTAAATAAAGACCTGTGTTAATCCACGTGTCCATTTGTGTTGAAAAAAGAGGATACCGCGCACCAAGAACTACATTCAGCTGGCCGGAGTAGCCGAACGGTTCTAGGCGCTACGTTCTGGAACCGCTCCACCGCTATGGCCGCGGGTTCGAATCCTGCCTCGGGCATGGATGTGTGTGATGTCCTTAGGTTAGTTAGGTTTAAGTAGCTCTAAGTTCTAGGGGACTGATGACCTCAGAAGTTAAGTCCCATAGTGCTCGGAGCCATTTGAACCATTTTCTGAACTACATTCCCCTGCTTCCTTGCCGTACAATACTCTACAAACCCATGCCAGGAAGGCACCGTTTCCATTCTACGACGGTTTCAGTTCAGATGTTTAACAGTCAGGATTTCTGTGTGAGGAACTCAGTAATGCAGAACAATTAGTAGGGAACAAGTCGAAAGGAAACATAACGAAACATCTATTTATCACCTAAGCACATTTTTTGCTTTAACACTTAAACACTACGTGTTTGCGGTATTCCAAAACAAAAAAGGTAACGGCATACTTTACGTACAGAACAATACTGGTGCATTACGACAGCGGCTCGATGTGGTGAGCACCAACGCTGTTACAGACATTGTACCTACGAAGCATGTTCTGGTACACACTCTCCGTCCCACCTGGTGTCTCTTGAGTTTGGAGTGCTGCGGGCAGAACTCTTGCCGGCAGCTGTTCCTCTGTCTCTACAGGAGTCTCGTAAGTTCGCATACGACCCCACAAGAAATCGCCCATAGAAGTTATATCCGGCGATAGTGGTGGCCACGCGGTTGGACCATCTCGCCCTATCCATCTTTCACCACATCATCTGCTGAGATGTCTCCGAACCGCACCTGAGAAGTGAGATGGTGCACTAGCATGCTGAAATCGCGATTCCTGACGGACAGTCGGTGGCACAGCTTCCAAGAACGAGTCTAGTACGTTTTTTAGGAAGATCAAGTATGCAGGACCAGTTGGTTTGAGTGGAAGGAGGTATGGCCCAACCACATGACTGTCCAGAATATCTGCCCACACGTTAAAACAAAACCGGTGTTGAAATGGCTCTGAGCACTATGGGACTCAACTGCTGAGGTCATTAGTCCCCTAGAACTTAGAACTAGTTAAACCTAACTAACCTAAGGACATCACACACATCCATGCCCGAGGCAGGATTCGAACCTGCGACCGTAGCGGTCTCGCGGTTCCAGACTGCAGCGCCAGAACCGCGCGGCCACTTCGGCCGGCCCGGTGTTGAAATCCCTGAGTATGCTTGGCATAACGCTTTTCGTCTGCCCAGACATAGCCATTTCCGGAAATCAGAAGACAGTCCTTAGTGAACTTACACTCATCTGTGGACAGATGTCGACGTGGAAACAGGGCGTGTCGATGCAGCGGTAGAGGAACCACATGCAGTAGTCAACGCGTTGTGAAAAATCGCCTGGACCCATAGCGTGAACCCTTTGTAAGGACGTCCCATACGATACTGTAACTAACAGCCATTGCAAGCCCAATTGTTTGAGTTCTCGTTGACGGGTCCTGTTCAACGCATTCTTCAAATATAGGCGTGCGACGTTGCAATGAAGCACTACAGTCTTTACCTCCTTTTTCCTCTAAGCCACTGCATAGTTTGGGCGAAAAGTTTGTGTGATGGCGTTCGTGATACAGTCGACTAGCAACCCTTCCGTTACCTCGAGCTTCGCCATAGACAAGGCACATTTCTGTGTATTCCAAAAATGTGTGCCGAGACATATTTACTGTATCAGAGACCCACATGCACTGTATAGGTCTCTCGGCAAGGCGAACGTTAAGTGACATCAGGCTACAGTCTGAAGTAGTACACATCATATTATCTGCCCTAATGCATACAATGACCTTTCCATCAGCAGACGCGGAAGCGCTACACATCTGTACTGAAACCGTCGTAGAACGGAAACGGTACGTTTCTGCACGTGGGTCCCTATTCAAAATATTGTGTACTCACTCCCCTCTACTAGTCCTACAAGTTTGCAATGGTAATTTCCGAACACCCTGTATAGACACTAAATAAACAGACATTGTAACCATGAATTATGTATCTCTTCCTGCACGGTTTAAAATGACGAAAAAATATTGGTCTCCCCTGTGCAAGAATCACGATATGCGTGAGAGTAACGCTTCTGGGCTCCCCCACGTACAAAGCTTTGAATCGCCGTAGGAAGTGTGATCGGATGGCCGAAGTGGTTAAGGTGACCACTCGCGATATGCAAGGAATACGGGTTCGAGTCCCGGTCCGGAATAAATCTTCATCTGTCGCAAACAACTGGCGTCAGGCCGGATTTGCAAACTGCGAATCAATTTCCTAATATACACCACAGTGAACTTTTGAAGAGATGTCGTTCTAGTGATTCCAAATGCCCTCTGCGAAACTAATGTTAACGCTGTGCTGTCATACATACATACAGACTTCTTTTTCCGAGTGCTGTTAGCAAGTGGAAGAGGAAAATGGTGGTGGTGCAGTGGGGACGGGGGACGGGGGTAAAGATAATAAATCCTAAGGACGAATCTTTTGGGAAAAATTTAAATGAAAGAACTTAATCACTAAATCTCTAATCATTGCATCATTAGTAAAAGACAAATGAACAAGTTACATTGGCTCAAAGGTATTTTTTTAAACTGAACAGAAGAAAACTAGAAAGAAATAAAACAATAAAGAAGTCGTGATTCTTCGCTTAATACTTGGTTAAACAGCTCTTTACGTAAATTACTGCAGCACAGGTGGATGGCACAGAATACACGAGTTCGGGCAGTCGCGCCTGAGGAATCTTCTTCCATTTCTCACACAATTCTTTGTAGAAAGCCTCCTTTTTGGTGAGTTTAGTTGGCCGAAACATCCATCCAGCTCACCCAAAATATGTTCTATGGGGTTTAAGTCTGGACTTTTCGTCATTCGAACACCTTTACTTTGTGCTACTTACGAAATGTCTTCACGTGGCCAGAATCGTTGCCATGTTTGAATTGCCAATTACGAAGCATATTTCATCTTCCGTGAGGTATCGTAAGGTCTGTTAATGTCTCTCTATACTGCTGACTATCCATTACCCCCATGAGTTTTGGCGAGAGTACGCTCGCCACTTCGTGAGAAAGAGTCCCAACCCATGGTAGTTCCTCCTACGTGATTGATGGTGAATACTTGCTACTTTCTGTCATTCATCTCGTTTTTCGGCTGTCAGACATTGTGTACCCCGTCTCAGGAGAAGAGATGAAACTTGCGTTCATCACTGCATAGAATTTTTGCCAGTCTTCAGTGGTCCGTGGAGCGTATACCATAGCAAACTATTGTCTGGCCTTTCACACTTATCATACGTTTTCGAGAAGATCATCTACCTATCGCATCTACAGCTAATAAGCATGTCGAAACATGGACTTCTATCCCGTGTTTTCCCTGTAGATCATCGCTTATTGGCCGAACACATTTTTTTGGGATCACCCGTCGATTGTCTTTGGATAAAGTTATCTTATTTTTTGGGTGATTTTTCGGGACCGACCACTTCTTGCATTATTCTCTATACCACCCCCCCCCTTTTTTTAAACCGGACGCAGACACTCACAAGCTGTTGTGAGATGGCAAACACCCAAGGACCGAGTGTGGTCTACATTCAGCGTTGTTGAGACAGCTGGTCTGGAATCTACTGAATATTCTCTAGTTTTAGTCAATGCTGTAAGTAAATGAAAACATCAAAACGTTTGCATGATGCAGTTAGGTTCCTTGCAGTCTTCCCATTCTACAAAATACACTGGTGTCCAAAATTAAACCAATTTTGCAAGGTTGTATTTATTTTGCCACAAAACAGTGCAAACAGGTGATAGTAAAGAATACAGAACACAAACAGCTGCAAGATGCGTAATGGTAGACAAAAACGTTTTCCATTTTTTCCAAATTAATGGATTTGCACACACGTTCTGATAACTGATTACTGTGCTCAATGTGTAGAGTGACCACCTCTGACAGAAACACAGCCCTGACAACGACGGGGCATGCTGTGAATGATGTCGTCAGTTTCACGCTGAGGAATGACTCTCATTCTTCCTGCAGAGCTGTTCACACGTCGGTAGCTCTTTTTGTCCAGTACATGTGATATGTGGGTTTTTTCACAATGCCTTGTAACAATATTACAGCAACAAATACGTACATCTCATCAATTGTTGTTGGCTTCCATGCCGGGACGTTTGTTTGTGTTGCATATTTGTTGGTCTCGGTAACCAAATTTTGCATGTATCCGTCATCAATGAACTGTCTAAAATAATGCAAGACATCTTCAATACAGGGTTCACAATTAATTTGAGGTTTAACTGATAAAGGGAAACGTGGTGGAGCAGGTGGCAGTGGCTTAGATGGATCTATCTCGTACCACACTCTGGCGCTCGCTATGTCACACTCAGAAGAAACTGATTCATCACTTCCTTCTTCCGAACTCTCTTCATAGCTATCTTCAGAACTCTCAGACCCACTAAATTCAATATCAAACTCATCTTCACTCTCCATTTTCATAAAACGTGAGCAAATAACAGGCAAACTGCAAGAACAGATTGTAGAGTGACCGGTAGTACAACTGCCTGATTCAGAGACATCTCTTGCCAGAAATATACACTTCAGAGTAACACACCACAGTGACATCTACCGAAAATATCAAGGAACTGCCAAAACACGAGATAGAACGAGTAAATTCGGCCTTTTAAAACGTGTGCCAGTCGGAAATGATAAGCCCGAGTTTTATTATTTCGTCAGAATTTAAAAAAACGAGTATACTGGGGATTTTATGTTAAGCGGTTAGTACGTCGAGAATCACTTACCAGGCCAAAGCGTTGCTCATCTGTGAAAAGAACATTACCCTAGCATAGTGACGTCTCCGTACTAGATGTTCCCTTCTGTGAAGAAGCGTCAGCATACAGCATACAGCATACAGCAGATCTCAGACAGTTAAGGCCAACCTGCCGAAGACTTACGTACATCGTTTGTCTCGATACAACACGCCCAGTGGATGCTGCGAGAACAGATGCCAGTTGCCATGCAGTGCTGAGTCGGTACCACTGTGCCCTTACAACCAAATAGAGGTACTCTCTTTCGGATGCCACACATGGTCGTCTCTGCTCTGGTCTTCGCGTTACAGTTTCTATCTCTATAAACTGTTGCCAATTACGAGAAGCAACATACCGATTCACATTAAGCCATCGGACCATACCAGTCTGCGACTGTACTGCTTCCCTTTTTCCTTAGGCCCACCACAGCAGACAGTATGAGAGGCCTCCTCTGTGTGCCATAATGTACCTTTTGCGACTGTGTACACAGCGGGCGTGTAGCCCGTTTGATAGTTGCCCTGACGTCATCGGTGGCGCGGTTCTCCGTTGACCAGAATGCCATCTTCGGTGCAGAACACGATCGAACGGAAATCTATTGACAGCGTATATGATTGTATTGATAGACACGGGTTCCCGGGTAGATGCCGTGTTTCTTGACTTCTGCATGGCGTTCGATACAGTTCCCCACAGTCGTTTAATGAACAAAGTGAGAGCAAATGGACTATCTGACCAATTGTGTGATTGGATTGAAGAGTTCCTAGACAACAGAACGCAGCATGTCATTCTCAATGGAGAGAAGTCTTCCGAATTAAGAGTGATTTCAGGTGTGCCGCAGGGGAGTGTCGTAGGACCGTTGCTATTCACAATATACATAAATGACCTTGTGGATGACATCGGAAGTTTACTGAGGCTTTTTGCGGATGATGCTGTGGTATATCGAGAGGTTGTAACAATGGAAAATTGTACTGAAATGCAGCAGGATCTGCAGCGAATTGACGCATGGTGCAGGGAATGGCAATTGAATCTCAATGTAGACAAGTGTAATGTGCTGCGAATACATACAAAGAAAGATACCTTATCATTTAGCTACAATATAGCAGGTCAGCAACTGGAAGCAGTTAATTCCATAAATTATCTGGGAGTACGCATTAGGAGTGATTTAAAATGGAATGATCATATAAAGTTGATCGTCGGTAAAGCAGATGCCAGACTGAGATTCATTGGAAGAATCCTAAGGAAATGCAGTCCGAAAACAAAGGAAGTAGGTTACAGTACACTGGTTCGCCCACTGCTTGAATACTGCTCACCAGTGTGGGATCCGTACCAAATAGGGTTAATAGAAGAGATAGAGAAGATCCGACGGAGAGCAGCGCGCTTCGTTACAGGATCATTTTAGTAATCGCGAAAGCGTTACGAAGATGATAGATAAACTCCAGTGGAAGACTCTGCAGAAGAGACGCTCAGTAGCTCGGTACCGGCTTTTGTTGAAGTTTCGAGAACATACCTTCACCGAGGAGTCAAGCATTATATTGCTCCCTCCTATGTATATCTCGCGTAGAGACCATGAGGATAAAATCTTAGAGCCCACACAGAGACATACCGACAATCCTTCTTTCAACGAATAATACGAAACTGGAATAGAAGGGAGAACCGATAGAGGTACTCAGGTACCCTCCGCCACACACCGCCACGTGGCTTGCGGAGTATGGATGTAGATGTAGATCGTGAATTAGACACAGAACGAAGATAAAACGGTTGTTTGCTTTAATTTTGGACACCAGTGTACTTACGAACCTCTTGGTCTGTTTACGGCTAAGATCCATGGTTGCCTGCACTGAGCAATTTATACATGTAACCGCGGCGAGGTCGAGCAGTCTTCCACCAGAACAGACGATTTTTTTTTTATTCTGCTACAGATGAACACTCCGACCACCCTACTAGTTCAACTAAAAGCCGGCAGGGGTGGCCAAGCGGTTCTAGGCGCCACAGTCTGGAACCGCTAGTCCGCTACGGTCGCAGGTTCGAATCCTGCCTCGGGCATGGATGTGTGTGATGTCCTTAGGTTAGTTAGGTTTAAGTAGTTCTAGGGGACTGATGACCTTAGAAGTTAAGTCCCATAGTGCTCAGAGCCATTTTCTTTTTACTAAAAAATACTTTAGAGCGATACTGTGTATTCGAAAATGGCTTGCGGAGTTTACATATAGATGTAGGTGTGGAACAAGTGTAATTCATGATTTACGTGTCAAGAGATGTCTCTGGCTTGTACGTAGTGGTTCTGTGCAGAAAGTGCTTACAACCGCACGAATTTTCCGACACGCTTAGCATACCCGCCAGCAGCGGACGGAGCCCAGGTAGGTACTCGCTCAAGATAACTGCCAGGTAATTCTATCAGATACCTGGAAATTGGCCCGTAATGCAGTGAAATTGAGCTTTGGTGGTCGGTGGTTTTGGGTAGCGGGTTGGTTTTGGCGGTCACTCCGGGGCGTGCCTGCAGGGATGGGTGGGGAGGGGAGAGGGGGGGGCGGTAGAGGCAAATGTATACAAGTGGGGGAGGGGGGAGAGAGGGCGTTCATGATTCGCAGAGTGGCTGCCTTTCCGGGCCCCGTTTTTAATCCGCTTAGCGGGGGCAATAACAGCAGCAAATAACACCAGAAATTTTGGCAGCCGGTGAGATTAAAAATGCCGGGTCGCACATGCGTCAGCCCCCGTCTCCACCCCCACCCGTCCGCCACCCCCCCCCCCACCCCCTGCTCCATCGCCATATATTTTTGTGCCGTTTCGTTCTGTTCAAAAATAGCGAAACAGCAACGGCGGCGCCAGCGGAGAGTGCACGAAGCAACGCAATTACTCTTAACGAAGAAATCTCATTGTTTCGAGAGCTTTGTTTTTGGCGGTAAAAAAGGTTTTCCTGTTTAGTGTGTTTTAATAATTCAGTTTCGCTGTTGCAGTAATGGGATCAGTTACGTCTGCATTACACGCCGGGTAGGCACGGAATGATGGTCGGAGCAGCAGGGGGTTGGGGAAAGGGGGAGGGGGAGGTTTTACAGGGGGGGGCGAGAGGGGGGTGGGGACGGCAGAATATTTTTGTCGTCGTTTTTTCGCGACTGCGCGCTGCAGCGGCGCAGGTAAACGCTCCCGCGGCCTCGCCGTACACACTGGGGATCGGCCAGCTGTGTGTGATTAGGCGCGGACGTGGCTAGTCCGGGCTGCTGCTGTAGCCGCTGCGCGGACGCCGAGCCTGCGGCGTGGGCCCGCATGGACGCCTTCGTGCGCGCCGCCGCCGTCGCCGGTGAGTCTCGCACCCTCCGCCACACACCGCAACGCCTTTATAGCGGCGCAGAAACCGCGCTGACTTCGCATTTAGCTCCAGTCTCCTCCCTCCCCCACACAGCACTCTACCCCAGAGGAGGAACTTGTCTACCTTTTGTCACCATGACATTTTTTGTTTCTAAATGTCACCTGTTAACCTTCATAGAGTAGGACTGCACGGAAATTACAATTCTTTGTTATGGGAGCGCAGCATCTTACTGGCAAATATAATGAGAAATACTTTCCCTGTCAGGGTCGCCAAGTTTCAACAGCTACGCTGTCTGATCAAAAATATGTGAACACTTACCAGTGGACATTGATATCCGGCGCATCCACCCTTCGCCTTTATGACGGTCTGAAGTCTGCTGATTTTACATGAGTTATCTGAATGTCTGTGGAGCCCATTCTTCCTCAAGAGCCAGAGCCAGAGGAGGGAGTGGCCTGAAGCAAAGCCGACTTTCCGATTCATCCCAGAGGTGTTCCATTTGGTTCACGACGGGACTTTGGGTAGGCCAGTCCATTTCAGGAATTTTTTATGGTCCTGAAGCCATTGCCTATTAGATGTCATGGGGCATTTTCATGCTGATACAGTCACTGTAGAATGTGTCCATATCCTTCTGTATTTAGCTTTTTCTTAAGTGCGAAAGGGGGATCATACCCCAAACACGAAAAACAAACACATAACTTAACACCATCTCCTCTGTACTTCAGGGCTGGCAATACACACCTTGGCAGACAACGTTTTTCGGGAATTCGCCAAACGCAAACCGTTCCATCGGACTGCCACAAGTTCCAGCGTGATTCATCACTCCAAATTACTCGGTTCCAGTCATCTGCCATCCAGTGGCGCGGCTCTTTACAACGCCCTCAAATGTCGCTTAGCACTGAGTAGAGAACTGTGTGGCTCATGAGGAGTTGCTCGATCATTGTACCCCATTTAACTACATACGGACACTCATTGCGCTAGCTGTACTGCTGGAAACACTTTGCAAATCAGGAGCGATTTCTACTGCTGATTTTAGGCCATTTTTTACAACCACTCTGCGCAATGCTTGACTGTCCCTGTCCGTCGGTACGTGTACATCTACATACATACCCCGCGAACCATCTTGCGGTGCATGGCGTAGGGTATCTTGTACCAATACTAATCATACCGTTCCCTGTTCCCCTAGCAAACAGAGCGAGGGAAAAACGACTGCCTATAAGTCACGGAGATGAGATCTTTCTGGTCTCTATTTAGCTGTGGGTGTTGCTTTAAAATTTCCTCTTCACAATCACGTCAGCAATAGGCAGCTTAGGTGGCTTTATAAGGGCTGAACTGTGCCTGATCGATTTGTTTCTAGAGTGACGTCCAATGATTGGTTCATTTTCGAAATCACTGAGCTGTTACCGCTTCTCTACTGATAACACGAAAACTCCCGTGCCGGCCGGAGTGGCCGAGCGGTTCCAGGCACTACAGTCTGGAACCGCGCGACCGCTACGGTCGCAGGTTTGAATCCTGCCTCAGGCATGGATGTGTGTGATGTCCTTAGGTTAGTTAGGTTTACGTAGTTCTAAGTTCTAGGGGACTGATGACCTTAAAAGTTAAGTCCCATAGTGTTCAGAGCTATTTGAACCAAAACTCCCGTCCTCCTTCAATACTGTCAGGTCCACCTTGCGCGACATCTAGCGGTCAGTTCCGCATTACATAGGGAGGTCCGGAAACTTTTGAGCAGATAGTGTCAGCGATGAATCGACTCCCCTCGTCACAGTCTCCAAGTCTCAGCGGCTCCCTTAATTCATTATTTACATTCCTTCAGTGAATTTCACTCAGCTTTTGAGAAATCATGATGCAGCACAACATCTGCTTTGTGACTTCATTACTTAACCAGTTTCGATCGAACAACACACAGTCCTCAGGTATAAACTCGTAGTTTAAGTCACGATAGTATGTTGTTTGACCAAAACTGGTTGTTTTGATAAAGTTACGTTTACCAGTTATGGTTTCCTCAGTTCTGATGTAAAGTTTATGCTAAGCTCATTTGCTACTCCCCCCAATCACTTTCTACTTTCTTCAGTTTACTCTCAAACTCATCAGATTGCTCACTCTGTTCAACTGAACCTTCTATTCTACCTCATGCTTCAATGTCTTCAGCAGTTTTTGTCACTCATATCCTTCCACCATGAATTTTAATCACACTCCCGATCCTTTCTTTTATTTCTGTCATTCCTTCTTCCACATGTAGATCAAACAGTAGTGACGGTAGATTTCATGCCCGTTCTCTACCCCTTTTAATCAGAGCATCTCGTTCTTGGTCTTCCATAGTTATTGTTCATTGTGGTTCTTGTAAATATCGTGCATTACGTGTCTTTCCTTACACCGTACACCAATTTTCCGGAGAATTTCCAACATTTTGCATTTGACGTATTCTATGAACGTGTCTTGAGTTTTCTTGTCTCGCTTCCATTATTTACCACAGTCAGGACTGCCTCTCTTGTTCCTTTTATCGTTAAGACACAAAAGAATTACAGATCTTGGCTGCAAGTGGCCATTGATTGAAATCAATAGAGAATGTTCAAAATTTGTGCTCGCCTGGGATTCGAATACAGGTCTCCCGATTACTAGGCAGTTACTCTGACCGCTCAGCCATCCGGACACAGCGGGCACTGCAAATGTATGGGCTACTATTCTGTTCTTTCGGAGACCCAGGTTCGAATCCCGGTACGGCACAAATTTTCAGCTTTCCCCACTGATTCCAATCAATGCCCGCTCTCAGTCAAGGTCTACAGTTCCCTTCTGTTTTAATTCATAGTAGTTGCTGAATCAAAAATAAAGTCAGTTCTTTCGGACATGTCCTAAAGAACAAACACCGC
The DNA here is from genome assembly GCF_023898315.1 of Schistocerca nitens. Taxonomy (NCBI): domain Eukaryota; kingdom Metazoa; phylum Arthropoda; class Insecta; order Orthoptera; family Acrididae; genus Schistocerca; species Schistocerca nitens. The sequence continues at coordinate 186,780,358 of NC_064623.1, forward strand.
ATATACAAACCTTTTATATTTTCTGAAGCCAAACTGAGTAGTGCGAGCAGAAAATGACTGCACTCGACTCCTGAAGCTGTCTGGTATAAAACTCGATTATGAAGCAGTCTGGTCGACGGGTCTGAAACTTTCAAGGTCAAGGAATCGGTTGGTAGCCCGCATTGGGTGTGGAAGTCGTGTACCCTCATGAAGCGGAATTGGTGTTTCTGTAGCGTATATCTGAAGTGGAGTTGTATGTGAGCTTTCCCTGACCAACAAAGTTGCTTTTGAAATACAGAGAGACTACAAGAATCAAATATGTATTCACTTGTATGGGAATGGAATTATATTTAATCATCTTCTGGCTTCTGTTAACGATGTTTTTATTAGTAGGTCACATTCAGTAATAAGCTATTTAGTTAGTTATTCATAGATCGTTTATGAAATGATATCAGATATAATCTTAATTGAAAAATGTAACAATTTTAAAAAAGCTAATTCATGCATACAGTAATACTACATTGTACACTTGACATTTGTATGACATCATTCGTCATTCCCCACCTTACGCCCTAACACACGCTACATTGGAATTTGCACATGAACGCACGCACACACACACACACACACACACTATTTCGACTGGCAACAGGACCTTCCTACATTCTATCGAATTCTCCGTGTCGTTCCCTTGGCCTCTCTGAAGAAGTTCAAGTCAGCACATCAACACAATGAATAAAATGTTGAATTCAGAATGTGGTAAAAACTTAGAATTTTCCATCACAGGAGTAAGATTTTACTGTAGGACTCATTAAACTGAGTTTAGTGTGGAATGGCAGTCATTCATTGCTAAATAATATAAATTATTATGGATCACCCTCTGTGTTCTCCAAATAATCCTTGACTTCGCAGTTTATTAAGAGGTATCCTTTCACAGACTTTTAAAACAATTGAATTCTGTTGTCTCTTTAATCTCTTTGGGTAGCTTATTGTACAATTTTCATTGTCTCGTAGGAAATACTGTTTCGTGTTTCATGTATGCTGACTTTCGGTGAACATAAGACTGCTATAGTTTAGTTGTTGTTCCATTCTCGAGGATGCTTCTGTTGTAACGTATATACTGATGTTCCTCTTGATGTTTGCAACAGTTTGGTATGCACCCACATAGTTTTCAATGTACCCACATAGTTTTCTATGTACCCACATAGTTTTTTATGTACCCACATAGAGCAGTTTCAATCCCCAGCTGTTCAGGACCACCTTTAAATGGTGCTCAGTTACTATTTTTAGTCCTACATCTACATCTGCAAACATGCTCCGCAAGCTACCATACGATGCTTGGCGGAGGGTACCTCGTACCACTGGTAGTCATTTCCTCTCCTGTTCGACTCGCAAATGGAGCGAGGGAAAAACGACTGTCTGTATGCTTCCATGTGAGCCCTGAGTTTTCTTGCCTTCACGGCGCCCACGCGATATACATGTTGGTAGCAGTGGGGATGTTCTGCACTGGGCGCAAATGGCGGTTCTCTAAAATTTCTTAATAGTATTTCGTTGAGATGCAAAACTAGCTTCGGCTGCCATAGACGGTTAGAAGTAAACGTAGTTTTCCTAGTAGCCCTGGACAGTTACGATAGTGACCGCGTTGCTTGTGCGATAAGTGTGTTGCACACCATTCAGAAACCGAGTGAGGATACACAGGGTGTTTTCGTAAGAGCGTGCAAAAATTGAACAGCCGGCCGCGGTGGCCGAGCGGTTCTAAGCGCTACAGTCAGGTTCGAATCCTGTCTCGGGCATGGATGTGTGTGATGTCCTTAGGTTAGTTAGGTTTAAGTAGTTCTATGTTCTAGGGGACTGATGACCTCAGAAGTTAAGTCCCATAGTGCTCAGTCATTTGAGCCTTTTGAGCCCAAAATTGAACCCGACATAAAGGATGCTCTTTTTATTTGGTCATCAGTCTACTGACTGGTTTGATGCGGCCCGCCACGAATTCCTTTCCTGTGCTAACCTCTTCATCTCAGAGTAGCACTTGGAACCTACATCCTCAATTATTTGCTTGACGTATTCCACTCTCTGTCTTCCTCTACAGTTTTTGCCCTCTACAGCTCCCTCTAGTACCATGGAAGTCATTCCCTCATGTCTTGGCAGATGTCCTATCATCCTGTCCCTTCTCCTTATCAGTGTTTTCCACATATTCCTTTCCTCTCCGATTCTGCGTAGAGCCTCCTCATTCCTTACCTTATCAGTCCATATAATTTTCAACATAGCACCACATCTCAAATGCTTCGATACTCTTCTGTTCCGGTTTTCCCACAGTCCATGTTTCACTACCGTACAATGCTGTACTCCAGACGTACATCCTCAGAAATTTCTTCCTCAAATTAAGGCCGGTATTTGATATTGGTAGACTTCTCTTGGCCGGAAATGCCTTTTTTGCCATAGCGAGTCTGCTTTTGATGTCCTCCTTGCTCCGACCGTCATTGGTTATTTTACTGACTAGGTAGCAGAATTCCTTAACTTCATTGACTTCGTGACCATCAATCCTGATGTTAAGTTTCTCGCTGTTCTCATTTCTACTACTTCTCATTACCTTCGTCTTTCTCCGATTTACTCTCAAACCGTACTGTGTAGTCATTAGACTGTTCATTCCGTTCAGCAGATCATTTAATTCTTCTTCACTTTCACTCAGGATAGCAATGTCACCGTGTATTTTAATTCCACTCCTGAACCTTTCTTTTATTTCCATCATTGCTTCCTCGATGTACAGATTGAAGATTAGGGGCGAAAGGCTACAGCCTTGTCTTACACCTTAATACGAGCACTTCGTTCTTCATCGTCCACTCTTATTATTCCCTCTTGGTTGTTGTACATATTGTATATGACCCGTCTCTCCCTATAGCTTACCCCTACTTTTTTCAGAATCTCGAACAGCTTGCACAATTTTATATTGTCGAACGCTTTTTCCAGGTCGACAAATCCTATGAAAGTGTCTCGATTTTTCTTTAGCCTTGCTTCCATTATTACCCGTAACGTCAGAATTGCCTCTCTCGTCCCTTTACTTTTCCTAAAGCCAAACTGATCGTCACCTAGCGCATTCTCAATTTTCTTTTCCATTCTTCTGTATATTATTCTTGTAAGGAGCTTCGATGCATGAGCTGTTAAGCTGATTGTGCGATAATTCTCGCACTTGTCAGCTCTTGCCGTCTTCGGAATTGTGTGGATGATGCTTTTCCGAAAGTCAGATGGTATATCGCCGGACTCATATATTCTACACACCAACGTGAATAGTCGTTTTGTTGCCACTTCCCCCAATGATTTTAGAAGTTCTGATGAAATGCTCTACTGAACAATTTGAGATAGGGAACCCGGGGCTGGAGAAGCCATCTTAAGGAGATAATAGAAATAAAATCAAATTACTGTGCAGCTTTTCATTTACATTAGTAACAGTTAACTGCAAATGCCGTGATTGACACAATCGATGTACCATTTGTACTGTATCTTACAAAATGTGCTGAAACTGATGATCTTCATCCCCAATGCAAGCATGACATCGGCGAATAAGCTTTTGACGCAGCCTGACAAGTATCCCTAGTGTTTGTCGAATCACATCACAGGCAGCTGCAGTTCAGCCGACAGATTCTATCTCCGTGTCCACTGGCGTCTCATACACAAGTGACTTTAGATATCCCCATTGGAAATAATCAGAGGGGTTCACGTAAGTGATCTCGCAGCCATGGAACAGGACATCCCCCTTCCAGTTCGGCGACCAGGAAATACTTCCCAGAAATCACGTTAGACCTCTTCCTTTCCTCGCAGGAAATAAAGAATGTACACGTAAATAAACAGTACAATACATGTAAACTTGTACGCATGTTAGTTGTAAATAAGCTGGAAAACTGTAATATCGGACAAAGTGGTAGACAACTACACTTCCATATCTGCTTAAGAGAGCATTCTCTATGTCCTGTTACATTTTTTGCACACTCTTACGGAAACACCCCGTGTTAAGGGCCGCGTAACGTACGGAACGTATTTGCTCTACAACGTTATCCTTCAGTCAGTTACCTATAAATAAACAGTATTTATTGAAAAATTGAAATTGTCTATGTGTAATTCAAGTTTTATTTGCAAATTGTTGATCTGTAACGTGAAACGGAGGACTGTTGTTTCAAACATGTAAGAAAGGCAGTACAAATGTATCATGTTGTACCAGAAATCGCAATTTCCTAAAAAAAAAAAAGTAAAATTAAAAAAAAATTAAAACAAAACATATGAAACATCGCTTCAGTACTTCGACGGAATTGTATAAAACATTTTCCTGTTATCCATAAACATCTTTCGCACTTTTCAAAATGGTTCAAATGGCTCTGAGCACTATGGGACTCAACTGCTGAGGTCATTAGTCCCCTAGAACTTAGAACTAGTTAAACCTAACTAACCTAAGGACATCACAAACATCCATGCCCGAGGCAGGATTCGAACCTGCGACCGTAGCGGTCTTGCGGTTCCAGACTGCAGCGCCTTTAACCGCACGGCCACTTCGGCCGGCCGCACTTTTCAGTAACAACAATAAACATTTTGTAACTTAACCGTATTTCTGTATCTCTCTGAATGAATCTTCTTAAAACTGCCTAACAAAATTTCTCCTAAATTATTACCAGCCACACTAATTCCTAACTTAAACTAGTGCACTGCGCAAAAGTCTGACTATACTGAATTATACAAAGACTTAATATCGTTTGCCCAACACTCTCTACAAATTGAAGTTAACTTTTTGTATAAAAATGCAACGCTACCTAGAATGTAACCTGACTTCTGAAATAAATGTGCAACTCGACTTGCGCAGAAGTTCCTGGCCTAAACTATATTTTCACTTACCTCTTGTCTTTGCAAACGTCTTTTGGCGGATTTAAGCAACGCACAGATATTATAGCAATAGTCAAAAATTACTCAGCTACATGATTTTGCGCCGTTTGAATTATGTGTATCGATATTTACGAAAGAAACAGAATTTACCGTGTGACCAAAATACTATTCATATGCCCACATCTTGCGTTTCATAATGATGATGAACGTTCCAGTGAGTATAAAAGAACACTAATAACTACTTACATTTTTTTGTGCTTGCGCATGTAAACTTACTTGCATCAAAACTAACTGCTTTGGCTGCATGAAAGTACAGGAGTTATGCGACGAACAAATTTTTGTTGCTGATAAAAAGCAATTTACATATTCGTACACCAGTTCCATCAATCTCATAACACACTTACAAAGGAAATTTCCTAACCATTCTTCAAAATATGTCTGCGACTCAGCACTGATCAACTTAGAACGCGCATGACTTTGCTAGTGCTCTAAGGCAGAGGCGGTGTAGCAACACAAAGATATTGTAGCAATGGTCAAAGATTACTCAGCTACGTGATTTTCCCCCTTTGAATTATGCGTATCGATATTTACGAAAGAAACAGAATTTACCGTGTGACCAAAATACTATTCATATGCCCACACCTTGCGTTTCATAATGATGATGAACGTTCCTCTGAGTATAAAACAACACTAGTAACTACATAAATTTTTTTGTGTTTGAACATGTAAACTGTATTTGCATCAAAACTAACTGCTTTGGTTGCGTGTAAGTACAGGAGTCATTTGACGAACTAATTTCTACATTTTGTTGAGATATAAAATATGCAATGGACTAACACTGAGCGAAGTGCGCTTGTAGTTATGTGAAAAACAAAAAACAAAGAGAAGTCGTCTGTTCCCAGTTTTTATCGCATACGTTTATTTATGTTTCTTCCTCTACCAACGCCACCAATACTGCCGGTAACCCCTCCATTTACTACGTCATTTATGTACTGTATCAAAACTGCCGAAGCAAAGTGTTGAAATAGTGCAACTCCAGTGTTACGCGAAGAGAACGCCTTCTTCTCTCCAGGCATTCCCACTTGAATTACCGGAACAGCTGTGTAACGCGAGCGTATTCATATAACCCACCAGTAACAAAGCCGACAGCACAGGTATGAATTGCTTCGATGTCTTTAACCCTACCTGTTGTGGATCCCAACAACTGGAGAAGTACACAAGAGTGGGCCGCAGAAGGTTATGTATGGGGCCAACTTTGTAGATGGCTTACACTTTCCAAGTATTCCTCCAATAGGTCGAAGTCTTCCACACACTTTACCTACAACCGACCATACGTGCTCTTTCGAATCCATATGTCAATTTACAATGTTACACCTACATACTGTCCATAATTAAAGTTCCACTTCCAAAACGCCTTAGACAGAGAACCACTGCTCAGGATGACGTCAAATTTGAACAGCATATTATTGATGCAGGAGGAAACGTCATGGAACAATAGTTCTAACAGAATGTCGTCTATTCGCGGGGCTTGTTTCGACCTAGGTCTTTCAGTGCTATGGCACATTCCTTCGCGGCATCATATCTCCCATTTTATTTTCATCTACGTTCTCTTCCATTTCTATAAAACTCCTCTCAAGTACATTTCACTTGTGTAGACCCTATACATACTCCCCACACTTTTCGGCTTTCCCTTCTTTGCTTAGGACTGCTTTTAGATCTGAACACTTGACAGTGATACAGGTGGTTCTCTTTTCTTCAAAGGCCTCTTTAATCTTCCTATTGGCTGTATCTATATTTCCCCTAGTGATATATGTTTCTAAATCCTTACATTTGTGCTCTAGCCATCCCTGATTAGTCATTTTGCTCCTCCTGTCAATCTCATTTTTAGACGTTTTTATTCCCTTTCGCCTGCTTCATTTACTGCGTTTTTATATGTTCTCCTTTCATCAGTTAAATTCAGTATCACTTGTGTCACCCAACGATTTCTACTAGGCCTCGTCTTTTTACCTATTTGATCCTCTGCTGCCTTCAGCATTAACAAAGATAAAAACTAAAGATAAAGCAGTTTTCATTGAAAACATATTTACAAGATAACTGTATACCTCGTTAGGAAGTTCGTATTAACAATATACATTAAAGACTTTGAAACTGACATGAGGCTGGTACCTGTTAGTAACACAGCCACTTGGAGTAGCACGGTACACGATAAGAGCTGCTTAATTTACGAAAAATATTGTAAATAGCATATAAGTGTTTATTTCAAATATCAGTATCAGTATTATGCAAAATAAAAAATTGTATAGGACAATGCAACAGCAAATACTAGGTACATTTTTGTATGAAACAATTACAATGTAATAGATGAAAAATAGAGAGAAAAGTGTTATAGAGTCTACTCTGAGGAATAAAACGGCTCAACTTTAGGCATTCCTAAGTGACGGCTTTACACCATAATTTTTTTATTACGTAATTCCCACTGTTCGTTTTGAATGTAACCGACTTTAAAAGAAAGGTGTTTGCAAATATCTAAATTTACAAGAATATTAAGTCTAAAGTCTTTCCTCTATGTGTGAAGCATACTGACGTCCCGAACTTCTTTAGGCATGTGGCCTGTAATTAATAAATTATCGGCGAAGGAAGCATGATATACGTTGGTACCGAGTTTTTCCTAAGAGATGTGCTTCGAACCTAACAGAAATTGCTCTCCTATTTGTCCTATATAATCTGCTAAATTTGTAGACGTACAAATTTTGAAATGGAGAATGCCCTGGTTTCAAATTATAAATAAGATTATTTTTTAAACTATTATTAGTAGAAAAGGCTACACTGCAGTCAAATTTGTTTTGGTGGGGACGTTGAACCCTGTACGACATAGATACTAAGTGGTCTAACTAAAACATTCATACATCTTTACGTACTACACGAATGTGTAATAAAAAATGGGGGTTCCTATTTAAAAAAGCGCAGTTGATATCCGTTTGACCTATGGCAGCGCCATCTAGCGGGCCAACCATAGCGCCATCTGGTTTCCCCCTTCAAGCTAGACGAGTTTCGTTCTTTGTAGTTTTTTCGTTGGACGCTTATTTCGTGAGATATTTCGCCCGGTCACGAGCAATGGACCACCCTGTATTTTGTACTCAATACATTGTTCATTTCGTTCAACTCTTCCTGTAAGTCTTCACTTTCACAAAAATAGTAATGTCATCACCTAATGTTAACAATGATATTGTTTCATCTGGCCGCGCGGTTAGAGGCGCCATGTTGTGGATTGCGCGGCCCCTCCTCCCGGAGGTTCGAGCCCTGAGTCGTGCATGGGTGTGTGTATTGTTCTTACAAGGGAACCTCCCCATCGCACCCCCCTCAGATTTAGTTATAAGTTGGCACAGGGATAGGCCTTTAAAAACTGAACACAGATCAATCGAGAAAACAGGAAGAAGTTGTGTGGAACTATGAAAAAAATAAGCAAATTATACAAACTGAGTAGTCCATGTGCAAGCTAGGCAACATCAAGGAAAGTTTCAGCTTACGAGCGCCGTGGTCCCGTGGTTAGCGTGAGCAGCTGCGGAACGAGAGGTCCTTGATTCAAATCTTCTCTCGAGTGAAAAGTTTAATTTTTTATTTTCAGATAATTATCAAAGTTCAGGCACTCACACATAATCAACTTCGCTCTCCAAAATTCCAGGACATGTTCAGAATTACTTGGACATATGCAGAATTTGACGGTCTATGCACGGAAACATTTGAAAACGTAAAAAACATATGTTTTGACAGAGCACAGGGAAAACTGTGCGACTGTGAAACTGTTGCATTCATTTGTTGCAGTTTATGTGACAAACTCTTATGTTTTCATCACTTTTTTGGGAGTGATTATCACATCCACAAGAAAACCTAAATCGGGCAAGGTAGAAGAATCTTTTTACCCATTCGCCAAATCTGCAAGTTAGGTGGGTCGACAAAATATTCTTGTTATGTGACGCACATGCCGTCACCAGTGTCGTGAAGAATATATCAGACGTGTTTTCCTGTGGAGGAATCGGTTGACCTATGACCTTGCGATCAAATGTTTTCGGTTCCTATTGGAGAGGCACGTCCTTTCGTCTACTAATCGCACGGTTTTGCGGTGCGGTCGCAAAACACAGACGCTAAACTTATTACAGTCAACAGGGACGTCAATGAATGAACGGACAGATCGTAACTTTGCGAAAATAAAGAAAGTAAAATTTTCACTTGAGGTAGGATTCGAACCCAGGACCTCTCGCTCCGCATTTGCTCACTCTAACCACGGGACTACGGCGTTCCTCAGGTTATTTTGTCCTTGATGTTGCCTATCTTGCACATGGACTACTCAGTTTGTATATTTTGCTTATTTTTTCATAGTTCCACACAACTTCTTCCTGTTTTCTCGACTGATCTGTGTTTAGTTTTTCAAGGCCTATCCACTGTGTCAATTTATAACTAAATCTGAGGGGGGTGCGATGGGGAGGTTCCCTTGTTAGCACAAGTTAGTTCAACTCAGTTCAAGTAGTCTGAAAGTCTAGGGACCGATGACCTCAGTAGTCTGGTCCCTTAGGAATTCACACATATTTGAACATTTTTTGCTTCACCTTGAATTTTAGTTCCACTCTTGAACGTTTCTCTTATTTGCGTAATTCCTTCATCGATGTGTGGATTGAACAGTAGGGGCGAAAGACTACTTCCCTGTCTCACATCGTTTTAATCCGAGCACTTCGTTCATGGTCTTCCACTCTAATCGTTTCCTCTTGGTTTATGCACATATTGTATATTACCCGTCTTTCCCTATAGCTTACCCCTATTTTTCACAGGATTCCGAACATCTTGCACCATTTTACATTGTCGAATGCTTTTTCCAGTTCGACTGCTGTAGGAAGAACTATTTTCTATTGCGAACGTCCGCATGAGAAACGATACGAGGGTTGTTTATAGCTTGGCAGAAGGGGTGAGGGGTACTGGGGTGGGGGAAGTGTTGGCGGGGCGGGGTGTGCTGCAGGATAACCACCGCCGCTGCCCTGGAGACTCGAAGGGAGGGGAAGCAAGTGAATTTGCGTGAGTTAGTGACTTGTCCGTGGCGCGCCGCCCGGCTTGTTTACATGTTTATGATGTAAACAAGGTTCCGGAACTGGGTTTCTGTGACTGCTCCCTGATCCTAGTCGGCTCAACCTATTCCGTAGTGTTTACAGTCGCCGCAGCGTCGCGCTTCTGTCTTCTGCCTGATGAAGGACAAGCAGCCGTGCGAAATCTACATCGACATCTACGTCTGTGCTCCGTAAGGCATCTAATGGTGTTTGGCGGAGGGTACCAATGTCGTTTTCTTTATCCCTGTCCGATTCGCGAATGGAAGCACAAGTGTGGATTACCCTTCCCGTACTTTCTCATAGCTCTGATTTTTTCGGTCGCGCTCATTTCGCGAAACGTAATCATAAAGGATTCGATGATCACCTCGTTAAAAATCAAACTGAAATCGCGAAACTTGATGATGGTTTAGTCTTGCCCTACGTATTCGCCCATCATATTTGGTCGAATGTTTGAGCGGAGTAAAAAATCCTCGAAATTATGCAATGGATTCTTGGATTTTTGTCTTAATTTTCATACCGAAAAGGAGATTTGGAAGTGGATAAATAGGGTATCAAACTGACCAGCGTGAGGTCTTGATTAAAAAAAAACTTGAAAGTCATCAGAGTAATTAAGAAATATGTAATTAGTTAATTGAGGGAAAATTTAAGAGTTTCACTAATAGCTGTTGTTAGTTATATAAATCAAGTGTCAAAAACATCATATCACAGCATAAACTGAAATTTCTGAACTTTCTCTTGTTCCATATACTATTAATTATGATAGAATACCGGTCAATATATAATACTGTTAATGTAGTTATTAGTGTAATTGAGAAATACAGAAACGCAAGTCACTTAGGAATGATATAAATAGGAAGTGCAGGGAAGCTAAGTCGAAACGGCTACACAAAAAGTGTCAAGAGAGACGGGTGTAGTCTTTCGGCCCTCCTGTTCAATTTATGCATCGACGAAGCAACGATGAAAATAAAAGAAAGGTTCAAGAGTGGCATTAAAATTCAAAGTGAAATAACATCAGTGATTGAATTCGCTGATAACATTGCTACGAACGTGAAGGATAATTACAGGCTCAGTTGAATGGAATGAACAGTCTAATGAGTACAAAATACGCATTAAGAGTAAATCGAAAGAAAGATGAGATGTAGCTGGAATGAAAACGGCGATAAATTCAACATCGGAATTGGGGGTCATGAAGTAGGCGAAATTAAGGACCTAGTCAGCAAAGTAGCCAATGGCGGACAGAGCAAGGAGGACATAAAAATCAGACTAGCACTGGAAAAAAGGTATTCTTGCCAAGAGAAGTCTACTAGTATCACAAATAGGCCTTAATTTGAGAAAGAAATTTCTAAGAATGTCTCTATGGAACACAGCATTGTACAACAGTGGGAAAACCAGAACAGAAGAGAATCCAAGCATTTGAAATGTGGTGCTTCAGAAGGATGCTGAAAGTTAGGTGGACTGACAAAGTAAGGATTGAGGAGATTCTCTGCAGAACCGGCAAGGAAAGGAATATGTGGAACACACTGGCAATAACGACAGGATGGTAGGAAATACGTTACGACATCAGGGAATGACTTCCTTCGTAGTAGAGGAAGCTACTTAGTGTAAAAGTTTTAGAGGAATACAGAAATTTAAGGACGTCCAGCAATCAGCTGAGTCCGTAGGTTGCAAGTGTGGCGTTGAGATGATAATCTTGGCACAGGAGAAGAATTCGTGGTGGACCGCATCAGACCAGTCAGCGGACTGATGACAAGAAAATTTTCTGAAGAAAACTTTTAAAAAAAGCCGCCAGATGTTCTGTGACATGATTTGTCCAAAAGTAAGAAATTAATCAGATTAGAGAAACATGTGGCGTAGCTTTGAATGAAGTTCCAAATCATCACAGCAGCCGATGTGTCATTTGAGAATGTGAAGTTCGGTGTTTAATTTAGAATCTTCGAATTTTAAGATGTACTACAGTATATTTAGAAAAAGTATTTGGTTCGCTCTATAGTCGATTTTTTTTTTTTAGAGAGTTAAAAGCATTGTTGACCGCTGCAAGTATTAAAGATGGCAAATTGGCTCTCTTCCTGCACTTCCACACAATTGTGGCTGACAAGTGTCTCGGTCATTCCAGTTTCACTTAAATTAACAAAAGTCACTTTTTGTAATTACTGAATGCTACCACTAGGGGACATGGAGGTTGTTTTAGGATTTCCTATCTGTTCGCACCTCCACTTTATTTTCTGGCTACTGTTGGTGTATCACACAAGACCTAGACGAGCTCGGAATAAAATGAGTGAATTTTTCAACGTGTTACATAAACCAAAGCTTACTATTTGGTTGATGCGTAAGTTCGTATTACATTCCATAAGTTTAATGAGCACAACAGGTACACATGAAGAGACTTTAGTCGTCAATAACATATTCTCTTTCACTATTTACAACAGTCTGCCAACGCTAGGGTATCTTCTCGATTCCGCGACTATAGAAATCACGTGGTTTTGAGGCGAAGTCGTCATGTTCGACGCACATTTTCATCCGGAAAGGGCTTTACATCAAGGTTGTTCGATAGAGAGCGGGAAAGGTGAAAATCTGAGGGCGCAAGATCAGGCGAATAAGGTGGTTGCGGAATCAGTTCCCAGCCCAACTCCTGTACAGTCTTTTTGTCAGTCTAGCAGAATGCGGGAGGGCGTTATCGCTGAGTAGCATCGGTTTGTGTAGTCTTACCGGTCGTAGTTCTTGCATTGCGTCTGCAAGACGCCTCACTTGCCGGGACATTATCAATTGTGGATGAGCGCAGGTCTTTGTTCAGGGGGTTGCTGTTTTGTTTGGACTCGGACATTCCTTTCTTTGCCGGCCGCGGCAGCTGAGCGGTTCTAGGCGCTACAGTCTGGAACCGCGCGACCGCTATGGTCGCAGGTTCGAATCCTGCCTCGGGCATGGATGTGTGTGATTCCTTAGGTTAGTTAGGTTTTAGTTCTACGTTCTACGGGACTGATGACCTCAGATGTTGACATGTGTGTGTATGCCAATTATTATCCGCAATTTAGTTATATTTTTGTTAATTTGGCAGTACTGTCGTTTTACGTTGATGACGCATGCTTTGTTTATTTGTTGTTATACCTCTGCAATTTTCAAGCTGCTAGGTTAGTTTCGTTATCGCTGCCGTGCTGTTAATCACCTCTCCTCCGCTGTCTATTTGCACCAAAGAAGAGCAACGTTCAGTGATCCGTTTTTTGTGGTCGGAAGGCGTATCAGGGGCCGAAATCCATCGAAGACTTTCGGTGCAGCACGGGAACAGAGTTTTGCCACAACGTAGTGTCTACGAATGCATTGAAAAATTCCGAAATGGTCGCACAAGTGATACACACGATGAACGAGCCGGAAGACCGTTCACCACCCCAAATGACGATACCATTGAGCGTTCACGAGAAATCATTCTCTTCGACAGACGATTAACTATTGGCGAAGTGGCACATCGTATGCAAAATAGTCACGGTTCTGCTTACGAAATCATCCACAACAGACTTGGGTTTTATAAAGTTTGTGCAAGATGGGTCCCAAAACAACTCAAACACTTGCATAAACAAACGCGCTTGGACATCTGCAAAAAACATTTGGATCGCTATTGGTAACGAAAGGAGAACTTCTTATGCAGGATCATTACTGGTGGCGAAACATTGATCAGTCATTACGAGCCGGAGAGTAAACGGCAGAGTATGGATTGGAAACATCCAAATTCGCCGTGCAAGAAAAAGTTCTAGACACACCTGTCCGCAGGAAAACTGATGCTTATGGTGTTTTTGGGACGCACAAGGTCCAGTACTGGAACATTATGGGGAAAGGGGCACAACAATAAACAGTGTACGTTACAGTGAGATGCTTACTGCCAGGATAAAGCCTGCAATTCGAAGCAAACGCCGAGGATTGCTGTCAGAAGGTGTTGTGTTGTTGCACGACAATGACCGTCCCCATAGTACTGCCCAGACTGCTGAAACGCTCCAGAAACTCAAATTTCAAGTACTGGATCATCCTCCATACAGTCCCGATCTTGCCCCTTCTGACTATCACTTGTTTGGTCCACTCAAACAGGCTTTAAGTGGCCGTCGATTTGCTTCGGACGAAGCACTGAAAGAAGCGGTGCATTCCTGGCTCGCAGCTCAACTAAGAGCCTTCTCCTGCGAGGGCATCAGGAAGCTTGTACAACGACGGATCAAGTGCATTGAAACGCAAGGAGACTATGTCGAAAAATGATGTTCTTGTAAGTTTCCTATTTGATTACAATAAAATTTTGTAACTACTTTACGGATAATAATTGACTTGCCTCCTCGTAAATGGTGATGAGCCATACATTATTACGACTGACCTCCGCGATACTAAATGTCGTCTGGTGCCATTCCGCTCACATGACGCAATAAGAAAGGGCTGTAACCGTATGAGAGACTAACGGGGAATCATTCTATTGACGATACGGGCCTATAACGGGGAAATGCACTCAAATAAGCTACGGCCCGGCGCCAGAAAATGAGCAACTCAGAAATGGCGAAGCTGGTTGACTGCTCGCGTGCTACTGTCGTAAATACACTCCTGGAAATGGAAAAAAGAACACATTGACACCGGTGTGTCAGACCCACCATACTTGCTCCGGACACTGCGAGAGGGCTGTACAAGCAATGATCACACGCACGGCACAGCGGACACACCAGGAACCGCGGTGTTGGCCGTCGAATGGTGCTAGCTGCGCAGCATTTGTGCACCGCCGCCGTCAGTATCAGCCAGTTTGCCGTGGAATACGGAGCTCCATCGCAGTCTTTAACACTGGTAGCATGCCGCGACAGCGTGGACGTGAACCGTATGTGCAGTTGACGGACTTTGAGCGAGGGCGTATAGTGGACATGCGGGAGGCCGGGTGGACGTACCGCCGAATTGCTCAACACGTGGGGCGTGAGGTCTCCACAGTACATCGATGTTGTCGCCAGTGGTCGGCGGAAGGTGCACGTGCCCGTCGACCTGGGACCGGACCGCAGCGACGCACGGATGCACGCCAAGACCGTAGGATCCTACGCAGTGCCGTAGGGGACCGCAACGCCACTTCCCAGCAAATTAGGGACACTGTTGCTCCTGGGGTATCGGCGAGGACCATTCGCAACCGTCTCCATGAAGCTGGGCTACGGTCCCGCACACCGTTAGGCCGTCTTCCGCTCACGCCCCAACATCGTGCAGCCCGCCTCCAGTGGTGTCGCGACAGGCGTGAATGGAGGGACGAATGGAGACGTGTCGTCTTCAGCGATGAGAGTCGCTTCTGCCTTGGTGCCAATGATGGTCGTATGCGTGTTTGGCGCCGTGCAGGTGAGCGCCACAATCAGGACTGCATACGACCGAGGCACACAGCGCCAACACCCGGCATCATGGTGTGGGGAGCGATCTCCTACACTGGCCGTACACCACTGGTGATCGTCGAGGGGACACTGAATAGTGCACGGTACATCCAAACCGTCATCGAACCCATCGTTCTACCATTCCTAGACCGGCAAGGGAACTTGCTGTTCCAACAGGACAATGCACGTCCGCATGTATCCCGTGCCACCCAACGTGCTCTAGAAGGTGTAAGTCAACTACCCTGGCCAGCAAGATCTCCGGATCTGTCCCCCATTGAGCATGTTTGGGACTGGATGAAGCGTCGTCTCACGCGGTCTGCACGTCCGGCACGAACGCTGGTCCAACTGAGGCGCCAGGTGGAAATGGCATGGCAAGCCGTTCCACAGGACTACATCCAGCATCTCTACGATCGTCTCCATGGGAGAATAGCAGCCTGCATTGCTGCGAAAGGTGGATATACACTGTACTAGTGCCGACATTGTGCATGCTCTGTTGCCTGTGTCTATGTGCCTGTGGTTCTGTCAGTGTGATCATGTGATGTATCTGACCCCAGGAATGTGTCAATAAAGTTTCCCCTTCCTGGGACAATGAATTCACGGTGTTCTTATTTCAATTTCCAGGAGTGTATCTCTGGAAGGCAGTCGAAAGATTTTGGAAGGGCTAGTGGGCTACAAGGTATGGGACGTCCACGCCTTAGTAACAGCTTGCACTGTTCGTGCTTGAGCATTGTCCTGCAAAATGATGGTCAGGTCCTGCAGAAAGTGTCATCACTTCTGTCTATATGCTGTTCATTTTTGGAACACAAGCTACGACCAGATTAGAGACAGAAGTGATGACACTTTCTGCAGGACATGACCATCATTTTGCAGGACAATGCTCAAGCACGTACGGTGCAAGCTGTTACTGATTTGTTTGACTGCACTCCCTTAACTTAAGCCCTCGTAAGTTCAACTCTATTTCTAATCTGAAGGAAACGCTTCACGACATTCGCTTCAGAACTGCTACAAATTCGTCGGGCAATAGACCACGCCGCTTGAAGTGTCAACACAACTGGCACTGCTAAGAGTATCCTACGACTTCCACATCACTGGCAACGGGTTATACACAATACTGGTGACTACTTTGAGGGTCAGTAAAACTTTTAAACACGCTTATATTCTGTACGAGCTATAAATAAATACACTACTGGGCATTAAAATTGCTACACCATGAAGATAACGTGCTACATACGCGAAATTTAACCGACAGGAAGATGTTGCTCTGATATGCAAATGATAAGCTTTTCAGAGCATTCACACAAGGTTGGCGCCGGTGGCGACACTTACAACGTGGTGACATGAGGAAAGTTTCCAACTGATTTCTCATACACAAACAGCAGTTGACCGGCGTTGCCTGGTGAAACGTTGTTGTGATGCCTCGACTAAGGAGGAGAAATGTGTACCATCACGTTTCCGACTTTGATAAAGGTCGGGTTATAGCCTATCACGATTGTGGTTTCTCGTATCGCGACATTGCTGCTCGCGTTGGTCGAGATCCAATGACTGTTAGCAGAGTACGGAATCGGTGGGATCAGGAGGGTAATACGGAACGTCGTGCTGGGTCCCAACGGCCGCGTATCACTAGCAGTCGAGATGACAGGCATCTTATCCGCATGGCTGTAACGGATCGTGCAGCCACGTCTCGATCCCTGAGTCAACAGATGGGGACGTTTGCAAGACAACAACCATCTGCACGAACAGTTCGACGACGTTTGCAGCAGCATGGACTATCAGCTCGGAGAGCATGGCTGAGGTTACCCTTGACGCTGCTGCATCACGGAGAGGAGCGCCTGCGATGGTGTACTCAACTACGAACGTGGGTGCACGAATGGCAAAATGTCATTTTTTCGGATGAATCCAGGTTCTGTTTTGAGCATCATGACGGTCGCATCCGTGTTTGGCGACATCGCGATGAACGCACATTGGAAGCGTGTATTCGTCATCGTCATACTGGCGTATCACCCGGCATGATGGTATGGGGTGCCATTGATTACACGTCTCGATCACCTCCTGTTCGCATTTACGGCACTTTGAACAGTGGACGTTACGACCCGTGGCTCCACCCTTCATTCGATCCCTGCGAAACCCTACATTTCAGCTAGATAATGTACGACCGCATGTTGTATCCTTTCTGGATACAGAAAATGTTCAACTGCTGCCCTGGCCAACACATTCTCCAGATCTCTCACCAATTGAAAACGTCTGGTCAATGGTGGCCGAGCAACTGGCTCGTCGCAGTACGCCAGTCACTACTCTTGATGAACTGTGGTATCGTATTGAAGCTGCATGGGCAGCTGTACATGTTCACGCCATCCAAGCTCTGTTTGACTCAATGCCGAGGCGTATCAAGGGTTTATTACGGCCAGAGGTGGTTGTTCTGGATACTGATTTCTCAGGATCTATGTACCCAAGTTGCGTGAAAATGTAATCACATATCAGTTCTAGTATAACATATTTGTCCAATGAATACCCGTCTATCATCTGCATTTCTTCTGGGTGTAGCAATTTAATGGTCAGAAGTGTAGATGTAGATTTAGACGTTACCTGTACTACTTTCAGCACTGTACATTGATTATTCTTGGTGTTGGCATTTGTTTTATCCGTCGGTGTGTATAGTTGCAGATGGTTGGGAACGTCAACTGTGTATGGGAGAGCCGGCCGGTGTGGCCGTGCGGTTCTAGGCGCTCCAGTCTAGAATGTCGTGACCGCTATGGTCGCAGGTTCGAATCCTGCCTCGGGCATGGATGTGTTTGATGTCGTTAGGTTACTTAGGTTTAAGTAGTTCTAAGTTCTAGGGAACTGATGACGACAGATGTTAACTCCTGTAGTGCTCAGAGCCATTTGAACCATTTTTTTGTGTATGGGAGATAACTGGTCACATCGTTGTTGTACAGGTGCAGTTACGTTGAGAATACAAGAGTGGCTGTTGTTTAATGTTGCGTAGAGCGGAACCACAGCCGTTGCTCAATTCGTATTGAACGCGAATAAAATTACTTTGCTGGTGAGGTTCGGGTCCCATAATCACTCGCCAGACAACCCCGTCCCTACAGGCTTATAAAAGACGCGTTACAATGTGCAGAGCACGGCGATTACACATAGCGGAGGGTGTGTTATTCATGAGGAGTGGGGAGCGGGGCTGGGGTTGTGAGAGTGGTGGAGTGAGTGTGTGGAGTGCCGCCCCGGGCCCTGGGGGCAGCAGCGCAGGTGCGGAGGAGTCGAGTGTGGGGGGACGGCTGGACGCGCGCCGACAAAGCCGACAGATGGACCGACCCACCCATGGCCAGGGGAGGCTGCCAAGCCCGCCTGCGGAACATTTGGCGAGCCGGTCGGCCGCAGGTGCCCGCGTCGACGGGGTCGCGTCCTGTCGCGCTCAGGGGTGCTGCCCAGACAGTGACCAGGCAGGACGAGGGGTAAAGATTTAATCAGCACCTCGGAACAATCAGGCTGCGACCGGAAGCTGCCTAAGGTTAGAAATAAGTTTAGCCGAAAATTTTTTTGCAAAGGGCCCAACAGCGTTTAAATGCAGTGGGCTGTGACGTTTTTGTTGCTGTTAGAAGTAGTTTATCTTGTGGCGAAATTGAAGCTCGTAATTGCTGTGAAAGGTCCCAGAACTGCTCTCATTAATAAACGGTCCCAATGCCCATATAGTACTAGGGACAGAAAGTTGGCTGAAACCAGATGTAAACAGTACTGAAATTCTAAACTCAGATTGGAATGTATACCGCAGAGACAGGCTGGACAGTGAAGGGGGAGGCGTGTTCATAGCGATAAGAAGTGCAATAGTATTGAAGGAAATTGACGGAGATCCGAAATGTGAAATAATTTGAGTGAAGGTCACGGTTAAAGCAGGCTCAGACATGGTAAATGGATGTCTTTATAGGCCCCCTGGCTCCGCAGCTGTTATGGCAGAGCACCTGAAGGATAATTTGGAAAATATTTCGAGTAGATTTCCCCACCATGCTATAGATTGGGTCGAGATTTTAATTTGCCGGTTATAGACTGGCAGACACAAACGTTCATAACGTGTGGCAGGGACAAAGAATCCAGTGAAATTTTTTTAAGTGCTTTATCTGAAAACTACCTTCAGCAGTTAAACAGATAACCTACTCGTGGCGATAACGTATTAGACCTTCTGGTGACAAACAGACCCGAACTGTTTGAAACAGTTATCGCAGAACAGGGAATCGGCGATCATAAATCGGTTACTGCATCGATGATTTCATCCGTAAATAGAAATATTAAAAAAGGTAGGAAGATTTTTCTGTTTAGCAAAAGTGACAAAAACCAGATTTCAGAGTACCTGATGGCTCAACACAAAAGTTCTGTCTCAAGTACAGATAGTGTTGAGGATCAGTGGACAAAGTTCAAAACCATCGTACAATATGTGTTAGATGAGTATGTGCCAAGCAAGATCGTAAGAGATGGAAAAGAGCCACCGTGGTACAACAACCGAGTTAGAAAACTGCTGCGGAAGCAAAGGGAACTTCACAGCAAACATATACCCAAAGCCTTGCAGACAAACAAAAATTACACTAAGTGAAATGCAGTGTGAGGAGGGCTATGCGAGAGGCGTTCATTGAATTCGAAAGTAAAGTTCTATGTACTGACTTGGCAGAAAATCCTAAGAAATTTTGGTCTTATGTCAAAGCGGTAGGTGGATCAAAACAAAATGTCCAGACACTCTGTGACCAAAATGGCACTGAAACAAAGGATAACAGACTAAAGGCCGAAATACTAAATGTCTTTTTCCAAAGCTGTTTCACAGAGGAAAACTGCACTGTAGTTCCTTCTCTAG